>NC_140998.1:216603785-216666285 GCF_052327205.1 Somniosus microcephalus | reverse complement strand
AGGGGCTCAGCGTGACGGGGAGTGTGGGGGAGGGGCTCAGCGTGACGGGGAGTGTGGGGGAGGGGCTCAGTGTGACGGGGAGTGTGGGGGAGAGGCTCAGTGTGACGGGGAGTGTGGGGGAGGGGCGCAGTGTGACGGGGAGTGTGGGGGAGGGGCTCAGTGTGACGGGGAGTGTGGGGGAGGGGCTCAGTGTGACGGGGAGTGTGGGGGAGAGGCTCAGTGTGACGGGGAGTGTGGGGGAGGGGCTCAGTGTGATGGGGAGTGTGGGGGAGGGGCTCAGTGTGACGGGGAGTGTGGGGGAGAGGCTCAGTGTGACGGGGAGTGTGGGGGAGAGGCTCAGTGTGACGGGGAGTGTGGGGGAGGGGCTCAGTGTGACGGGGAGTGTGGGGGAGGGGCTCAGTGTGACGGGGAGTGTGGGGGAGAGGCTCAGTGTGACGGGGAGTGTGGGGGAGGGGCTCAGTGTGACGGGGAGTGTGGGGGAGGGGCTCAGTGTGACGGGGAGTGTGGGGGAGAGGCTCAGTGTGACGGGGAGTGTGGGGGAGGGGCTCAGTGTGACGGGGAGTGTGGGGGAGAGGCTCAGTGTGACGGGGAGTGTGGGGGAGGGGCTCAGTGTGACGGGGAGTGTGGGGGAGGGGCTCAGTGTGAGGGGGAGTGTGGGGGAGGGGATCAGTGTGACGGGGAGTGTGGGGGGAGGGGCTCAGTGTGACGGGGACTGTGGGGGAGAGGCTCAGTGTGACGGGGAGTGTGGGGGAGGGGCTCAGTGTGACGGGGAGTGTGGGGGAGAGGCTCAGTGTGACGGGGAGTGTGGGCGAGGGGCTCAGTGTGACGGGGAGTGTGGCGGAGGGGCTCAGTGTGACAGGGAGTGTGGGGGTGAGGCTCAGTGTGACGGGGAGTGTGGGGGAGGGGCTCAGTGTGACGGGGAGTGTGGGGGAGGGGCTCAGTGTGACGGGGAGTGTGGGGGAGAGGCTCAGTGTGACGGGGAGTGTGGGGGAGGGGCTCAGTGTGACGGGGAGTGTGGGGGAGGGGCTCAGTGTGACGGGGAGTGTGGGGGAGAGGCTCAGTGTGACGGGGAGTGTGGGGGAGGGGCTCAGTGTTACGGGGAGTGTGGGGGAGGGGCTCAGTGTGACGGGCAGTGTGGGGGAGGGGCTCAGTGTGACGGGGAGTGTGGGGGAGGGGCTCAGTGTGTCGGGGAGTGTGGGGGAGGGGCTCAGTGTGACGGGGAGTGTGGGGAGGGGCTCAGTGTGACGGGGAGTGTGGGGGAGGGGCTCAGTGTGACGGGGATTGTGGGGGAGAGGCTCAGTGTGACGGGGAGTGTGGGGGAGGGGCTCAGTGTGACAGGGAGTGTGGGGGAGAGGCTCAGTGTGACGGGGAGTGTGGGGGAGGGTCTCAGTGTGACGGGGAGTGTGGGGGAGGGGCTCAGCGTGACGGGGAGTGTGGGGGAGAGGCTCAGTGTGACGGGGAGTGTGGGGGAGGGGCTCAGTGTGACGGGGAGTGTGGGGGAGAGGCTCAGTGTGACGGGGAGTGTGGGGGAGGGGCTCAGTGTGACGGGGAGTGTGGGGGAGGGGCTCAGTGTGAGGGGGAGTGTGGGGGAGGGGCTCAGTGTGACGGGGAGTGTGGGGGAGGGGCTCAGTGTGACGGGGACTGTGGGGGAGGGGCTCAGTGTGACGGGGAGTGTGGGGGAGGGGCTCAGTGTGACGGGGAGTGTGGGGGAGAGGCTCAGTGTGACGGGGAGTGTGGGGGAGAGGCTCAGTGTGACGGGGAGTGTGGGCGAGGGGCTCAGTGTGACGGGGAGTGTGGGGGAGAGGCTCAGTGTGACGGGGAGTGTGGGGGAGGGGCCCAGTGTGACGGGGAGTGTGGGGGAGGGGCTCAGTGTGACGGGGAGTGTGGGGGAGGGGCTCAGTGTGACGGGGAGTGTGGGGGAGAGGCTCAGTGTGACGGGGAGCGTGGGGGAGGGGCTCAGTGTGACGGGGAGTGTGGGGGAGGGGCTCAGTGTGACGGGGTGTGTGGGGAGGGGCTCAGTGTGACGGGGAGTGTGGGGGAGGGGCTCAGTGTGACGGGGAGTGTGGGGGAGAGGCTCAGTGTGACGGGGAGTGTGGGGGAGAGGCTCAGTGTGAGGGGGAGTGTGGGGGAGGGGCTCAGTGTGACGGGGAGTGTGGGGGAGGGGCTCAGTGTGAAGGGGAGTCTGGGGGAGGGGCTCAGTGTGACGGGGAGTGTGGGGGAGGGGCTCAGTGTGATGGGGAGTGTGGGGGAGGGGCTCAGTGTGACGGGGAGTGTGGGGGAGAGGCTCAGTGTGACGGGGAGTGTGGGGCAGGGGCTCAGTGTGACGGGGAGTGTGGGGGAGGGGCTCAGTGTGACGGGGAGTGTGGGGGAGGGGCTCAGTGTGACGGGGAGTGTGGGGGAGGGGCTCAGTGTGACGGGGAGTGTGGGGGAGGGGCTCAGTGTGACGGGGAGTGTGGGGGAGAGGCTCAGTGTGACGGGGAGTGTGGTGGAGAGGCTCAGTGTGACGGGGAGTGTGGGGGAGGGGCTCAGTGTGACGGGGAGTGTGGGGGAGAGGCTCAGTGTGACGGGGAGTGTGAGGGAGGGGCTCAGTGTGACGGGGAGTGTGGGGGAGAGGCTCAGTGTGACGGGGAGTGTGGGGGAGGGGCTCAGTGTGACGGGGAGTGTGGGGGAGGGGCTCAGTGTGACGGGGAGTGTGGGGGAGGGGCTCAGTGTGACGGGGAGTGTGGGGGAGAGGCTCAGTGTGACGGGGAGTGTGGGGGAGGGGCTCAGTGTGACGGGGAGTGTGGGGGAGGGGCTCAGTGTGACGGGGAGTGTGGGGGAGAGGGTCAGTGTGACGGGGAGTGTGGGGGAGGGGCTCAGTGTGACGGGGAGTGTGGGGGAGAGGCTCAGTGTGACGGGGTGTGTGGGGGAGGGGCTCAGTGTGACGGGGAGTGTGGGGGAGGGGCTCAGTGTGACGGGGAGTGTGGGGGAGGGGCTCAGTGTGACGGGGAGTGTGGGGGAGAGGCTCAGTGTGACGGGGAGTGTGGGGGAGGGGCTCAGTGTGACGGGGAGTGTGGGGGAGGGGCTCAGTGTGACGGGGAGTGTGGGGGAGAGGCTCAGTGTGACGGGGAGTGTGGGGGAGGGGCTCAGTGTGACGGGGAGTGTGGGGGAGAGGCTCAGTGTGACGGGGAGTGTGGGGGAGAGGCTCAGTGTGACGGGGAGTGTGGGGGAGAGGCTCAGTGTGACGGGGAGTGTGGGGGAGGGGCTCAGTGTGACGGGGAGTGTGGGGGAGGGGCTCAGTGTGAGGGGGAGTGTGGGGGAGGGGCTCAGTGTGAGGGGGGTGTGGGGGAGGGGCTCAGTGTGACGGGGAGTGTCGGGGAGGGGCTCAGTGTGACGGGGAGTGTGGGGGAGAGGCTCAGTGTGACGGGGAGTGTGGGGGAGAGGCTCAGTGTGACGGGGAGTGTGGGGGAGGGGCTCAGTGTGACGGGGAGTGTGGGGGAGGGGCTCAGTGTGACGGGGAGTGTGGGGGAGGGGCTCAGTGTGACGGGGAGTGTGGGGGAGAGGCTCAGTGTGACGGGGAGTGTGGGGGAGGGGCTCAGTGTGACGGGGAGTGTGAGGGAGGGGCTCAGTGTGACGGGGAGTGTGGGGGAGAGGCTCAGTGTGACGGGGAGTGTGGGGGAGGGGCTCAGTGTGACGGGGAGTGTGGGGGAGGGGCTCAGTGTGACGGGGAGTGTGGGGGAGGGGCTCAGTGTGACGGGGAGTGTGGGGGAGAGGCTCAGTGTGACGGGGAGTGTGGGGGAGGGGCTCAGTGTGACGGGGAGTGTGGGGGAGGGGCTCAGTGTGACGGGGAGTGTGGGGGAGAGGCTCAGTGTGACGGGGAGTGTGGGGGAGGGGCTCAGTGTGACGGGGAGTGTGGGGGAGAGGCTCAGTGTGACGGGGTGTGTGGGGGAGGGGCTCAGTGTGACGGGGAGTGTGGGGGAGGGGCTCAGTGTGACGGGGAGTGTGGGGGAGGGGCTCAGTGTGACGGGGAGTGTGGGGGAGAGGCTCAGTGTGACGGGGAGTGTGGGGGAGGGGCTCAGTGTGACGGGGAGTGTGGGGGAGGGGCTCAGTGTGACGGGGAGTGTGGGGGAGAGGCTCAGTGTGACGGGGAGTGTGGGGGAGGGGCTCAGTGTGACGGGGAGTGTGGGGGAGAGGCTCAGTGTGACGGGGAGTGTGGGGGAGAGGCTCAGTGTGACGGGGAGTGTGGGGGAGAGGCTCAGTGTGACGGGGAGTGTGGGGGAGGGGCTCAGTGTGACGGGGAGTGTGGGGGAGGGGCTCAGTGTGAGGGGGAGTGTGGGGGAGGGGCTCAGTGTGAGGGGGGTGTGGGGGAGGGGCTCAGTGTGACGGGGAGTGTCGGGGAGGGGCTCAGTGTGACGGGGAGTGTGGGGGAGAGGCTCAGTGTGACGGGGAGTGTGGGGGAGAGGCTCAGTGTGACGGGGAGTGTGGGGGAGGGGCTCAGTGTGACGGGGAGTGTGGGGGAGGGGCTCAGTGTGACGGGGAGTGTGGGGGAGGGGCTCAGTGTGACGGGGAGTGTGGGGGAGAGGCTCAGTGTGACGGGGAGTGTGGGGGAGGGGCTCAGTGTGACGGGGAGTGTGGGGGAGGGGCTCAGTGTGACGGGGAGTGTGGGGGAGGGGCCCAGTGTGACGGGGAGTGTGGGGGAGGGGCTCAGTGTGACGGGGAGTGTGGGGGAGGGGCTCAGTGTGACGGGGAGTGTGGGGGAGGGGTCAGTGTGACGGGGAGTGTGGGGGAGAGGCTCAGTGTGACGGGGAGTGTGGGGGAGGGGCTCAGTGTGACGGGGAGTGTGGGGGAGGGGCTCAGTGTGACGGGGAGTGTGGGGGAGGGGCTCAGTGTGACGGGGAGTGTGGGGGAGGGGCTCAGTGTGACGGGGAGTGTGGGGGAGGGGCTCAGTGTGACGGGGAGTGTGGGGGAGGGGCTCAGTGTGACGGGGAGTGTGGGGGAGGGGCTCAGTGTGACGGGGAGTGTGGGGGAGGGGCTCAGTGTGACGGGGAGTGTGGGGGAGTGGCTCAGTGTGACGGGGAGTGTGGGGGAGGGGCTCAGTGTGACGGGGAGTGTGGGGGAGGGGCTCAGTGTGACGGGGAGTGTGGGGGAGGGGCTCAGTGTGACGGGGAGTGTGGGGGAGGGGCTCAGTGTGACGGGGAGTGTGGGGGAGAGGCTCAGTGTGACGGGGAGTGTGGGGGAGGGGCTCAGTGTGACGGGGAGTGTGGGGGAGAGGCTCAGTGTGACGGGAGTGTGGGGGAGGGGCTCAGTGTGACGGGGAGTGTGGGGGAGGGGCTCAGTGTGACGGGGAGTGTGGGGGAGGGGCTCAGTGTGACGGGGAGTGTGGGGGAGAGGCTCAGCGTGACGGGGAGTGTGGGGGAGGGGCTCAGTGTGACGGGGAGTGTGGGGGAGGGGCTCAGTGTGACGGGGAGTGTGGGGGAGAGGCTCAGTGTGACGGGGAGTGTGGGGGAGGGGTCAGTGTGACGGGGAGTGTGGGGGAGGGGCTCAGTGTGACGGGGAGTGTGGGGGAGGGGCTCAGTGTGATGGGGAGTGTGGGGGAGAGGCTCAGTGTGACGGGGAGTGTGGGGGAGAGGCTCAGTGTGACGGGGAGTGTGGGGGAGAGGCTCAATGTGAAAAAGCTGCTGCCATTCCTGCAAATGAATCCACATGGCCGACCGTCTGCTGTTTGAGAGATTTTTAATCATTTGTTGGGAGTACAGAGTTTTCAGAAAGGTTCCACCCCACTCCAGCCATCCGTCTGCACAGAGGTTTCACCCCCAACTTCATAAAAACCGGGGTGGGGAAAAAGTTTTTCAATGAAAAAGGTCCGACGCCAATGGCCAGTGTCCGACACAAGCCAAGCTCCGTCTGGCCCTGGCCGTGCTTCCCGGAGACTCCGGTCTGTCCCAGCCGGATAAATCCATTCTAGCGCGACCCAGTCATTCTCCGGCACTCGTTCATCCGATAGGCGCACATGTAGAAGATTCCTGGAAAAGAGGGATCAGTCTGGCATCAGTGGGGTACTGAATATCAACCCTATCTCTGTAACATCCTCCAGCCCCCTACAACCCTCCCTATCTCTGTAACCTCCTCCAGCCCCTACACCCCTCCCTATCTCTGTAACCTCCTCCAGCCCCTACAACCCTCCCTATCTCTGTAACATCCTCCAGCCCCCTACAACCCTCCCTATCTCTGTAACATCCTCCAGCCCCTACAACCCTCCCTATCTCTGTAACCTCCTCCAGCCCCTACAATCCTCCCTATCTCTGTAACATCCTCCAGCCCCCTACAACCCTCCCTATCTCTGTAACGTCCTCCAGCCCCAACAACCTTCGCTAGCTCTGTAATCTCCTCCAGCCCCTACAACCCTCCCTATCTCTGTAACCTCCTCCAGCCCCTACAACCCTCCCTATCTCTGTAACATCCTCCAGCCCCCTACAACCCTCCCTATCTCAGTAACCTCCTCCAGCCCCCTACAACCCTCCCTATCTCTGTAACATCCTCCAGCCCCCTACAACCCTCCCTATCTCTGTAACATCCTCCAGCCCCTACAACCCTCCCTATCTCTGTAACATCCTCCAGCCCCTACAACCCTCCCTATCTCTGTAACCTCCTCCAGCCCCCTACAACCCTCCCTATCTCTGTAACCTCCTCCAGCCCCTACAACACTCCCTATCTCTGTAACCTGCTCCAGCCCCTACAACCCTCCCTATCTCTGTAACCTCCTCCAGCCCCTACAACCCTCCCTATCTCTGTAACGTCCTCCAGCCCCTACAACCCTCGCTAGCTCTGTAAATTCCTCCAGCCCCTACAACCCTCCCTATCTCTGTAACCTCCTCCAGCCCCGCACAACCCTCCCTATCTCTGTAACCTCCTCCAGCCCCTACAACCCTCCCTATCTCTGTAACCTCCTCCAGCCCCCTGCAACCCACCCTATCTCTGTAACCTCCTCCAGCCCCTACAACCCTCCCTAGCTCTGTAACCCCCTCCAGCACCTACAACCCTCCCTATCTCTGTAACCTCCTCCAGCCCCTACAACCCTCCCTAGCTCTGTAACCTCCTCCAGCCACCTACAAACCTCCCTATCTTTGTAAACTCCTCCAGCCCCTGCAACCCACCCTATCTCTGTAACCTCCTCCAGCCCCTACAACCCTCCCTATCTCTGTAACGTCCTCCAGCCCCTACAACCCTCCCTATCTCTGTAACCTCCTCCAGCCCCTACAACCCTCCCTATCACTGTAACCTCCTCCAGCCCCTACAACCCTCCCTATCTCTGTAACGCCCTCCAGCCCCTACAACCCTCCCTTTCTCTGTAACCTCCTCCAGCCCCTACAAACACCCCTATCTCTGTAACCTCCTCCAGCCCTTACAACCCTCCCTATCTCTGTAACGTTCTCCAGCCCCCCACAACCCTCCCTATCACTGTAACCGACTCCAGCCCTGACAACCCTCCCTATCTCTGTAACCTCCTCTAGCCCCTACAAACCTCCCTATCTCTATAAGCTCCTCCAGCCCCTACAACCCTCCCTATCTCTGTAACCTCCTCTAGCCCCTACAAACATCCCAATCTCTGTAACCTCCTCCAGCCCCTACAACCCTCCCTAGCTCTGTAACCCCCTCCAGCCCCTACAACCCTCCCTATCACTGTAACCTGCTCCAGCCCCTACAACCCTCCCTATCTCTGTAACCTCCTCCAGCCCCTAGAACCCTCCCTATCTGTGTAACCTCCTCCAGCCCCTACAACCCTCCCTATCTCTATAACCTCCTCCAGCCCCTACAACCCTCCCTATCTCTGTAACATCCTCTAGCCCCTACAACCCTCCCTTTATTTGTAACCTCCTCTAGCCCCTACAACCCTCCCTATCTCTGTAACATCCACCAGACCCTACAACCCTCGCTATTTCTGTAACCTCCTCCAGCCCCTACAACCCTCCCTATCACTGTAACCTCCTCCAGCCCCTGCAACCCTCTCTATCTCTGTAACCTCCTCCAGCCCCTAGAACCCTCCCTATCTGTGTAACCTCCTCCAGCCACTACAACCCTCCCTATCTCTATAACCTCCTCCAGCCCCTACAACACTCCCTATCTCTATAACCTCCTCCAGCCCCTACAACGCTCCCTATCTCTGTAACCTCCGCCAGCCTCTACAACCCTCCCTATCTGTGTAACCTCCTCCAGCCCCTACAACCCTCCCTATCTCTGTAACCTCCTCCAGTCCCCCACAACACTCCCTATCACTGTAACCTACTCCAGCCCCTACAACCCTCCCTATCTCTGTAACCTCCTCTAGCCCCTACAACCCTCCCTATCTCTGTAACCTCCTCCAGCCCCTACAACCCTCCCTATCTCTGTAACCTCCTCCAGCCCCGACAATCATCCCTATCTCTGTAACCTCATCCAGCCCCTACATCCCTCCCTAGCTCTGTAAACTCCTCCAGCCCCTACAACCCTCCCTAGCTCTGTAACCTCCTCCAGCCCCTCCAACCCTCCCTATCTCTGTAACCTCCTCCAGCCCCTACAAACATCCCTATCTCTGTAACCTCCTCCAGCCCTTACAACCCTCCCTATCTCTGTAACGTTCTCCAGCCCCCCACAACCCTCCCTATCACTGTAACCGACTCCAGCCCTGACAACCCTCCCTATCTCTGTAACCTCCTCTAGCCCCTACAAACCTCCCTATCTCTGTAACCTCCTCCAGCCCCTACAACCCTCCCTATCTCTGTAACCTCCTCCAGCCCCTACAAACATCCCTATCTCTGTAACCTCCTCCAGCCCCTACAACCCTCCCTAGCTCTGTAACCTCCTCCAGCCCCTACAACCCTCCCTATCACTGTAACCTCCTCCAGCCCCTACAACCCTCCCTATCTCTGTAACCTCCTCCAGCCCCTAGAACCCTCCCTGTCTGTGTAACCTCCTCCAGCCCCTACAACCCTCCCTATCTCTATAACCTCCTCCAGCCCCTACAACCCTCCCTATCTCTGTAACCTCCTCCAGCCACTACAACCCTCCCTATATTTGTAACCTCCTCTAGCCCCTACAACCCTCCCTATCTCTGTAACATCCACCAGACCCTACACCCCTCCCTATTTCTGTAAGCTCCTCCAGCCCCTAGAACCCTCCCTATCTGTGTAACCTCCTCCAGCCACTACAACCCTCCCTATCTCTATAACCTCCTCCAGCCCCTACAACACTCCCTATCTCTATAACCTCCTCCAGCCCCTACAACGCTCCCTATCATTGTAACCTCCGCCAGGCCCGACAACCCTCCCTATCTGTGTAACCTCCTCCAGCCCCTACAACCCTCCCTATCTCTGTAACCTCCTCCAGTCCCCCACAACACTCCCTATCACTGTAACCTACTCCAGCCCCTACAACCCTCCCTATCTCTGTAACCTCCTCTAGCCCCTACAACCCTCCCTATCTCTGTAACCTCCTCCAGCCCCTACAACCCTCCCTATCTCTGTAACCTCCTCCAGCCCCTACAAACATCCCTATCTCTGTAACCTCCTCCAGCCCCTACATCCCTCCCTAGCTCTGTAACCTCCTCCAGCCCCTACAACCCTCCCTATCACTGTAACCTCCTCAAGCCCCGACAACCCTCCCTATCTCTGTAACCTCCTCCAGCCCCTAGAACCCTCCCTATCTGTGTAACCTCCTCCAGCCCCTACAACCCTCCCTATCTCTATAACCTCCTCCAGCCCCTACAACCCTCCCTATCTCTGTAACCTCCTCCAGCCCCTACAACCCTCCCTATATCTGTAACCTCCTCTAGCCCCTACATCCCTCCCTATCTCTGTAACATCCACCAGACCCTACAACCCTCCCTATTTCTGTAAGCTCCTCCAGCCCCTAGAACCCTCCCTATCTGTGTAACCTCCTCCAGCCACTACAACCCTCCCTATCTCTATAACCTCCTCCAGCCCCTACAACACTCCCTATCTCTATAACCTCCTCCAGCCCCTACAACGCTCCCTATCTCTGTAACCTCCGCCAGGCCCTACAACCCTCCCTATCTGTGTAACCTCCTCCAGCCCCTACAACCCTCCCTATATCTGTAACCTCCTCCAGTCCCCCACAACACTCCCTATCACTGTAACCTACTCCAGCCCCTACAACCCTCCCTATCTCTGTAACCTCCTCTAGCCCCTACAACCCTCCCTATCTCTGTAACCTCCTCCAGCCCCTACAACCCTCCCTATCTCTGTAACCTCCTCCAGCCCCTACAAACATCCCTATCTCTGTAACCTCCTCCAGCCCCTACATCCCTCCCTAGCTCTGTAACCTCCTCCAGCCCCTACAACCCTCCCTATCACTGTAACCTCCTCAAGCCCCTACAACCCTCCCTATCTCTGTAACCTCCTCCAGCCCCTAGAACCCTCCCTATCTGTGTAACCTCCTCCAGCCCCTACAACCCTCCCTATCTCTATAACCTCCTCCAGCCCCTACAACCCTCCCTATCTCTGTAACCTCCTCCAGCCCCTACAACCCTCCCTATATCTGTAACCTCCTCTAGACCCTACAACCCTCCCTATCTCTGTAACATCCACCAGACCCTACAACCCTCCCTATTTCTGTAAGCTCCTCCAGCCCCTAGAACCCTCCCTATCTGTGTAACCTCCTCTAGCCCCTACAACCCTCCCTATATCTGTAACCTCCTCCAGCCCCTATAACGCTCCCTATCTCTGTAACCTCCGCCAGCCTCTACAACCCTCCCTATCTGTGTAACCTCCTCCAGCCCCTACAACACTCCCTATCTCTGTACCTCCTCCAGCCTCTACAACCCTCCCTATATCTGTAACCTCCTCCAGCCCCTATAACGCTCCCTATCTCTGTAACCTCCGCCAGCCCCAACAACCCTCCCTATCTCTGTAACCTCCTCCAGTCCCCCACAACACTCCCTATCTCTGTAACCTCCTCCAGCCCCTACAACCCTCCCTATCTGTGTAACCTCCTCCAGCCCCTACAACCCTCCATATCTCTGTAACCTCCTCCAGTCCCCCACAACACTCCCTATCTCTGTAACCTCCTCCAGTCCCCCACAACACTCCCTATCTCTGTAACCTCCTCCAGCCCCTACAACCCTCCCTATCACTGTAACCTACTCCAGCCCCTACAACCCTCCCTATCTCTGTAACCTCCTCTTGCCCCTACAACCCTCCCTATCTGTGTAACCTCCTCCAGCCCCTACAATCCTCCCTATCTCTGTAACCTCCTCCAGCCCCTACAACCCTCCCTATCTCTGTAACCTCCTCCAGCCCCTACACCCGTACCTATCTCTGTAATCTCCTGCATCCCCTACAACCCTCCCTATCTGTGTAACCTCCTCCAGCCCCTACAACCCTCCCTATCTCTGTAACCTCCTCCAGCCACTACAACCCTGCTTGTCTCTGTAATCTCTTGCATCCCCTACAACCCTCCCAGATCTCTGCGCTCCTCCAATTCCGGCCTCTTGAGCATCCCCAGATATACATCGCTCCGCCACTGGCGGCCGTGCCTTCAGCCGCCTGGGCCCCGAGCTCTGTGATTCCCTCCCTAAACTTCTGCGCCTCTCTCTCCTTAAAACACTCCTTAACCCGTATCCCTTAATAACTTTGGTTAACAAAAATCCATCAATCTCAGATTTAAAATGAACAATTGGCCCAGCATCGATTGCTGTTTGTGGAAGAGAGTTCCAAACTTCTACCACCCTTTGTGTGTAGAAGTGTTTCCTAACTTCACTCCTGAAAGGTCTGGCACTAATTTTTAGACTCTGCCCCCTAGTCCTAGAATCCCCAACCAGCGGAAATAGTTTCTCTCTGTCTCCCCCATCAGTTCCCCTTAATATCTTGAAAACTTCGATCAGATCAGCCCCTTAACCTTCTAAATTCCAGGGAATACAACCCTAGTTTCTGTAACCTCTCCTCGTAACTTAACACTTGGAGTCCTTGAATACCATAGATGCATTTAAGGGGAAGCTGGATAAATACGAGGGAGAAAGGAATAGAATGTGGTGAGGGGTGGATGGAGGCTGGTGTTGATGGGGTGAGATGAAGAGGGGTGGGAGGAGGCTGGTGTTGATGGGGTGAGATGAAGAGGGGTGGGAGGAGGCTGGTGTGGATGGGGTGAGATGAAGAGGGGTGGGAGGAGGCTGGTGTGGATGGGGTGAAATGAAGAGGGGTGGGAGGAGGCTGGTGTTGATGGGATGAGATGAAGAGGGGTGGGAGGAGGCTGGTGTTGATGGGGTGAGATGAAGAGGGGTGGGAGGAGGCTAGTGTTGATGGGGTGAGATGAAGAGGGGTGGGAGGAGGCTGGTGTTGATGGGGTGAGACGAAGAGGGGTGGGAGGAGGCTGGTGTTGATGGGGTGAGATGAAGAGGGGTGGGAGGAGGCTGGTGTTGATGGGGTGAGATGAAGAGGGGTGGGAGGAGGCTAGTGTTGATGGGGTGAGATGAAGAGGGGTGGGAGGAGGCTAGTGTTGATGGGGTGAGATGAAGAGGGGTGGGAGGAGGCTAGTGTTGATGGGGTGAGATGAAGAGGGGTGGGAGGAGGCTGGTGTTGATGGGGTGAGATGAAGAGGGGTGGGAGGAGGCTGGTGTTGATGGGGTGAGATGAAGAGGGGTGGGAGGAGGCTGGTGTTGATGGGGTGAGATGAAGAGGGGTGGGAGGAGGCTGGTGTTGATGGGGTGAGATGAAGAGGGGTGGGAGGAGGGTAGTGTTGATGGGGTGAGATGAAGAGGGGTGGGAGGAGGCTGGTGTTGATGGGGTGAGATGAAGAGGGGTGGGAGGAGGCTAGTGTTGATGGGGTGAGATGAAGAGGGGTGGGAGGAGGCTGGTGTTGATGGGGTGAGATGAAGAGGGGTGGGAGGAGGCTAGTGTTGATGGGGTGAGATGAAGAGGGGTGGGAGGAGGCTAGTGTTGATGAGGTGAGATGAAGAGGGGTGGGAGGAGGCTAGTGTTGATGGGGTGAGATGAAGAGGGGTGGGAGGAGGCTGGTGTTGATGGGGTGAGATGAAGAGGGGTGGGAGGAGGCTAGTATTGATGGGGTGAGATGAAGAGGGGTGGGAGGAGGCTGGTGTTGATGGGGTGAGATGAAGAGGGGTGGGAGGAGGCTGGTGTTGAAGGGGTGAGCTGAAGAGGGGTGGGAGGAGGCTGGTGTTGATGGGGTGAGATGAAGAGGGGTGGGAGGAGGCTGGTGTTGACGGGGTGAGATGTAGAGGGGTGGGAGGAGGCTGGTGTTGATGGGGTGAGATGAAGAGGGGTGGGAGGAGGCTGGTGTTGATGGGGTGAGATGAAGAGGGGTGGAAGGAGGCTGGTGTTGATGGGGTGAGATGAAGAGGGGTGGGAGGAGGCTGGTGTTGACGGGGTGAGATGAAGTGGAGTGGGAGGAGTCTGGTGTTGACGGGGTGAGATGTAGAGGGGTGGGAGGAGGCTGGTGTTGACGGGGTGAGATGAAGAGGGGCGGGAGGAGGCTGGTGTTGATGGGGTGAGATGAAGAGGGGTGGGAGGAGGCTGGTGTTGATGGGGTGAGATGAAGAGGGGCGGGAGGAGTCTGGTGTTGATGGGGTGAGATGAAGAGGGGTGGGAGGAGGCTGGTGTTGACGGGGTGAGATGAAGAGGGGTGGGAGGAGGCTGTTGATGGGGTGAGATGAAGAGGGGTAGGAGGAGGCTGGTGTTGATGGGGTGAGATGAAGAGGGGTGGGAGGAGGCTGGTGTGGATGTGGTGAGATGAAGAGGGGTGGGAGGAGGCTGGTGTTGATGGGGTGAGATGGAGAGGGGTGGGAGGAGGCTGGTGTTGACGGGGTGAGATGAAGAGCGGTGGGAGGAGGCTGGTGTTGATGGGGTGAAATGAAGAGGGGTGGGAGGAGGCTGGTGTTGATGGGGTGAGATGAAGAGGGGTGGGAGGAGGCTGGTGTTGACGGGCTGAGATGAAGAGGGTGGGAGGAGGCTGATGTTGACGGGGTGAGATGAAGAGTGGTGGGAGGAGGCTGGTGTTGATGGGGTGAGATGAAGAGGGGTGGGAGGAGGCTGGTGTTGATGGGGTGAGATGAAGAGGGGTGGGAGGAGGCTGGTGTTGATGGGGTGAGATGGAGAGGGGTGGGAGGAGGCTGGTGTTGATGGGGTGAGATGAAGAGGTGTGGGAGGAGGCTGGTGTTGATGGGGTGAAATGAAGAGGGGTGGGAGGAGGCTGGTGTTGATGGGGTGAGATGAAGGGGGTGGGAGGAGGCTGATGTTGACGGGGTGAGATGAAGAGGGGTGGGAGGAGGCTGGTGTGAAGCATAAACACCGGCACGGACCAGATGGGCCGAATGGCCTCTTTCTGTGCTGTACATGTGATGTGATTCTCTGTAAGTTGGGGTTGGAAATTGGATTCAATCGCTTAGTTTTTATTATTTGTTCCTGGGACGTGGGCATCGCTGGCAAGGCCCAGTATTTATTGCCCATCCCTAATTGCCCCTGGAGAAGGTGGTGGTGAGCCACCTTCTTGAACCGCTGCAGTCCGTGTGGTGAAGGTACTCCCACAGTGCTGTTAGGGAGGGAGTTCCAGGATTTTGACACAGCGACGATGAAGGATCGGCCGATATATTTCCAAGTCAGGATGGTGTGTGACTTGGAGGGGAACTTGGAGGTGGTGGTGTTCCCATGTGCCTGCTGCCCTTGTCCTCCTAGGTGGAAGAGGTGGCGGGTTTGGGAGGTGCTGCCGAAGAAGCCTTGGCGAGTTGCTGCAGTGCATCTTGTAGATGGTCCACACTGCAGCCACGGTGCGCCGGTGGTGGAGGGAGTGAATGTTTAAGGTGGTGGATGGGGTGCCAATCAAGCGGGCTGCTTTGTCCTGGATGGTGTCGAGCTTCTCGAGTGTTGTTGGGAGCTGCACTCATCCAGGCAAGTGGAGAGTATTCCATCACACTCCTGACTTGTGCCTTGTAGATGGTGGAGAGGCTGTGGGATCGAGTGAGGCCCAGCATTGCCACCTGTTGTTGGGCAGCAATGTCTAGGACCCTCCTGGCTTCACAGCAACGCCAATGCCTTACCTGCGAAGAAGGTCAGAAGCATGGCCACCCAGCCCAGGATGTACGACCAGGAGAAGCGCCAGTCACCAAACCGTTTACCCAGAAAGTTCACCGTTACCCCGGTGTAAACGGCCATGGCCAACAACACCAGGAAAGCTGGGCAGGATCACAAAAAACATCGCATTACAATCCATACACTGCAGGGATTGCTGCTTTAACTCTAACACCCCCTCGCCCAGCCCAACCGGCCCCCCACAGTCACTGCGCTCCCAGTCATTGTCATTCCTCGCACACACACAGCCGCACAGTCCCAGACACTGAATCACGGCTGTTATAGTTTGATCTCAGTCACACACACACTCTCTCTCTCTCTCCCTCCCCCTCCTATTTCTCTCTCTCGGTCACACACACTCTCTCTCTCTCTCTGTCTCTCTCTCTGTATCTCTGTCTGTCTCTGTGTCTGTCTCTGTGTCTGTCTCTGTGTCTGTCTCTTTCTCTCTCTCTCTCTGTCTCTCTCTCTCTCTGTCTCTCTCTCTCTGTCTCTCTGTCTGTCTGTCTCTCTCTCTCTGTCTCTGTCTCTCTCTGTCTCTCTCTCTCTCTGTCTCTCTCTCTCTGTCTCTCTCTCTCTCTGTCTCTCTCTCTCTCTCTCTCTCCCTCTCGCTCTGCCTCCCTCTCTCTCTCTCTCTCTCTGTCTCTCTGTTTCTCTCTCTCTCTCTGTCTCTCTCTCTCTGTCTCCATCTCCCTCTTGCTCTGTCTCTCTCTGTCTCTCTCTCTGTGTCTGTCTCTGTCTTTCTCTCTCTCCCTGTCTCTCTGCCTCTCTGTCTCTCTTTCACTCTCTGTCTGTCTGTCTCTCTCTGTCTCTCTCTCTCTGCGTCTCTTTGTCTCTCTCTCTCTCACTCTCTCTGTCTCTCTCTCTGTCTCTCTCTCACTCCCTCTCTCTCTCACTCTCTCTCTCTCTCAATTCAATTCAATTCAATTCAATTCAAATGCTTTATTGGCATGAAAGTTTACAGAGAACCATATTGCCAAAGCTTACATAGCAACAGTTTTCCAACATTCTGTAGGTGTCAATCGATTTGACATTTGTTGGGTACATACAATATTACTTTTAAACAATATTAATTTTAAACAGTCTTTGTATTTCATTTGGTACGTTCAATATTAATTTTAAACAGTCTTAATTTTAAACAGTCCTCAGGTTGTGACATGTTGTTACATATTTGGCCCCAAGGTATGGTCTGTCTCCTTCTCCTAGGACTAATCTCAATTTTGACAGGTCATCCAATTCCTTGAAATCTGGGGTTGTTTGGCTTAGCTTGTTGAATAATATGTTTCTTGATGTGTTGAATTTTTCGCATTTTAGGAGGAAATGCATTTCTGTTTCAACCTCGCCGGCCAGACATTGATCGCATATTCTATTCTCTCTAGGCTGCCAGGATTTCTTGTATCTGCCTTTTTCAATTTCCAGTTGGTGGTCGCTTAGTCTGTACCTGGTGAGGGTCTGTCTCTGTTTTGTGTCTCTGATGGTCGTGAGGTAGTCTGCCAGTTTATATTCTCTTTTTAGGGCCCGGTAACATTCTAATCTGCTTTGGCTTTCGGTTATTTTGTTCCAATGTTCCAGGTAGGTTTCTTTGCATTGTTTAATGATTTGGTTCACTCAGATTGGTGTTTGGACGGCTGTGTTGGTCTGGGGCTGGTCAGGGTCCGGCTGAGTACTTAGTTTCAGTAGCAGCTGACTCAGGGGACTCTTTTCTGGGTTTAGCTCTTGGGTCTGAAAGGCTTTGAAATGAAGGGTGTCTGGGGAGCTAGATTTGAGGTGATTTAGGAAGTTTAGTGCTCGTTTTTGGATGTTTATTATCAGTGGGTATCTGCCTAGTTCGGCTCTGCATGCATTTGTTGGCGTTTTTCTTTGGGTGCGAAGGATGCTTCGGCAGAATTCTGCATGTAGGGCTTCTATTGTGTGTTTTTCCCATTTAGTGTAGCTTTGGTGATTTAGCGGGCCCCATACTTCACTACCGTACAGTGCAATGGGCAGGATTATGCTGTCAAATATTTTGAGCCAGATTTTGATTGGGATTTGGATGTTGTAGAATTTTCTTTTTATTGCATATAGGGCTCTTCGGGCTTTTTCTTTTAGTGCATTCACTGCTATGCTGAAGCTCCATGATGCTGTAATAGTTAGACCAAGGTAGGTGTAGCTCATAGTGTGTCCTATAGTGGTATCACTGAGGGTAAACTGATATTTGTTTTCCTGACATCTGGGCCTTTTTTGAAAAATCATGATGTTGGTTTTCTTTAGATTTACTGTTAGAGCCCAATTTTGGCAGTATTTGTCGAGTAGGTCTAGTTGTTGCTGTAATCCCTGTTCTGTGGGAGACAGCAGAACCAGGTCATCCGCATAGAACAGGGATTTCACTTCTCCATCCAGGAGACGGAGACCTGGTGACTCGCTTTGCTCCAGCATGTCTGCTAATTCATTTATGTATATGTTGAACAGGGTTGGGCTCAAATTGCAGCCCTGCCGGACGCCTCTTCTCTGGGTGAAGAAATCGGTGCGTTTGTCTCCAATTTTGACCCCGCATTTGTTTTTCAGATACATTGATTTAATAAGGTCATAGACTTTGCCCCCTATTCCACACTGAAGAAGTTTATAATAGAGCCCTTCGTGCCATATAGAGTCAAAGGCTTTCTTGAAGTCGATGAAACAGGCGAATATTTTCCCATTTTTTGTTTGGTGTATATGTTTTTCAATGAGGGTGTGAAGGGTATAGATATGGTCGGCGGTGCGGTGTTTTGGAAGGAAGCCTATTTGGTTTTTTCTGAGGATATTATGTTTGTTAAGAAAATCAAGTAATCTACTATTTAGAATACTGCAGAATAACTTCCCTAGACAACTCTCTCTATCTCTCTCTCCCTCTCACCCCCTCTCTCTCGCTCTCACTCTCTCTGTCTCTCTCTCTCTCTGTCTCTCTCTCTGTCTCTCTGTCTGTCTCTCTCTCTCTCTGTCTCTCTGTCTCTCTCTCTCTGTCTCTCTCTGTCTCGCTCTCTCTGTCTCTCTCTCAATTCAATTTTTTTTCAATTCAAATGCTTTATTGGCATGAAAGTTTACAGGGAACCATATTGCCAAAGCTTACATAACAAAAAGTACAGTTTTCCAACATTCTGTAGGTGTCAAACAATTTTGACCTTCGTTGGGTACATACAATATTAGTTTAAACAATATTAATTTAAACAGTCGTTGTACATCGTTGGGTACATTCAGTATTAATTTTAAACAGTCCTCAGGTTGTGACATGTTGTTACATATTTGGCACCAAGGTATGGTCTGTCTCCTTCTCCCAGGACTAATCTTAATTTTGACAGGTCATCCAATTCTTTGAAATCTGGGGTTGTTTGGCTGAGCTTGTCAAATAATATGTTTCTTGTTGTGTTGAATTTTTCGCATTTTAGGAGGAAATGCATCTCTGTCTCAACCTCGCCGGCCAGACATTGATCACATATTCTATTCTCTCTAGGCTGCCAGGATTTCTTGTATCTTCCTTTTTCAATTGCCAATTGGTGGTCGCTTAGTCTGTACCTGGTGAGGGTCTGTCTCTGTTTTGTGTCTCTGATGGTCGAGAGATAGTCTGCCAGTTTATATTCTCTTTTTAGGGCCCGGTAACATTCTAATCTGCTTTGGCTTTTGGTTATTTTGTGCCAATGTTCCAGGTAGGTTTCTTTGCATTGTTTAATGATTTGGTTCACTCGGATTGGTGTTTGGACGGCTGTGTTGGTCTGGGGCTGGTCAGGATCCGGCTGAGTAGGAGTACTTAGTTTCAGTAGCAGCTGACTCAGGGGACTCTTTTCTGGGTTTAGCTCTTGGGTCTGGAAGGCTTTAAAATGAAGGGTGTCTGGGGAGCTAGATTTGAGGTGATTTTGGAAGTTTAGTGCTCGTTTTTGGATGTTTATTATCAGTGGGTATCTGCCTAGTTCGGCTCTGCATGCATTTGTTGGTGTTTTCCTTTGGGTGCGAAGAATGCTTCGGCAAAATTCTGCATGTAGGGCTTCTATTGTGTGTTTTTCCCATTTAGTGTAGCTATGGTGATTGAGCGCGCCCCATACTTCACTACCGTACAGCTACGTCTGTCTCTCTCTCTCTGCGTCTCTTTGTCTCTCTCTCTCTCACTCTCTCTGTCTCTGTCTCTCTCTCACTCCCTCTCTCTCTCACTCTCTCTCTCTGTCTCTCTCTCTCTGTCTCTCTCACTCTCTCTGTCTCTCTCTCTCTCTGTCTCTCTCTCTGTCTCTCTCTCTGTCTCTCTCTCTGTCTCTCTGTCTCTCTCTCTGTCTCTCTCTGTCTCTCTCTCTCTGTCTCTCTCTGCGTCTCTCTCTCTCTCTCTCTCTGTCTCTCTCTCACTCCCTCTCTCTCTCACTCTCTCTCTCTCTATCTCTCACTCCCTCTCACCCCCTCTCTCTCTCTCTCACTCTCTCTGTCTCTCTCTCTGTCTCACTCTGTCTCTCTCTCTCTGTCTCTCTCTCTGTCTCTCTCTCTCTCTGTCTCTCTCTCTCTCTGTCTCTCTCTCTGTCTCTCTGTCTGTCTCTCTCTCTCTCTGTCTCTCTCTCTCCCTCTCTCTCTCTCTCTGTCTCCCTCTCACTCTTTCTCTCTCTCTGTCTGTCTCTGTCTCTCTCTCTGTCTCTCTGTCTCTCTCCCTATCTCTCTGTCTCTCTCTCTCTCACTCTCTGTCTCTCTCTCTCTGTCTCTCTCTCTCTCTCTCTGTCTATCTCTCACTCCCTCTGTCTCTGTCTCAGTTAATAGCTGAGAGTCAGTAACGATACTCACTTGAGATGAAGAACATGATTCCTGCAGCGAATGTGCGGTTAAACTTCTCGAGGAAAGATGAGTGAGCGAAGGCGAGCACTCCCGCGATCAGACCAGCGAAACAGGACATCGCGGACAGGATCATAAAGGCTCTGGTAGCATTCCAGTAAGCTGCAAGAGAGAGGGAGTGAGACAGAGAGAGAGAGAGAGAGAGACAGAGAGAGAGAGAGAGACAGAGAGAGACAGAGACAGAGAGAGAGACAGAGAGAGAGAGAGAGAGACAGACAGAGAGGGAGAGAGAGAGAGAGAGACAGAGAGAGAGAGAGAATAAAGGGCACAGACCATAATATAAATGAATAACAGATTAATCTCCCCAGTTCCTACTCACGGGATGATATTGGCATTACTCTGTATCTAACCCCGTGCTGTACTTGCCCTGGGTGTGTTTGATGGGACAGTGTAGAGGGAGCTTTACTCTGTGTCAAACCCCGTGCTGTACCTGCCCTGGGAGTGTTTGATGGGACAGTGTAGAGGGAGATTTACTCTGTATCTAACCCGTGCTGTACCTGCGCTGGGAGTGTTTGATGGGACAGTGTAGAAGGAGCTTTACTCTGTATCTAACCCGTGCTGTACCTGCCCTGGGAGTTTTTGACGGGACAGTGTAGAGGGAGCTTTACTCTGTATCTAACCCGTGCTGTACCTGCCCTGGGTGTGTTTGATGGGACAGTGTAGAGGGAGCTTTACTCTGTATCTAACCCCGTGCTGTACCTGCGCTGGGAGTGTTTGATGGGACAGTATAGAAGGAGCTTTACTCTGTATCAACCCGTGCTGTACCTGCCCTGGGAGTTTTTGACGGGACAGTGTAGAGGGAGCTTTACTGTGTATCTAACCCGTGCTGTACCTGCCCTGGGAGTGTTTGATGGGACAGTGTAGAGGGAGCTTTACTGTGTATCTAACCCGTGCTGTACCTGCCCTGGGAGTGTTTGACTGGACAGTGTAGAGGGAGCTTTACTCTGTATCTATCCCGTGCTGTACCTGCCCTGGGAGTGTTTGACGGGACAGTGTAGAGGTAGCTTTACTCTGTATCTAACCCGTGCTGTACCTGCCCTGGGAGTGTTTGATGGGACAGTGCAGAGGGAGGTTTACTCTGTATCTAACCCGTGCTGTACCTGCCCTGGGAGTGTTTGATGGGACAGTGTAGAGGGAGCTTTACTCTGTATCTAACCACGTGCTGTACCTGCCCTGGGAGTGTTTGATGGGACAGTGTAGAGGGAGCTTTACTCTGTATCTAACCCGTGCTGTACCTGCCCTGGGAGTGTTTGATGGGACAGTGTAGAGGGAGCTTTACTCTGTATCTAACCCGTGCTGTACCTGCCCTGGGAGTGTTTGATGGGACCGTGTAGAGCGAGCTTTACTCTGTATCTAACTCATGCTGTACCTGCCCTGGGAGTGTTTGATGGGACAGTGTAGAGGGAGCTTTACTCTGTATCTAACCCGTGCTGTACCTGCCCTGGGATTGTTTGATGGGACAGAGTAGACGGAGCTTTACCCTGTATCTAACCCGTGCTGTACCTGCCCTGGGAGTGTTTGATGGGACAGTGTAGAGGGAGCTTTACTCTGTATCTAACCCGTGCTGTACCTGCCCTGGGAGTGTTTGATGGGACAGTGTAGAGGGAGCTTTACTCTGTATCTAACCCGTGCTGTACCTACCCTGAGAGTGTTTGATGGGACAGTGTAGCGGGAGCTTTACTCTGTATCTAACCCATGCTGTACCTGCCCTGGGAGTGTTTGATGGGACAGTGTAGAGGGAGCTTTACTCTGTATCTAACCCGTGCTGTACCTGCCCTGGGAGTGTTTGATGGGGACAGTGTAGAGGGAGCTTTACTCTGTATCTAACCCGTGCTGTACCTGCCCTGGGAGTGTTTCATGGGACAGTGTAGAGGGAGCTTTACTCTGTATCTAACCCGTGCTGTACCTGCCCTGGGAGTGTTTGACGGGACAGTGTAGAGGGAGCTTTACTCTGTATTTAACCTGTGCTGTACCTGCCCTGGGAGTGTTTGATGGGACAGTGTAGAGGGAGCTTTACTCTGTATCTAACCCGTGCTGTACCTGCCCTGGGAGTGTTTCATGGGACAGTGTAGAGGGAGCTTTACTCTGTATCTAACCCGTGCTGTACCTGCCCTGGGAGTGTTTGATGGGACAGTGTAGAGGGAGCTTTACTCTGTATCTAACCCATGCTGTATCTGCCCTGGGAGTGTTTGATGGGACAGTGTAGAGGGAGCATTACTCTGTATCTGACCCGTGCTGTACTTGCCCTGGGAGTGTTTGATGGGTACCCAGAACACTACCTCTCAAAACCTCCCCCTTCCCTCGCACCTGTGCACCTTGGTGTTATTTTGGGGTAATTCCGAGGCATCTTTATAAGTCCAGGTAAGTTTTTGGGTGAATCCTTTCTGTGGATTGCCTCGGTAGATGTACAGGGGCTGGATGTTTTAATTACTCAGACCCAACTCACACTGACAGGCACCGAGAAATAATCAGAGAGACTCTACGAAAGATAGAGTTACAAATAGATAGACACCACCTCAACACATATTCAGACTCAAAATCAATCCAACGCTCTGTGTGGACAACAGACAGTCCGACACACAGACACCCAGCACCTGTCCATGCCCAGCACCCATCTACACCCAGCACCCGTCCACACCCAGCACCCGTCCACACCCAACACCCGTCCACACCCAGCACCCATCCACACCCAGCACCCATCCACACCCAGCACCCGTCCACACCCAACACCCATCCACACCCAACACCCGTCCACACCCAGCACCCGTCCACACCCAGCACCAATCCACACCCAGCACCCATCCACACCCAGCACCCATCCACACCCAGCACCCGTCCACACCCAGCACCCGTCCACACCCAGCACCCATCCACACCCAGCACCCATCCACACCCAGCACCCGTCCACACCCAGCACCCATCCACGCCCAGCACCCATCCACACCCAGCACCCGTCCACACCCAGCACCCGTCCACACCCAGCACCCGTCCACACCCAGCACCCATCCACACCCAGCACCCGTCCACACCCAGCACCCGTCCACACCCAGCACCCATCCACGCCCAGCACCCATCCACACCCAGCACCCGTCCACACCCAGCACCCGTCCACACCCAGCACCCGTCCACACCCAGCACCCATCCACACCCAGCACCCATCCACACCCAGCACCCGTCCACACCCAGCACCCATCCACGCCCAGCACCCATCCACACCCAGCACCCATCCACACCCAGCACCCGTCCACACCCAGCACCCGTCCACACCCAGCACCCGTCCACGCCCAGCACCCATCCACACCCAGCACCCATCCACACCCAGCACCCATCCACACCCAGCACCCATCCACACCCAGCACCCATCCACACCCAGCGCCCATCCACACCCAGCACCCGTCCACGCCCAGCACCCATCCACACCCAGCACCCATCCACACCCAGCACCCATCCACACCCAGCACCCATCCACACCCAGCACCCATCCACACCCAGCACCCATCCACGCCCAGCACCCGTCCACGCCCAGCACCCATCCACACCCAGCACCCATCCACACCCAGCACCCATCCACACCCAGCACCCGTCCACGCCCAGCACCCATCCACACCCAGCACCCATCCACACCCAGCACCCATCCACGCCCAGCACCCATCCACGCCCAGCACCCACCACACCCAGCACCCATCCACACCCAGCACCCATCCACACTCAGCACCCATCCACGCCCAGCACCCATCCACACCCAGCACCCGTCCACACCCAGTACCCGTCCACGCCCAGCACCCACCACACCCAGCACGCATCCACACCCAGCACCCATCCACACTCAGCACCCATCCACGCCCAGCACCCATCCACACCCAGCACCCATCCACACTCAGCACCCATCCACGCCCAGCACCCATCCACACCCAGGACCCATCCACACCCAGTACCCGTCCACACCCAGCACCCATCCACACCCAGGACCCATCCACACCCAGCACCCATCCACACCCAGCACCCATCCACACCCAGGACCCATCCACACCCAGCACCCGTCCACACCCAGCACCCATCCACACTCAGCACCCATCCACGCCGAGCACCCATCCACACCCAGCACCCGTCCACACCCAGTACCCGTCCACGCCCAGCACCCACCACACCCAGCACGCATCCACACCCAGCACCCATCCACACTCAGCACCATCCACGCCCAGCACCCATCCACACCCAGCACCCATCCACACTCAGCACCCATCCACGCCCAGCACCCATCCACACCCAGGACCCATCCACACCCAGTACCCGTCCACACCCAGCACCCATCCACACCCAGGACCCATCCACACCCAGCACCCATCCACGCCCAGCACCCACCACACCCAGCACGCATCCACACCCAGCACCCATCCACACTCAGCACCCATCCACGCCCAGCACCCATCCACACCCAGCACCCATCCATGCCCAGCACCCACCACACCCAGCACCCATCCACACCCAGGACCCATCCACACCCAGTACCCGTCCACACCCAGCAGCCATCCACACCCAGCACCCATCCACACCCAGCACCCATCCACACCCAGCAGCCATCCACACCCAGCACCCATCCACACCCAGTACCCGTCCACACCCAGCACCCATCCACACCCAGGACCCATCCACACCCAGCACCCATCCACGCCCAGCACCCACCACACCCAGCACGCATCCACACCCAGCACCCATCCACACTCAGCACCCATCCACGCCCAGCACCCATCCACACCCAGCACCCATCCATGCCCAGCACCCACCACACCCAGCACCCATCCACACCCAGGACCCATCCACACCCAGTACCCGTCCACACCCAGCAGCCATCCACACCCAGCACCCATCCACACCCAGCACCCATCCACACCCAGCAGCCATCCACACCCAGCACCCATCCACACCCAGTACCCGTCCACACCCAGCAGCCATCCACACCCAGCACCCATCCACACCCAGCACCCGTCCACACCCAGCACCCATCCACGACTCTGGCACTAGGGACCGAGCGTTTGTCTCTCGATAATGTTGTGTTCTCCATTTCGCGTTCCTGTACTGTTTAAGGTCAGGCAAACACACTCACACTCACTCACTCACACTCTCACACTCACACACTCACACACACACACACTCACTGACACTCACACACACACACACACACTCACTCACACTCACTCACACTCACTCACACTCACTCACTCACACACACATTCTCACACACACACACACTCAATGACACTCACACACACTCACACTCACTCACACTCACACTCACTCACACTCACACTCACTCACTCACTCTCACACTCACACTCACACACACTCACTGACACTCACACACACTCACTCACACACTCACTGACACTCACACACACACTCACACACACTCACACTCACACACACACTCACACACACTCACACTCACACACTCACACACTCAAACTCTCACACACACTCACACACACTCACACTCACACACACACTCATACTCACTCACACTCACTCATATTCTCTCTCTCACTCACACTCACTCACATACACTCACTCACACTCACTCACACTCACACACACTCACACACACTCACACTCACTCACACTCACTCACACTCACACACACTCACACACTCACACACACTCACTCACACTCACTCACTCACACTCACTCACACTCTCACACTCACTCACTCACACACATTCTCTCACACACACATTCTCACACACACACTCACACTTACTCACACTCACACACACTCACACTCACACTCACTCACACTCACACTCACGCTCACGCTCACACACACACACTCACGCTCACACTGTCACTCACACACACTCACACTCACGCACTCACTCACACTCACACGCACCCACACTCTCACACACACTCACACACACTCACACACATTCACACTCACACACACACACTCACACACACACTCACACTCACTCACACTCACTCATACTCTCTCTCTCTCACTCACACACTCACATACACTCACTCACGCACACTCACACTCACTCACACTCACACACACTCACACACACACACTCACTCACACTCACTCACTCACTCACACACTCACTCACTCACACTCACTCACTCACACTCACTCACACTCTCACACTCTCACACTCACACACACATTCTCACACACACATTCTCACACACACACACACTCACTCACACTCACACACACTCACACTCACTCAATCACACTCACACACTCACTCACACACACTCACACTCACACTCACACTCACTCACACACACACTCACACTCACACTCACACACTCACTCACACTCTCACACACACACACTCACACACACTCACACACTCACACTCACACACACACTCACACTCACACTCACACTCACACTCACACACACACACACACACACACACACTCACTCACTTACACACAGAGACACACACTCACCGATACTGTCTGTCTGCATGTAGCACTTGCTCGATATGCAGTACCGCCAGAGCCCCTGGTGAGCGAAACTCCCCGACAGACGGTACTGCATCCAATAATCGGTCGCCGTGGATACCACCAGGAGGACATTCCCCATGAAGGCGCAGAATAGTCCTCCCCCCATGAAGCTGTACATGTCTGTGCCCGCCTGTCGGTCCTCCCGCTGTAGCACTGAGAGAAAGAGATCTGAAAGAGCGATAAGTTAGAGCAGGCACCTCGGTAATCGAACCTCAGGCTCGTTCCCTCCAAGACCAGCAGCAACGGAGCCTCGGACTCCCCCTCCTCACCCCTCCAGCTCCAGGACCTCGCTGGGATTCGAGTCCAACTCTCTCCAAGAGGCTAGACACCGAGGCTTTCGCATTGCGAGCCTGACCTCCAAACTCGCAACACCCGCCATTTCACTTTACCCGGCTACCGCCGCCTGGACAAGAGCTTCGGTGGGCTATTTGGCCATGAGGTGCAGCACGATTCTGCAATGTTCAGCCGACCGGTCACAGCTGGGGCAACGAGCGCGAGATTGGCGGGGGTCACGATTGAATCCCCTCCCTCCTGTCGGAGGGGCAGCACTGAGGGAGTGCAGCACTGTCGGAGGGTCAGTACTGAGGGAGTGCAGCACTGTCGGAGGGTCAGTACTGAGGGAGCGCCGCACTGTCAGAGGGGCAGAACTGAGGGAGCGCCACACTGTGGGAGGGGCAGTGAAAGACGAACCAATAAACAAGGGTGATTGCTGCCTCGTCCATCTGTGATTTGGTTCCCGTTAGCGGTCTCCTGTAGTCTGCACCCTTTCCGCCTCCTTTGCTCAGGTTACACAACAGTGTCAGCCATGGCTCAGTGGGTTTATTACTCGCTCTCTCTCGCCTCGGAGTCAGAAGGTCATGGGTTCGAGTCCACACTCCAAAGTCTCGAGCCACGTAATCCAGGCTGACACTCCCCAGGGGCAGTACTGAGGGAGCGCCGCACTGTCGGAGGGGCAGTACTAAGGCAGCGCCGCACTGTCGGAGGCGCAGTATTGAGAGAGCGCCGTACTGTCGGAGGGGCAATACTGAGGGAGCGCCGCACTGTCGGAGGCGCAGTATTGAGAGAGCGCCGTACTGTCGGAGGGGCAGTCCTGAGGCAGCGCCGCACTGTCGGAGGCGCAGTATTGAGAGAGCGCCGTACTGTCGGAGGGGCAGTACTGAGGGAGCGCCGCACTGTCGGAGGCGCAGTATTGAGAGAGCGCCATACTGTCGGAGGGGCTGTACTGAGGGAGTGCTGCACTGTCGGAGGGGCAGTACTGAGGGAGTGTTGCACTGTCAGAGGGGCAGTACTGAGGGAGCGCCTCACTGTTGGAGGGGCAGTACTGAGGGAGCGCCTCACTGTCGGAGGGGCAGTACTGAGGGAATGCCGCACTGTCGGAGGGGCAGTACTGATGGAGCACTGCACTGTCGGAGGGGCAGTACTGAGGGAGCGCCTGTCGGAGGGGAAGTATTGAGGGAGCGCCGCACAGTAGGGAGTCAGAAACGCACAGTAGGGGGTCAGAAATGAGGGAGCGCCGTACTGTCGGAGGGGCAGTACTGAGGGAGTGCTGCACTGTCGGAGGGGCAGTATTGAGGGAGCGCCGCACTGTCGGAGGGGCAGTACCGAGGGAGCGCCGCACTGTCGGAGGGGCAGTACTGAGGGAGCGCCGCACTGTCGGAGGCGCAGTACTGAGAGAGCACCGTACTGTCGGAGGGGCAGTACTGAGGGAGCGTCGCACTGTCGGAGGGGCAGTACTGAGGGAGCGCCGCACAGTAGGGGTTCAGAACTGAGGGAGCGCCGCACTGTCAGAGGGGCAGTTCTGAGGGAGCACTGCGCTGTCGAAGGGGCAGTACTGAGGGAGCGCCGCACTGTCGGAGGGGCAGTACTGAGGGAGCGCCGCACTGTCAGAGGAGCAGTAATGAGGGAGCGCCGCACTGTCGGAGGGGCAGTACTGAGGGAGCGCCGCACTGTCGGAGGGTCAGTACTGAGGGAGCGCCACACTGTCGGAGGGCCAGTACTGAGGGAGCGCTGCACTGTCGGAGGGGCGGTACTGAGGGAGCGCCACACTGTCGGAGGGGCAGTACCAAAGGAGCGCCGCACTGTTGGTGGGGCAGTATTGAGGGAGCGCCGCACTGTCGAAGGGGCAGTACTGAGGGAGTGCCGCACTGTCGGAGGGGCAGTACTGAGGGAGCGCCGCACTATCGGAGGGTCAGTACTGAGGGAGCACCACACTGTCGGAGGGTCAGTACTGAGGGAGCGCAGCACTGTCGGAGGGGCAACACGGAGGGAGCGCTGCACTGTCGAGGGTGCAGTACTGAGGGAGTGCCGCACTGTCGGAGGGGCAGTACTGAGGGAGCGCCGCACTGTCGGAGGGGCAGTACTGAGGGAGCACTGCACTGTCGGGGGGCAGTACTGAGGGAGTGCCGCCTTGTGGGAGGGGCAGTACTGAAGGTGGCCCGCACTGTCGGAGGGGCAGTACTGAGGGAGTGCCACACTGTCGGAGTGGCGGTACTGAGGGAGCGCTGCACTGTTGGAGGGGCAGTACTGAGGGAGCGCTGCACTGTTGGAGGGGCAGTACTGAGGGAGCGCTGCACTGTTGGAGGGGCAGTACTGAGGGAGCGCTGCAATGTTTGAGAGACAGTACTGAGGGAGCGCCACACTGTCGGTGGGGCATTACTGAGGGAGCGCCGCACTGCCGGAGGGGCAGCACTGAGGGCGTGCTGCATTGTTTGAGGGGCAGTACAGAGGGAGCGCTGCGCTATCGGTGGGGCAATACTGAGGGAGCGTCGCTCTGTCGGCGGTGCAGTACTGAGGGAGTGATTTATTGACCCAGGGGCAGTATTGAGGGAGTGCTGCACTGTCGGAGGGGTCGTACTGAGGGAGCTCTGAGCTGTCGGAGGGGCGGGACTGATGGAGCGCTGCAGTGTCGGAGGGGCAGCGCTGAAGGAGCGCCGCACTGTCGGAGGGCCAGTACTGAGGGAGCGCCGCACTGTCAGAGGGGCAGTAATGAGGGAGCACTGCACTGTCGGAGGGGCAGTACTGAGGGAGCGCCGCACTGTCGGAGGGGCAGTACTGAGGGAGCGCCGCACTGTCGGAGGGGCAGTACTGAGGGAGCGCCGCACTGTCAGTGGGGCAGTAATGAGGGAGCACCGCACTGTCGGAGGGTCAGTACTGAGGGAGCGCCGCACTATCGGAGGGTCAGTACTGAGGGAGCACCACACTGTCGGAGGGTCAGTACTGAGGGAGCGCTGCACTGTCGGAGGGGCGGTACTGAGGGAGCGCCGCACTGTCGGAGGGGCGTTATTGAGGGATCGCTGCACTGTTGGAGGGGCAATACTGAGGGAGCGTCACACTGTCGGAGGGGCAACACGGAGGGAGTGCCGCACTGTCGGAGGGGCAGTACTGAGGGAGCGCCGCACTGTCGGAGGGGCAGTACTGAGGGAGCGCCGCACTGTCGGAGGGGCAGTACTGAGGGAGCGCCGCACTGTCGGAGGGGCAGTACTGAAGGAGAGCCGCACTGTCGGCGGGGCAGTACTGAGGGAGCGCCACACTGTCGGAGGGGCAGTACTGAGGGAGCGCCACACTGTCGGCGGGGCAGTACTGAGGGAGTGATTTATTGACCCAGGGGCAGTATTGAGGGAGTGCTGCACTGTCGGAGGGGTAGTACTGAGGGAGCTCTGGGCTGTCGGAGGGGCGGGACTGATGGAGCGCTGCAGTGTCGGAGGGGCAGCGCTGAAGGAGCGCCGAACTGTCGGAGAAGCTGTACTGAGGGAGTGCCGCACTGTTGGAGGGGCAGTACTGAGGGAGCGCCGCACTGTCAGAGGGACAGTAATGGGGGAGCACCGCACTGTCGGAGGGTCAGTACTGAGGGAGCGCCGCACTATCGGAGGGTCAGTACTGAGGGAGCACCACACTGTCGGAGGTTCAGTACTGAGGGAGCGCTGCACTGTCGGAGGGGCAGTACTGAGGGAGCGCCGCACTGTCGGAGGGGCAGTACTGAGGGAGCGCCACACTGTCGGAGGGGCAGTTCTGAGGGAGCGCCGCACTGTCAGAGGGGCAGTAATGAGGGAGCACCGCACTGTCGGAGGGTCAGTACTGAGGGAGCGCCGCACTATCAGAGGGTCAGTACTGAGGGAGCACCACACTGTCGGAGGGTCAGTACTGAGGGAGCGCTGCACTGTCAGAGGGGCGGTACTGAGGGAGCGCCGCACTGTCGGAGGGGCGTTATTGAGGGATCGCTGCACTGTTGGAGGGGCAATACTGAGGGAGCGTCACACTGTCGGAGGGGCAACACGGAGGGAGTGTCGCACTGTCGGAGGGGCAGTACTGAGGGAGCGCCGCACTGTCGGAGGGGCAATACTGAGGGAGCGCCGCACTGTCGGAGGGGCAGTACTGAGGGAGCGCCGCACTGTCGGAGGGGCAGTACTGAGGGAGAGCCGCACTGTCAGAGGGTCAGTACTGAGGGAGCGCCGCACTGTCGGCGGGGCAGTACTGAGGGAGCGCCACACTGTCGGAGGGGCAGTACTGAGGGAGCGCCACACTGTCGGAGGGGCAGTACTGAGGGAGTGCCGCACTGTCGGAGGGGCAGAACTGAGGGAGCACCGCACTGTCGGAGGGGCGGTACTGAGGGAGCGCCGTACTGTCGGAGTGGCAGTACTGAGGGAGCGCTGCACTGTTGGAGGGGCGGTACTGAGGGAGCTCTGGGCTGTCGGAGGGGCAGTCTTGAGGGAGCGCCGCACTGTCGGAGGGGCAGTACTGAGGGAGTGCCGCACTGTCGGAGGGGCAGTACTGAGGGAGCGCCGCACTGTCGGAGGGGCAGTACTGAGGGAGCACTGCACTGTCGGGGGGCAGTACTGAGGGAGTGCCGCACTGTCGGAGGGGCAGTACTGAGGGAGTGCCACACTGTCGGGGGGTCGGTACTGAGGGAGCGCCGAACTGTTGGAGAGGCAGTACTGAGGGAGCGCCGCACTGTCGGAGGGGCAGTAATGAGGGAGCGCCGCACTGTCGGAGGGGCAGTACTGAGGGAGCGTCGCACTGTCGGAGGGGCAGTACTGAGGGAGCGCCACACTGCCGGAGGGGCAGTACTGAGGGAGCGCCGCACTGTCGGAGAGGCAGTAATGAGGGAGCGCCGCACTGTCGGAGGGGCAGTACTGAGGGAGCGTCGCACTGTCGGAGGGGCAGTACTGAGCAAGCACCGCACTATCGGCAGGGCAGTGCTGAGGGAGCGCCGCACTGCCAGAGGGGCAGCACTGAGGGCGTGCTGCCTTGTTTGAGGGGCAGTACAGAGGGAGCGCTGCGCTATCGGTGGGGCAATACTGAGGGAGCATCGCTCTGTCGGCGGTGCAGTACTGAGGGAGCGCCGCACTGTCGGAGGGGCAGTACTGAGGGAGCTCTGGGCTGTCGGAGGGGTAGTACAGAGGGAGTGCCACACTGTCGGAGAGGCAGAACAGAGGGAGCACCGCACTGTCGGAGGGGCGGTACTGAGGGAGCGCCGCAGTGTCGGAGTGGCAGTACTGAGGGAGCGCTGCACTGTTGGAGGGGCGGTACTGAGGGAGCTCTGGGCTGTCGGAGGGGCAGTCTTGAGGGAGCGCCGCACTGTCGGAGAGGCAGAACTGAGGGAGCAGTGCACTGTCGGAGGGGTAGTACTGAGGGAGCGCCGCACTGTCGGCGGGGCAGTACTGAGGGAGTGCCGCACTGCGGAGGGGCAGTACAGAGGGAGTGCCGCACTGTCGGAGAGGCAGAACTGAGGGAGCACCGCACTGTCGGAGGGGCGGTACTGAGGGAGCGCCGCACTGTTGGAGTGGCAGTACTGAGGGAGCGCTGCACTGTTGGAGGGGCGGTACTGAGGGAGCTCTGGGCTGTCGGAGGGGTAGTCTTGAGGGAGCGCCGCACTGTCGTCGAGGCAGAACTGAGGGAGCACCGCACTGTCGGAGGGGCGGTACTGAGGGAGTGCCGCACTGTCGGTGTGGCAGTACTGAGTGAGTGCTGCACTGTTGGAGGGGCAGTATTGAGGGAGCGATGCACTGTCGGAGAGGCAGAACTGAGGGAGCGCCGCACTGTCGGAGGGGCGGTACTGAGGGAGCGCCGCACTGTCGGAGTGGCAGTACTGAGGGAGCGCTGCACTGTTGGAGGGGCGGTACTGAGGGAGCTCTGGGCTGTCAGATTGGCAGTATTGAGGGAGCGCTGCACTGTCGGAGGGGCAGTACTGAGGGAGTGCCGCACTGTCGGAGTGGCAGTATTGAGGGAGCGCCGCACTGTCGGAGGGGCAGTCCTGAGGCAGCGCTGGGCTGTCGGAGGGGCGGTACTGAAGGTGCGCCGCACTGTCGGAGGGGCAGTACTGAGTGTGTCCCGCACTGTTGGAGGGGCATTATTGAGGGAGCGATGCACTGTCGGAGGGGCAATACTGAGGGAGCGCCGCACTGTCGGAGGGGCAGTACTGAGGGACCCCGCACTTTTGGAGGGGTAGTACTGAGGGAGTGCCACACTGTCAGAGGGGCAGTACTGAGAGAGCGCCGCACTGTCGGAGGCGCTATGCTGAGGGAGCGCCGCAGTGTCGGAGGTGCAGTACTGAGGGTGCGCTGCACTGTCGGAAGGGCAGTACAGAGGGACTGCCGCAATGTCGGAGGGGCAGTACTGAGGGAGTGCCTTACTGTTTAAGGGGCAGTACTGAGGGAGCACCGCATTGTCGGAGGGGCAGTACTGAGGGAGCGCCGCACTGTCGGAGGGGCAGTACTGAGGGTGCGCTGCACTGTAGGAGGTGCAGTACTGAGGGAGCGCCGCACTGTCGGAGGGGCAGTACTGAGGGAGTGCCGCACTGTCGGAGGGGCAGTAATGAGGGAGCGCCGCACTGTCGGAGGGGCAGTAATGAGGGAGCGCCGCACTGTCGGAGGGGCAGTACTGAGGGAGCGTCGCACTGTCGGAGGGGCAGTACTGAGGGAGCGCCGCACTGTCGGAGAGTCAGTACTGAGGGAGCGCTGCACTGTCGGAGGGGCAGTACTGAGGGAGCGCCGCACTGTCGGAGGGGCAGTACAGAGGGAGCGCTGCACTGTCGGAGGGGCAGTACTGAGGGAGCGCCGCACTGTCGGAGGGGCAGTAATGAGGGAGCGCCGCACTGTCGGAGGCGCAGTACTGAGGGAGTGCCGCAGTGTCGGAGGGGCGGTACTGAGGGAGCGCCGCACTGTCGGAGGGGCAGTACTGAGGGAGCGCCGCACTGTCGGAGGGGCAGTACTGAGGGAGCGCCGCACTGTCGGAGGGGCGGTACTGAGGGAGCGCCGCACTGTCGGAGGGGCAGTACTGAGGGAGCGCCGCACTGTCGGAGGGGCAGTACTGAGGGAGCGCCGCACTGTCGGAGGGGCCGTCTTTCGGATGAGACATTAAACCGAGGCCCCGTCTGCCCTCTCAGGTGGATGTAAAAGATCCCACGGCCACTATTGGAAGAAGAGCAGGGGGGAGTTCTCCCCGGTGTCCTGGGGCCAATATTTATCCCTCAACCAACATCACTAAAAACAGATGATCCGGTCATTATCACATTGCTGTTTGTGGGAGCTTGCTATGCGCAAATTGGCTGCTGCGTTTCCTACATTCCAACAGTGACCACACTTCAAAAAAAGTCCTTCATTGGCTGTGAAGCGCTTTGGGACGTCCTGAGGTGGGGAAAGGCGCTGGAGAAATGGGAGTCTGTCTTTCTTTTTACACACCGTAGAACCTTTCTTGTATCCTCGCTGTTGAGCTAGAATGAAATCGCCCGCCCTGTTTTCTCCCCTGAAAGTGTTGATGGGGTCATCTTCACTCGCCAGATTCCCCTGGTCCACACAGCTCCGAAGTATCTAGGACCCATGTGCCTTTTCACCACACCCTGCTTCCATGAATGCCTCGCCCACCCCACCGCCATCAGCCACCCCTCTGAAAAGCCTGACCAGAACCCTCTCCCAATTCTCTTCCTTCTTCAGAATGCCTAGGTGTCCCTCATCCCTGCCTCGGTCACCTCCAGACTCCGACTATTCCAACACTCTCCCTGGCCGGCCTCCCATCTCCCACCCTCCGTAAACTTCAGTTCATCCCAACCTCCACTGCCCCGTGTCCTAAATCGCACCGAGTCCCGTTCACCCATCACCCCCCTGTTGCCCTACACTGGCTTCTGGTCCGGCAACGCCTCGATTTGAAAATTCTCATCCTCGTGTTCAAATCCCTCCATGGTCTTCTCGCGCCCCTCCCTATCTCTGTAACGTCCTCCAGCCCCTACAACCCTCCCTATCTCTGTAACCTCCTCCAGCCCCTGCAACCCTCCCTATCTCTGTAACCTCCTCCAGCCCCTACAACCCTCCCTATCTCTGTAACCTCCTCCAGCCCCTACAACCCTCCCTATCTCTGTAACCTCCTCCAGCCCCTACAACCCTCCCTATCTCTGTAAACTCCTCCAGCCCCTACAACCCTCCCTATCTCTGTAACCTCCTCCAGCCCCCTACAACCCTCCCTATCTCTGTAACCTCCTCCAGCCCCCTACAACCCTCCCTATCTCTGTAACGTCCTCCAGCCCCTACAACCCTCCCTATCTCTGTAACCTCCTCCAGCCCCTACAACCCTCCCTATCTCTGTAACCTCCTCCAGCCCCTACAACCCTCCCTATCTCTGTAACCTCCTCCAGCCCCTACAACCCTCCCTATCTCTGTAACCTCCTCCAGCCCTTACAACCCTCCCTATCTCTGTAACCTCCTCCAGCCCCTACAACCCTCCCTATCTCTGTAACCTCCTCCAGCCCCCTACAACGCTCCCTTATCTCTGTAACCTCCTCCAGCCCCTACAACCCTCCTTATCTCTGTAACCTCCTCCAGCCCCTACAAGCCTCCCTATCTCTGTAACCTCCTCCAGCCCCCTACAACCCTCCCTATCTCTGTAACCTCCTCCAGCACCTACAACCCTCCCTATCTCTGTAACCTCCTCCAGCCCCTACAACCCTCCCTATCTCTGTAACCTCCTCCAGCCCCTACAACCCTCCCTATCTCTGTAACCTCCTCCAGGCCCCTACAACCCTCCCTATCTCTGTAACCTCCTCCAGCCCCGACAACCCTCCCTATCTCTGTAACCTCCTCCAGCCCCTACAACCCTCCCTTATCTCTGCAACCTCCTCCAGCCCCTACAACCCTCCCTTATCTCTGTAACCTCCTCCAGCCCCTACAACCCTCCCTTATCTCTGCAACCTCCTCCAGCCCCGACAACCCTCCCTATCTCTGTATCGTCCTCCAGCCCGTACAACCCTCCAAGATCTCTGCGCTCCTCCAATTCCGGCCTCTTGCGCATCCCCCGATTTCCATCGCTCCACCATTGGCGGCCGTGCCTTCAGCCGCCTGGGCCCCGAGCTCTGGAATTCACTCCCTAAACCTCTCCGCCTCTCTCTCTCCTCCTTTAAGACGCTCCTTAAAACCGACCTCTTTGACCGAGCTTTTGGTCGCCTGTCCTAATGTGGCTCATTGCCAAATTTTGTCTGATTTTCGCTGCTGTGAAGCGCCTCGGGACGTTTTAGTACGTTAAAGGTGCCGGCTAAATGGGACTTCTGGCTATCTAAACTCTAGCAGGTTGCCTCTCAGTCTATGCGTTCGCGGTCGGGAAATATAAGGATCGTTTACAGAACACCGGAAAAAAGAGCGGCGTTACCTTGGCAATGCTCCCTCCGCGGCGACGAGGTAAATCCTTGCCTAACGCGATGCAGGTCGAAGGGGGAAAAGGCAGAGCCTCTCGCTGTCCAATGACGTTATTGTCGTGCAATGTGTCGATGAAGGGGATTCCATTGAAAGCTGGTGGCCCGCCCTATCAGGGGGGCTCGAGGGAGTGCGGCCAATGGGCGGCCAGGGAAGGGAGGGGAGGGGAGGGTCACGGGCGGGAGTGGGCTGGGGGGTGTCTGGCCACGGCCGTTCTGGAAGGCTGCGATGTGCCCAGGCTGCAGTTTGGCGGGTGAAAGGCATCTGCTGAGCTCGGCAGGTCCGATTGTGCCACTCCGCACAGACAATCCCAGCACACAGCACATTTGGCACAACGTGGGATCAGGCATGAGAATAGGGCAGCTCACTGCATAATAGCAAGCTCTCCAGTTAATGCTGGCCTTTCAAGGCCTGGGCTCTCGCCTTTTATACTCTGCCACAATGTCGCAATCTCCGCTGGGTGCTGCTCTATCGTGAATTGTCACACAGGCCACTGTGGCCCACTGTGGCCCTCTCTCGCCTCTGAGGCCCTCACTCCAGAGACTCGAGCCCCATATTCCAGGCCCGACACTCCCCCTGCTGCCAGGACTGAGGGAGCGCCGCACTGTCGGAGGGGCAGTACTGAGGGAGCGCCGCACTGTCGGAGGGGCAGTACTGAGGGAGCACCGCACTGTCGGAGGGGCGGTACTGAGGGAGCGCCGCACTGTCGGAGGGGCAGTACTGAGGGAGCGCCGCACTGTCGGAGGGGCAGAACTGAGGGAGCGCCGCACTGTCGGAGGGGCAGTACTGAGGGAGCGCCGCACAGTCGGAGGGGCAGTACTGAGGGAGCGCCGCACTGTCGGAGGGGCGGTACTGAGGGAGCGCCGCACTGTCGGAGGGGCAGTACTGAGGGAGCGCCGCACTGTCGGAGGGGCAGTACTGAGGGAGCACCGCACTGTCGGAGGGGCGGTACTGAGGGAGCGCCGCACTGTCGGAGGGGCAGTACTGAGGGAGCGCCGCACTGTCGGAGGGGCAGAACTGAGGGAGCGCCGCACTGTCGGAGGGGCAGTACTGAGGGAGCGCCGCACTGTCGGAGGGGCGGTACTGAGGGAGCGCCGCACTGTCGGAGCGGCAGTACTGAGGGAGCGCCGCACTGTCGGAGGGGCAGTACTGAGAGAGCGCCGCACTGTCGGAGGGGCAGTACTGAGGGAGCGCCGCACTGTGGGAGGGGCAGTACTGAGGGAGCGTCGCACTGTGGGAGGAGCAGTACTGAGGGAGCACCACACTGTCGGAGGGGCATTACTGAGGGAGCGCTGCACTGTCGGAGGGGCAGTTCTGTGTGAGCGCCGCACTGTCGGAGGGGCAGTACTGAGGGAGCGCCGCACTGTGGGAGGGGCAGTACTGAGGGAGCGCCGCACTGTCGGAGGGGCAGTACTGAGGGAGCGCCGCACTGTCGGAGGGGCGTTGCTGAGGGAGCGCCGCACTGTGGGAGGGGCAGTACTGAGGGAGCGCCGCACTGTCGGAGGGGTAGTACTGAGGGAGCGCCGCACTGTCGGAGGGGCGGTACTGAGGGAGCGCCGCACTGTGGGAGGGGCAGCACTGAGGGAGCGCCGCACTGTCGGAGGGGCGGTACTGAGGGAGCGCCGTACTGTGGGAGGGGCAGTACTGAGGGAGCGCCGCACTGTCGGAGGGGCGGTACAGAGGGAGCGCCGCACTGTGGGAGGGGCAGTACTGAGGGAGCGCCGCACTGTTGGAGGGGCAGTACTGAGGGAGCGCCGCACTGTCGGAGGGGCAGAACTGAGGGAGCGCCGCACTGTCGGAGGGGCAGTACTGAGGGAGCACCGCACTGTCGGAGGGGCAGTACTGAGGGAGCGCTGCACTGTCGGAGGGGCAGTACAGAGGGAGCGCCGCACTGTCAGAGGGGCAGCACTGAGGGAGCGCTGCACTGTCGGAGGGGCAGTACTGAGGGAGCGCCGTACTGTCGGAGGGGCAGTACTGAGGGAGTGCGGCACTGTCGGAGGGGCAGTACTGAGGGAGCGCCGCACTGTCGGAGGGGCAGTACTGAGGGAGCGTCGCACTGTCGGAGGGGCAGTACTGAGGGAGCGCCGCACTGTCAGAGGGGCAGCACTGAGGGAGCGCTGCACTGTCGGAGGGGCAGTACTGAGGGAGCGCCGCACTGTCAGAAGGGCAGTACTGAGGGAGCACCGCACGGTCGGAGGGGCAGTACTGAGGGAGCGCCGCACTGTCGGAGGGGCAGTACTGAGGGAGCGCCGCACTGTCGGAGGGTCAGTACTGAAGGAGAACTGCACTGTCGGAGGGGCAGTACTGACGGAGCGCCGCACTGTCGGAGGGGCGGTACTGAGGGAGCGCCGCACTGTCGGAGGGGCAGTGCTGAGGGAGCGCTGCACGGTCGGAGGGGCAGTACTGAGGGAGCGCTGCACTGTCGGAGGGGCAGTGCTGAGGGAGCGCCGCACTGTGGGAGGGGCAGTACTGAGGGAGCCCCGCACTGTCGGAGGGGTGGTACTGAGGGAGGGCCGCACTGTGGGAGGGGCAGTACTGAGGGAGCCCCGCACTGTCGGAGGGGCAGTACTGAGAGAGCACCACACTGTGGGAGGGGCAGTACTGAGGGAGCGCCGCACTGTCAGAGGGGCAGTACTGAGAGAGCACCACACTGTGGGAGGGGCAGTACTGAGGGAGGGCTGCACTGTCGGAGGGGCAGTACTGAGGGAGCGCCGCACTGTCGGAGGGGCAGTGCTGAAGGAGTGCCGCACTGTCGGAGGGGCAGTACTGAAGGAGCGCCTCACTGTCGGAGGGGCAGTACTGAGGGAGCGCCGCACTGTCGGAGGGGCAGTACTGAGGGAGCGCCGCACTGTCGGAGGGGCGGTACTGAGGGAGCGCCGCACTGTCGGAGGGGCAGTACTGAGGGAGCGCCGCACTGTCGGAGGGGCAGTACTGAGGGAGCGCCGCACTGTCGGAGGGGCAGTACTGAGGGAGCGCCGCACTGTCGGAGGGGCAGTACTGAGGGAGCGCCGCACTGTCGGAGGGGCAGAACTGAGGGAGCGCCGCACTGTCGGAGGGGCAGTACTGAGGGAGCGCCGCACTGTCGGAGGGGCGGTACTGAGGGAGCGCCGCACTGTCGGAGGGGCAGTACTGAGGGAGCGCCGCACTGTCGGAGGGGCAGTACTGAGAGAGCGCCGCACTGTCGGAGGGGCAGTACTGAGGGAGCGCCGCACTGTGGGAGGGGCAGTACTGAGGGAGCGCCGCACTGTGGGAGGAGCAGTACTGAGGGAGCACCACACTGTTGGAGGGGCAGTACTGAGGGAGCGCCGCACTGTCGGAGGGGCAGTACTGAGGGAGCACCGCACTGTCGGAGGGGCAGTACTGAGGGAGCGCTGCACTGTCGGAGGGGCAGTACAGAGGGAGCGCCGCACTGTCAGAGGGGCAGTACTGAGGGAGCGCTGCACTGTCGGAGGGGCAGTACTGAGGGAGCGCCGTACTGTCGGAGGGGCAGTACTGAGGGAGTGCGGCACTGTCGGAGGGGCAGTACTGAGGGAGCGCCGCACTGTCGGAGGGGCTGTACTGAGGGAGCGTCGCACTGTCGGAGGGGCAGTACTGAGGGAGCGCCGCACTGTCAGAGGGGCAGCACTGAGGGAGCGCTGCACTGTCGGAGGGGCAGTACTGAGGGAGCGCCGCACTGTCAGAGGGGCAGTACTGAGGGAGCACCGCACGGTCGGAGGGGCAGTACTGAGGGAGGGCTGCACTGTCGGAGGCGCAGTACTGAGGGAGTCCCGCACTGTCAGAGGGGCAGTACTGAGGGAGGGCTGCACTGTCGGAGGGGCAGTACTGAGGGAGTGCCGCACTGTCGGAGGGGCAGTACTGAAGGAGCGCCGCACTGTCGGAGGGGCAGTACTGAGGGAGCGCCGCACTGTCGGAGGGGCAGTACTGAGGGAGCGCCGCACTGTGGGAGGAGCAGTACTGAGGGAGCACCACAGTGTCGGAGGGGCATTACTGAGGGAGCGCTGCACTGTCGGAGCGGCAGTTCTGATGGAGCGCCGCACTGTCGGAGGGGCAGTACTGAAGGAGAACTGCACTGTCGGAGGGGCAGTACTGAGGGAGCGCCGCACTGTCGGAGGGGCAGAACTGAGGGAGCGCCGCACTGTCGGAGGGGCAGTACTGAGGGAGCACCGCACTGTCGGAGGGGCAGTACTGAGGGAGCGCCGCACTGTCGGAGGGGCAGTACTGAGGGAGCACCGCCCTGTCGGAGGGGCAGTACTGACGGAGAACTGCACTGTCGGAGGGGCAGTACTGAGGGAGCGCCGCACTGTCGCAGGGGCAGTACTGAGGGAGCGCCGCACTGTTGGAGGGCCAGTACTGAGGGAGCGCCGCACGGTCGGAGGGGCAGTACTGAGGGAGCGCCGCACTGTCGGAGGGGCAGTACTGAGGGAGCGCCGCACTGTCGGAGGGGCACTACTGAGGGAGCGCTGCACTGTCGGAGGGTCAGTACTGAGGGAGTGCCGCACTGTCAGAGGGGCAGTACTGAGGGAGTGCCGCACTGTCAGAGCGGCAGTACTGAGGGAGGTCTGCACTGTCGGAGGGGCAGTAATGAGGGAGTGCCGCACTGTTGGAGGGGCTGTACTGAAGGAGTGCCGCACTTTCGGAGGGGCAGTACTGAGGGAGCGCCGCACTGTCGGAGGGGCAGTACTGAGGGAGCGCCGCACTGTCGGAGGGTCAGTACTGAGGGAGCGCCGCACTGTCGGAGGGGCAGTACTGAGGGAGCGCCGCACTGTCGGAGGGGCAGTACTGAGGGAGCGCCGCACTGTCGGAGGGGCGGTAATGAGGGAGCGCCGCACTGTCGGAGGGGCGGTACTGAGGGTCCGCCGCAATGTCGGAGGGGCGGTACTGAGGGAGCGCCGCACTGTGGGAGGGGCAGTACTGAGGGAGCGCCGCACTGTCGGAGGGGCGGTACTGAGGGAGCGCCGCACTGTGGGAGGGGCAGTACTGAGGGAGCGCCGCACTGTCGGAGGGGCGGTACTGAGGGAGCGCCGCACTGTCGGACGGGCAGAACTGAGGGAGCGCCGCACTGTCGGAGGGGCAGAACTGAGGGAGCGCCGCACTGTCGGAGGGGCAGTACTGAGGGAGCGCCGCACTGTGGGAGGAGCAGTACTGAGGGGGCACCACACTGTCGGAGGGGCATTACTGAGGGAGCGCTGCACTGTCGGAGGGGCAGTTCTGAGGGAGCGCCGCACTGTCGGAGGGGCAGAACTGAGGGAGCGCCGCACTGTCGGAGGGGCAGTACTGAAGGAGCGCTGCACTGTCGGAGGAGCGGTACTGAGGGAGCGCTGCACTGTCAGAGGGGCAGTACTGAGGGAGCACCGCACTGTCGGAGGGGCAGTACTGAGGGAGCGCCGCACTATGGGAGGAGCAGTACTGAGGGAGTGCCGCACTGTCGGAGGGACATTACTGAGGGAGCGCCGCACTGTGGGAGGGGCAGTACTGAGGGAGCGTCGCACCGTCGGAGGGGCGGAACTGAGGGAGCACCACACTGTCGGAGGGGCATTACTGAGGGAGCGCTGCACTGTCGGAGGGGCAGTTCTGAGGGAGCGCCGCACGGTCGGAGGGGCAGTACTGAAGGAGAACTGCACTGTCGGAGCGACAGTACTGAGGGAGGGCTGCATTGTCGGAGGGGCAGTACTGAGGGAGCGCCGCACTGTCAGAGGGTCAGTACTGAGGGAGCGCCGCACTGTCGGAGGGGCAGTACTGAGGGAGGGCTGCACTGTCGGAGGGGCAGTACTGAGGGAGCGCCGCACTGTCGGAGGGGCAGTACTGAGGGAGCGCCGCACTGTCGGAGGGGCAGTACAGAGGGAGCGCTGCACTGTCGGAGGGGCAGTACTGAGGGAGCGCCGCACTGTCAGAGGGGCAGTACTGAGGGAGCACCGCACGGTCGGAGGGGCAGTACTGAGGGAGGGCTGCACTGTCGGAGGCGCAGTACTGAGGGAGTCCCGCACTGTCAGAGGGGCAGTACTGAGGGAGGGCTGCACTGTCGGAGGGGCAGTACTGAGGGAGTGCCGCACTGTCGGAGGGGCAGTACTGAAGGAGCGCCGCACTGTCGGAGGGGCAGTACTGAGGGAGCGCCGCACTGTCGGAGGGGCAGTACTGAGGGAGCGCCGCACTGTGGGAGGAGCAGTACTGAGGGAGCACCACAGTGTCGGAGGGGCATTACTGAGGGAGCGCTGCACTGTCGGAGGGGCACTACTGAGGGAGCGCTGCACTGTCGGAGGGTCAGTACTGAGGGAGCGCCGCACTGTCAGAGGGGCAGTACTGAGGGAGGGCTGCACTGTCGGAGGGGCAGTACTGAGGGAGTGCCGCACTCTCAGAGCGGCAGTACTGAGGGAGGGCTGCACTGTCGGAGGGGCAGTACTGAGGGAGTGCCGCACTGTTGGAGGGGCTGTACTGAAGGAGTGCCGCACTGTCGGAGGGGCAGTACTGAGGGAGCGCCGCACTGTCGGAGGGGCAGTACTGAGGGAGCGCCGCACTGTCGGAGGGTCAGTACTGAGGGAGCGCCGCACTGTCGGAGGGTCAGTACTGAGGGAGCGCCGCACTGTCGGAGGGGCGGTACTGAGGGAGCGCCGCACTGTCGGAGGGGCGGTACTGAGGGTCCGCCGCACTGTCGGAGGGGCGGTACTGAGGGAGCGCCGCACTGTGGGAGGGGCAGTACTGAGGGAGCGCCGCACTGTCGGAGGGGCGGTACTGAGGGAGCGCCGCACTGTGGGAGGGGCAGTACTGAGGGAGCGCCGCACTGTCGGAGGGGCGGTACTGAGGGAGCGCCGCACTGTCGGACGGGCAGAACTGAGGGAGCGCCGCACTGTCGGAGGGGCAGAACTGAGGGAGCGCCGCACTGTCGGAGGGGCAGTACTGAGGGAGCGCCGCACTGTGGGAGGAGCAGTACTGAGGGGGCACCACACTGTCGGAGGGGCATTACTGAGGGAGCGCTGCACTGTCGGAGGGGCAGTTCTGAGGGAACGCCGCACTGTCGGAGGGGCAGAACTGAGGGAGCGCCGCACTGTCGGAGGGGCAGTACTGAAGGAGCGCTGCACTGTCGGAGGAGCGGTACTGAGGGAGCGCTGCACTGTCAGAGGGGCAGTACTGAGGGAGCACCGCACTGTCGGAGGGGCAGTACTGAGGGAGCGCCGCACTATGGGAGGAGCAGTACTGAGGGAGCGCCGCACTGTCGGAGGGACATTACTGAGGGAGCGCCGCACTGTGGGAGGGGCAGTACTGAGGGAGCGTCGCACCGTCGGAGGGGCGGAACTGAGGGAGCACCACACTGTTGGAGGGGCATTACTGAGGGAGCGCTGCACTGTCGGAGGGGCAGTTCTGAGGGAGCGCCGCACGGTCGGAGGGGCAGTACTGAAGGAGAACTGCACTGTCGGAGCGACAGTACTGAGGGAGGGCTGCACTGTCGGAGGGGCAGTACTGAGGGAGCGCCGCACTGTCAGAGGGTCAGTACTGAGGGAGCGCCGCACTGTCGCAGGGGCAGTACTGAGGGAGCGCCGCACTGTTGGAGGGCCAGTACTGAGGGAGCGCCGCACGGTCGGAGGGGCAGTACTGAGGGAGCGCCGCACTGTCGGAGGGGCAGTACTGAGGGAGCGCCGCACTGTCGGAGGGGCACTACTGAGGGAGCGCTGCACTGTCGGAGGGTCAGTACTGAGGGAGTGCCGCACTGTCAGAGGGGCAGTACTGAGGGAGTGCCGCACTGTCAGAGCGGCAGTACTGAGGGAGGGCTGCACTGTCGGAGGGGCAGTACTGAGGGAGTGCCGCACTGTTGGAGGGGCTGTACTGAAGGAGTGCCGCACTTTCGGAGGGGCAGTACTGAGGGAGCGCCGCACTGTCGGAGGGGCAGTACTGAGGGAGCGCCGCACTGTCGGAGGGTCAGTACTGAGGGAGCGCCGCACTGTCGGAGGGGCAGTACTGAGGGAGCGCCGCACTGTCGGAGGGGCAGTACTGAGGGAGCGCCGCACTGTCGGAGGGGCGGTAATGAGGGAGCGCCGCACTGTCGGAGGGGCGGTACTGAGGGTCCGCCGCAATGTCGGAGGGGCGGTACTGAGGGAGCGCCGCACTGTGGGAGGGGCAGTACTGAGGGAGCGACGCACTGTCGGAGGGGCGGTACTGAGGGAGCGCCGCACTGTGGGAGGGGCAGTACTGAGGGAGCGCCGCACTGTCGGAGGGGCGGTACTGAGGGAGCGCCGCACTGTCGGACGGGCAGAACTGAGGGAGCGCCGCACTGTCGGAGGGGCAGAACTGAGGGAGCGCCGCACTGTCGGAGGGGAATACTGAGGGAGCGCCGCACTGTGGGAGGAGCAGTACTGAGGGGGCACCACACTGTCGGAGGGGCATTACTGAGGGAGCGCTGCACTGTCGGAGGGGCAGTTCTGAGGGAGCGCCGCACTGTCGGAGGGGCAGAACTGAGGGAGCGCCGCACTGTCGGAGGGGCAGTACTGAAGGAGCGCTGCACTGTCGGAGGAGCGGTACTGAGGGAGCGCTGCACTGTCAGAGGGGCAGTACTGAGGGAGCACCGCACTGTCGGAGGGGCAGTACTGAGGGAGCGCCGCACTATGGGAGGAGCAGTACTGAGGGAGCGCCGCACTGTCGGAGGGGCGGTACTGAGGGAGCGCCGCACTGTGGGAGGGGCAGTACTGAGGGAGCGCCGCACTGTCGGAGGGGCGGTACTGAGGGAGCGCCGCACTGTCGGACGGGCAGAACTGAGGGAGTGCCGCACTGTCGGAGGGGCAGAACTGAGGGAGCGCCGCACTGTCGGAGGGGCAGTACTGAGGGAGCGCCGCACTGTGGGAGGAGCAGTACTGAGGGGGCACCACACTGTCGGAGGGGCATTACTGAGGGAGCGCTGCACTGTCGGAGGGGCAGTTCTGAGGGAGCGCCGCACTGTCGGAGGGGCAGAACTGAGGGAGCGCCGCACTGTCGGAGGGGCAGTACTGAAGGAGCGCTGCACTGTCGGAGGAGCGGTACTGAGGGAGCGCTGCACTGTCAGAGGGGCAGTACTGAGGGAGCACCGCACTGTCGGAGGGGCAGTACTGAGGGAGCGCCGCACTATGGGAGGAGCAGTACTGAGGGAGTGCCGCACTGTCGGAGGGACATTACTGAGGGAGCGCCGCACTGTGGGAGGGGCAGTACTGAGGGAGCGTCGCACCGTCGGAGGGGCGGAACTGAGGGAGCACCACACTGTCGGAGGGGCATTACTGAGGGAGCGCTGCACTGTCGGAGGGGCAGTTCTGAGGGAGCGCCGCACGGTCGGAGGGGCAGTACTGAAGGAGAACTGCACTGTCGGAGCGACAGTACTGAGGGAGGGCTGCATTGTCGGAGGGGCAGTACTGAGGGAGCGCCGCACTGTCAGAGGGTCAGTACTGAGGGAGCGCCGCACTGTCGGAGGGGCAGTACTGAGGGAGGGCTGCACTGTCGGAGGGGCAGTACTGAGGGAGCGCCGCACTGTCGGTAGGGGCAGTACTGAGGGAGCGCCGCACTGTCGGAGGGGCAGTACAGAGGGAGCGCTGCACTGTCGGAGGGGCAGTACTGAGGGAGCGCCGCACTGTCAGAGGGGCAGTACTGAGGGAGCCCGCACGGTCGGAGGGGCAGTACTGAGGGAGGGCTGCACTGTCGGAGGCGCAGTACTGAGGGAGTCCCGCACTGTCAGAGGGGCAGTACTGAGGGAGGGCTGCACTGTCGGAGGGGCAGTACTGAGGGAGTGCCGCACTGTCGGAGGGGCAGTACTGAAGGAGCGCCGCACTGTCGGAGGGGCAGTACTGAGGGAGCGCCGCACTGTCGGAGGGGCAGTACTGAGGGAGCGCCGCACTGTGGGAGGAGCAGTACTGAGGGAGCACCACAGTGTCGGAGGGGCATTACTGAGGGAGCGCTGCACTGTCGGAGGGGCACTACTGAGGGAGCGCTGCACTGTCGGAGGGTCAGTACTGAGGGAGTGCCGCACTGTCAGAGGGGCAGTACTGAGGGAGGGCTGCACTGTCGGAGGGGCAGTACTGAGGGAGTGCCGCACTCTCAGAGCGGCAGTACTGAGGGAGGGCTGCACTGTCGGAGGGGCAGTACTGAGGGAGTGCCGCACTGTTGGAGGGGCTGTACTGAAGGAGTGCCGCACTGTCGGAGGGGCAGTACTGAGGGAGCGCCGCACTGTCGGAGGGGCAGTACTGAGGGAGCGCCGCACTGTCGGAGGGTCAGTACTGAGGGAGCGCCGCACTGTCGGAGGGTCAGTACTGAGGGAGCGCCGCACTGTCGGAGGGGCGGTACTGAGGGAGCGCCGCACTGTCGGAGGGGCGGTACTGAGGGTCCGCCGCACTGTCGGAGGGGCGGTACTGAGGGAGCGCCGCACTGTGGGAGGGGCAGTACTGAGGGAGCGCCGCACTGTCGGAGGGGCGGTACTGAGGGAGCGCCGCACTGTGGGAGGGGCAGTACTGAGGGAGCGCCGCACTGTCGGAGGGGCGGTACTGAGGGAGCGCCGCACTGTCGGACGGGCAGAACTGAGGGAGCGCCGCACTGTCGGAGGGGCAGAACTGAGGGAGCGCCGCACTGTCGGAGGGGCAGTACTGAGGGAGCGCCGCACTGTGGGAGGAGCAGTACTGAGGGGGCACCACACTGTCGGAGGGGCATTACTGAGGGAGCGCTGCACTGTCGGAGGGGCAGTTCTGAGGGAACGCCGCACTGTCGGAGGGGCAGAACTGAGGGAGCGCCGCACTGTCGGAGGGGCAGTACTGAAGGAGCGCTGCACTGTCGGAGGAGCGGTACTGAGGGAGCGCTGCACTGTCAGAGGGGCAGTACTGAGGGAGCACCGCACTGTCGGAGGGGCAGTACTGAGGGAGCGCCGCACTATGGGAGGAGCAGTACTGAGGGAGTGCCGCACTGTCGGAGGGACATTACTGAGGGAGCGCCGCACTGTGGGAGGGGCAGTACTGAGGGAGCGTCGCACCGTCGGAGGGGCGGAACTGAGGGAGCACCACACTGTCGGAGGGGCATTACTGAGGGAGCGCTGCACTGTCGGAGGGGCAGTTCTGAGGGAGCGCCGCACGGTCGGAGGGGCAGTACTGAAGGAGAACTGCACTGTCGGAGCGACAGTACTGAGGGAGGGCTGCACTGTCGGAGGGGCAGTACTGAGGGAGCGCCGCACTGTCAGAGGGTCAGTACTGAGGGAGCGCCGCACTGTCGGAGGGGCAGTACTGAGGGAGGGCTGCACTGTCGGAGGGGCAGTACTGAGGGAGCGCCGCACTGTCTGAGGGGCAGTACTGAGGGAGCGCCGCACTGTCGGAGGGGCAGTACAGAGGGAGCGCTGCACTGTCGGAGGGGCAGTACAGAGGGGGCGCCGCACTGTCAGATGGGCAGTCCTGAGGGAGCGCCGCACCGTCGGGGGGGCAGTACTGAGGGAGCGCCGCACTGTCGGAGGCGCAGTACTGAAGGAGCGCCGCACTGTCGGAGGGGCAATACTGAGGGAGCGCCGCACTGTCGGAGGGGCAGTACTGAGGGAGCGCCGCACTGTCGGAGGGGCGGTACTGAGGGAGCGCCGCACTGTGGGAGGGGCAGTACTGAGGGAGCGCCGCACTGTCGGAGGGGCGGTCCTGAGGGAGCGCCGCACTGTGGGAGGGGCAGCACTGAGGGAGCGCCGCACTGTCGGAGGGGCAGTACTGAGGGAGCGCCGCACTGTCGGAGGGGCGGTAATGAGGGAGCGCCGCACTGTGGGAGGGGCAGTAATGAGGGAGCGCCGCACTGTCGGAGGGGCAGTACTGAGGGAGCGCCGCACTGTGGGAGGGGCAGTACTGAGGGAGCGCCGCACTGTCGGAGGGGCAGTACTGAGGGAGTGCTGCACTGTCGGAGGGGCAGTACTGAGGGAGCGCCGCACTGTCGGAGGGGCAGAATTGAGGGAGCGCCGCACTGTCGGAGGGGCAGTACTGAGGGAGCGCTGCACTGTCGGAGGGGCAGTTCTGAGGGAGCGCCGCACTGTCGGAGGGGCAGAACTGAGGGAGCGAAACACTGTCGGAGGGGCAGTACTGAGGGAGCGCCGCACTGTCGGAGGAGCAGTTCTGAGGGAGCGCCGCACGGTCGGAGGGGCAGTACTGAAGGAGAACTGCACTGTCGGAGCGACAGTACTGAGGGAGGGCTGCACTGTCGGAGGGGCAGTACTGAGGGAGCGCCGCACTGTCAGAGGGTCAGTACTGAGGGAGCGCCGCACTGTCGGAGGGGCAGTACTGAGGGAGGGCTGCACTGTCGGAGGGGCAGTACTGAGGGAGCGCCGCACTGTCTGAGGGGCAGTACTGAGGGAGCGCCGCACTGTCGGAGGGGCAGTACAGAGGGGGCGCCGCACTGTCAGATGGGCAGTCCTGAGGGAGCGCCGCACCGTCGGGGGGGCAGTACTGAGGGAGCGCCGCACTGTCGGAGGCGCAGTACTGAAGGAGCGCCGCACTGTCGGAGGGGCAGTACTGAGGGAGCGCCGCACTGTCGGAGTGGCAGTACTGAGGGAGCGCCGCACTGTCGGAGGGGCGGTACTGAGGGAGCGCCGCACTGTGGGAGGGGCAGTACTGAGGGAGCGCCGCACTGTCGGAGGGGCGGTCCTGAGGGAGCGCCGCACTGTGGGAGGGGCAGCACTGAGGGAGCGCCGCACTGTCGGAGGGGCAGTACTGAGGGAGCGCCGCACTGTCGGAGGGGCGGTAATGAGGGAGCGCCGCACTGTGGGAGGGGCGGTAATGAGGGAGCGCCGCACTGTCGGAAGGGCAGTACTGAGGGAGCGCCGTACTGTGGGAGTGGCAGTGCTGAAGGAGCGCCGCACTGTCGGAGGGGCGGTACTGAGGGAGCACCGCACTGTGGGAGGGGCAGTACTGAGGGAGCGCCGCACTGTCGGAGGGGCAGTACTGAGGGAGCGCCGCACTGTGGGAGGGGCAGTACTGAGGGAGCGCCGCACTGTCGGAGGGGCAGTACTGAGGGAGTGCTGCACTGTCGGAGGGGCAGTACTGAGGGAGCGCCGCACTGTCGGAGGGGCAGAATTGAGGGAGCGCCGCACTGTCGGAGGGGCAGTACTGAGGGAGCGCTGCACTGTCGGAGGGGCAGTTCTGAGGGAGCGCCGCACTGTCGGAGGGGCAGAACTGAGGGAGCGAAACACTGTCGGAGGGGCAGTACTGAGGGAGCGCCGCACTGTCGGAGGAGCGGTACTGAGGGAGCGCTGCACTGTCAGAGGGGCAGTACTGAGGGAGCGCCGCACTGTGGGAGAAGCAGTACTGAGGGAGCGCCGCACTGTCGGGGGTCAGTACTGAGGGAGCACCACACTGTCGGAGGGACGTTACTGAGGGAGCGCTGCACTGTCGGAGGGGCATTTCTGAGGGAGCGCCGCTCTGTCGGAGGGGCAGTACTGAGGGAGCGCCGCACTGTTGGAGGGGCAGTACTGAGGGAGCGCCGCACTGTCAGAGGGGCAGTACTGAGGGAGCGCTGCACTGTCAGAGGGGCAGTACTGAGGGAGTGCCGCACTGTCGGAGGGGCAGTACTGAGGGAGTGCGGCACTGTCGGAGGGGCAGTACTGAGAGAGTGCCGTGCTGTCAGAGGGGCAGTACTGAGGGAGTGCCGCACTGTCAGAGGGGCAGTACTGAGGGAGTGCCGCACTGTCGGAGGGGCAGTACTGAGGGAAAGCCACACTGTCGGAGGGGCAGTACTGAGGGAGTGCCGCACTGTCCGAGGGGCAGTACTGAGGGAGTGCCGCACTGTCAGAGGGGCAGTACTGAGGGAGTGCCGCACTGTCGGAGGGGCAGTACTGAGGGAACGCCACACTGTCGGAGGGGCAGTACTGAGGGAGTGCCGTACTGTTGGAGAGGCAGTACTGAGGGAGCACCACACTGTCAGAGGGGCAGTACTGAGGGAGCGCTGCACTGTCGGAGGGGCAGTAGTGAGGGAGGGCTGCACTGTCGGAGGGGCAGTACTGAGGGAGGGCCGCACTGTGGGAGGGGCAGTACTGAAGGAGAACTGCACTGTCGGAGGGTCAGTACTGAGGGAGCGCCGCACTGTCGGAGGGGCAGTACTGAGGGAGCGCCGCACTGTCAGAGGGGCAGTACTGAGGGAGCGCCGCACGGTTGGAGGGGCAGTACTGAGTGAGGGCTGCACTGTCGGAGGCGCAGTACTGAGGGAGTGCCGCACTGTCAGAGGGGCTGTACTGAGGGAGGACTGCACTGTCGGAGGGGCAGTACTGAGGGAGTGCCGCACTGTCGGAGGGGCAGTACTGAAGGAGCGCCGCACTGTCGGAGGGGCAGTACTGAGGGAGCGCCGCACTGTCGGACGGGCAGTACTGAGGGAGCGCCGCACTGTCGGAGGGGCAGTACTGAGGGAGCGCCGCACTGTCGGAGGGGCAGTACTGAGGGAGCGCCGCACTGTCGGAGGGGCGGTACTGAGGGAGCGCCGCACTGTCGGAGGGGTGGTACTGAGGGAGCGCCGCACTGTCGGAGGGGCGGTACTGAGGGTCCGCCGCACTGTCGGAGGGGCAGTACTGAGGGAGCGCCGCACTGTCGGAGGGGCAGTACTGAGGGAGCGCCGCACTGTCGGGGGGCAGTACTGAGGGAGTGCCGCACTGTCGGAGGGGCAGTACTGAGGGAGCGCCACACTGTCGGAGGGGCAGTACTGAGGGAGCGCCGCACTGTCAGAGGGGCAGAATTGAGGGAGCGCCGCACTGTCGGAGGGGCGGTACTGAGGGAGCGCCGCACTGTGGGAGGAGCAGTACTGAGAGAGCACCACACTGTCGGAGGGGCATTACTGAGGGAGCGCTGCACTGTCGTAGGGGCAGTTCTGAGGGAGCGCCGCACTGTCGGAGGGGCAGAACTGAGGGAGCGCCACACTGTCGGAGGGGCAGTACTGAGGGAGCGCCACACTGTCGGAGGAGCGGTACTGAGGGAGCGCTGCACTGTCAGAGGGGCAGTACTGAGGGAGCGCCGCACTGTGGGAGGAGCAGTACTGAGGGAGCACCGCACTGTCAGGGGTCAGTACTGAGGGAGCACCGCACTGTCGGAGGGGCATTTCTGAGGGAGCGCCGCACTGTCGGAGGGGCAGTACTGAAGGAGGGCTGCACTGTCGGAGCGACAGTACTGAGGGAGCGCCGCACTGTTGGAGGGGCAGTACTGAGGGAGCGCCGCACTGTCAGAGGGGCAGTACTGAGGGAGCGCTGCGCTGTCGGAGGGGCAGTACTGAGGGAGTGCCGTACTGTCGGAGGGGCAGTACTGAGGGAGTGCAGCACTGTCGGAGGGGCAGTACTGAGGGAGCGCCGCACTGTCAAACGGGCAGTACTGAGGGAGCGCCGCAATGTCGGAGGGGCAGTACTGAGGGAGCGCCGCACTGTCGGAGGGGCAGTACTGAGGGAGCGCCGCACTGTCGGAGGGGCGGTACTGAGGGAGCGCTGCACTGTCGGAGGGGTGGTACTGAGGGAGCGCCTCACTGTCGGAGGGGCGGTACTGAGGGACCGCCGCACTGTCGGAGGGGCAGTACTGAGGGAGCGCCGCACTGTCGGAGGGGCAGTACTGAGGGAGCGCCGCACTGTCGGAGGGGCAGTACTGAGGGAGTGCCGCACTGTCGGAGGGGCAGTACTGAGGGAGCGCCACACTGTCGGAGGGGCAGTACTGAGGGAGCGCCGCAATTTCGGAGGGGCAGTACTGAGGGAGCGCCGCACTGTCGGAGGGGCAGTACTGAGGGAGCGCCGCACTCTCGGAGGGGCAGTACTGAGGGAGCGCCGCACTGTCGGAGGGGCAGTACTGAGGGAGCGCCGCACTGTCGGAGGGGCAGTACTGAGGGAGCGCCGCACTGTCGGATGGGCAGTACTGAGGGAGCGCCGCACTGTCGGAGGGGCAGTACTGAGGGAGCGCCGCACAGTCGGAGGTGCGGTACTGAGGGAGCGCCGCACTGTCGGAGGGGCAGTAGTGAGGGACCGCCGCACTGTCGGAGGGGCGGGACTGAGGGAGCGCCGCACTGTGGGAGGGGCAGTACTGAGGGAGCGCCGCACTGTCGGAGGGGCGGTACAGAGGGAGCGCCGCACTGTGGGAGGTGCAGTACTGAGGGAGCGCCGCACTGTCGAAGGGGCGGTACTGATGGAGCGCCGCACTGTGGGAGGGGCAGTACTGAGGGAGCGCCGCACTGTCGGAGGGGCAGTACTGAGGGAGCGCCGCACTGTCGGAGGGGCAGTACTGAGGAAGCGCCGCACTGTCGGAGGGGCAGAACTGAGGGAGCGCCGCACTGTCGGAGGGGCAGTACTGAGGGAGCGCCGCACTGTGGGAGGAGCAGTACTGAGGGAGCACCACACTGTCGGAGGGGCATTACTGAGGGAGCGCTGCACTGTCGGAGGGGCAGTTCTGAGGGAGCACCGCACTGTCGGAGGGGCAGAACTGAGGGAGCGCCGCACTGTCGGAGGGGCAGTACTGAGGGAGCGCCGCACTGGCGGAGGAGCAGTACTGAGGGAGCACCGCACTGTCGGAGGGGCATTTCTGAGGGAGCGCCGCACTGTGGGAGGAGCAGTACTGAGGGAGCCCCGCACTGTCGGAGGGGCTGTACTGAGGGAGCGCCGCACTGTCGGTGGGGCAGTACTGAGGGAGCGCCGCACTGTCGGAGGGGCAGTACTGAGGGAGCGCCGCACTGTCGGAGGGGCAGTACTGAGGGAGCGCCGCACTGTCAGTGGGGCAGTACTGAGGGAGCGCTGCACGGTCGGAGGGGCAGTACTGAGGGAGTGCCGCACTGTCGGACGGGCAGTACTGAGGGAGCGCCGCACTGTCGGAGGGGCAGTACTGAAGGAGAACTGCACTGTCGGAGGGGCAGTACTGAGGGAGCGCCGCACTGTCGGAGGGGCAGTACTGAGGGCGCGCCGCACGTTCGGAGGGGCAGTACTGAGGGAGGGCTGCACTGTCGGAGGCGCAGTACTGAGGGAGTACCGCACTATCAGAGGGGCAGTACTGAGGGAGTGCTGCACTGTCAGAGGGGCAGTACTGAGGGAGTGCCGCACTGTTGTAGGGGCAGTACTGAAGGAGCGCCGCACTGTCGGAGGGGCAGTACTGAGGGAGCGCCGCACTGTCGGAGGGGCAGTACTGAGGGAGCGCCGCACTGTTGGAGGGGCAGTACTGAGGGAGCGCCGCACTGTGGGAGGGGCAGTACTGAGGGAGCGCCGCCCTGTCGGAGGGGCGGTACTGAGGGAGCGCCGCACTGTGGGAGGGGCAGTACTGAGGGAGCACCGCACTGTCGGAGGGGCAGTACTGAGGGAGCGCCGCACTGTCGGAGGGGCGGTACTGAGGGAGCGCCGCACTGTGGGAGGGGCAGTACTGGGGGAGCGCCGCACTTTCGGAGGGGCGGTACTGAGGGAGCGCCGTACTGTGGGAGGGGCAGTACTGAGGGAGCGCCGCACTGTCGGAGGGGCAGTTCTGAGGGAGCGCCGCACTGTCGGAGGGGCAGAACTGAGGGAGCGCCGCACTGTCAGAGGGGCAGTACTGAGGGAGCGCCGCACTGTCGGAGGAGTGGTACTGAGGGAGCGCTGCACTGTCGGAGGGGCAGTACTGAGGGAGCGCCGCACTGTGGGAGGTGCAGTACTGAGGGAGCGCCGCACTGTCGGACGGGCAGTACTGAGGGAGCGCCGCACTGCCAGAGCGGCAGTACTGAGGGAGCGCCGCACTGCTGGAGGGGCAGTACTGAGGGAGCACCGCACTGTCGGAGGGGCAGCACTGAGGGAGCACCGCACTGTCGGTGGGGCTGTACTGAGGGAGTGCCGTACTGTCGGAGGGGCAGTACTGAGGGAATGCTGCACTGTCGGAGGGGCAGTACTGAGGGAGCGCCGCACTGTCGGAGGGGCAGTACTGAGGGAGCGCCGCACTGTCAGAGGGGCAGTACTGAGGGAGTGCCGCACTCTCAGAGGGGCAGTACTGAGGGAGTGCCGCACTGTCGGAGGGGCAGTACTGAGGGAACGCCACACTGTCGGTGGGGCAGTACTGAGAGAGCGCCGCACTGTCGGAGGGGCAGTACTGAGGGAGCGCCGCACTGTCGGAGGGGCAGTACTGAGGGAGCGCCGCACTGTCGGAGGGGCAGTAATGAGGGAGTGCCGCACTGTCGGAGGGGCAGTACTGAGGGAGCGCCGCACTGTCGGAGTGGCAGTACTGAGGGAGCGCCGCACTGTCGGACGGACAGTACTGAGGGAGCGCCGCACTGTTAGAGGGGCAGCACTGAGGGAGGGCTGTACTGTCGGAGGGGCACTACTGAGGGAGGGCTGCACTGTCGGATGGGCAGTACTGAGGGAGCGCCGCACTGTCGGATGGGCAGTACTGAGGGAGCGCTGCACTGTCGGAGCTGCGGTACTGAGGGAGCGCTGCACTGTCGGAGGGGCAGTACTGAGGGAGTGCCGCACTGTCGGAGGGGCGGTACTGAGGGAGCGCTGCACTGTCGGAGGGACAGTACTGAGGGAGCGCCGCACTGTCGGATGGGCAGTACTGAGGGAGTGCTGCACTGTCAGAAGTGCCGTCTTTCAGAGGAAATGTTAAACCCAGGCCCCGTCTGCCATCTCAGGTGGATATAAAAGATCCCACGGCCACTATTTAGAATAATAGCAGGGGGAGTTGTCCCCGGTGTCCTGAGGCCAATACTTATCCATCCACCAACATAACAAAAACAGATGATCCGGTCATTATCACATTGCTGTTTGTGGGAGCTTGCTGTGCCCAAATTGGCTGCCACGTTTCCTACATTCCAACAGTGACCACACTTCAAAAAGTACTTCACTGGCTGTGAAGCGCTTTGGGACGTCCCGAGGTGGTGAAAGGGGCTGGAGAAATGTTCCCCCCCCTCAGCCCACCAGACCCCCCCCCCCCCGTTGTGCTGGTTCTTTGAACGAGCTCGGGTCAGGCCAGAGGCCTGGTCTGATGATGCGGAGAAGGGGAATCGCACAATCCCACTGCGGGCAGCTTGAGAATTCGAATTCAGCTTTGAAGAATCCAGAAATAAAAATCCGAGCCTCGGGTAAATGTGACGGTGAATCTGTGGGATTGTCGGTAAAAAAAAAAACCTCCAACTGGTTCGCTGATGGTTCAGGGAAGAAAACCTGCCATCCATAGCCGGCCTGGGGCCTATAGGTGACTCCAGTCCCACAGCAACATGGTTGACTCTTAACTGCCCCTCTTGAACATCAGGTTATAAGAATTAAAACAACTTACAACCTGCATTTATATAGCGCCTTTAACGTAGTAAAACGTCCCAAGGTGCTTCACAGGAGCGATTATCAAACAAAATTTGACCCCGAGCCACATCAAGAGATATTAGGAGAGGCGACCAAAAGCTGGGTCAAAGAGGTCGGTTTTAAGGAGCGTCTTAAAGGAGGAGAGAGAGGCGGAGACGTTTAGGGAGGGAATTCCAGAGCTCGGGGCCCAGGCGGCTGAAGGCACGGCCGCCAATGGTGGAGCGATGGAAATCGGGGGGATGGGCAAGAGGCCAGAATTGGAGGAGCACAGAGATCGCGGAGAGTTGTAGGGGTTGGAGGAGGTTACAGAGATAGGGAGTGTTGTAGGGGCTGGAGGAGGTTACAGAGATAGGGAGGGTTGTAGGGGGCTGTAGGAGGTTACAGAGATAGGGAGGGTTGTAGGGGCTGGAGGAGGTTACAGAGATAGGGAGGGTTGTAGGGGCTGGAGGAGGTTACAGAGATAGGGAGGGTTGTAGGGGTTGGAGGAGGTTACAGAGATAGGGAGGGTTGTAGGGGGCTGTAGGAGGTTACAGAGATAGGGAGGGTTGTAGGGGCTGGAGGAGGTTACAGAGATAGGGAGGGTTGTAGGGGCTGGAGGAGGTTACAGAGATAGGGAGGGTTGTAGGGGCTGGGGGAGGTTACAGAGATAGGGAGGGTTGTAGGGGGCTGTAGGAGGTTACAGAGATAGGGAGGGTTGTAGGGGGTTGGAGGAGGTTACAGAGATAGGGAGGGTTGTAGGGGCTGGAGGAGGTTACAGAGATAGGGAGGGTTGTAGGGCTGGAGGAGGTTACAGAGATAGGGAGGGTTGTAGGGGCTGGAGGGGATTACAGAGATAGGGAGGGTAGCAGGGGCAGGAGGAGGTTACAGAGATAGGGAGGGTTGTAGGGTCTGGAGGAGGTTACAGAGATAGGGAGGGTTGTAGGGGCTGGAGTAGGTTACAGAGATAGGGAGGGTTGTAGGGTCTGGAGGAGGTTACAGATATAGGGAGGGTTGTAGGGGCTGGAGGAGGTTACAGAGATTACCATCGCCGAACCCCCCACCATCAACATCCTGGGGGGTCACCATTGACCAGAAACTTAACTGGACCAGCCACATAAATACTGTGGCCACAAGAGCAGGCCAGAGGCTGGGTATTCTGCGGCGAGTGTCTCACCTCCTGACTCCCCAAAGCCTTTCCAGCATCTACAAGGCACAAGTCAGGAGTGTGATGGAATACTCTCCACTTGCTGGATGAGTGCTGCTCCAACAACACTCGAGAAGCTCGACACCATCCAGGACAAAGCAGCCCGCTTGATCGGCACCCCATCCACCACCTTAAACATTCACTCCCTCCACCACCGGCGCACTGTGGCTGCAGTGTGGACCATCTACAAGATGCACTGCAGCAACTCGCCAAGGCTTCTTCGGCAGCACCTCCCAAACCCGCCACCTCTTCCACCTCGAAGGACAAGGGCAGCAGGCGCACGGGAACACCACCACCTCCAAGTTCCCCTCCGAGTCACACACCATCCTGACTTGGAAATATATCCCCGCTCCTTCATCATCGCTGGGTCAAAATCCTGGAACTCCCTCCCTAACAGCACTGTGGGAGCACCTTCACCTCACGGACTGCAGCGGTTCAAGAAGGAGGCTCACCACCACCTTCTCAAAGGGCAATTAGGGATGGGCAATAAATGCTGGCCTTGCCAGTGAGGCCCACATCCCGAGAATTAATTTTTTTTAGAAATAGGGAGCGGGGCGAGGCCATGGAGGGATTTGAAAACAAGGATGAGAATTTTGAAATGGAGGTGTTGCCGGACCGGGAGCCAGTGGTAGGTCAGCGAGCACAGGGGGTGATGGGCGAACGGGACTTGGTGCGAGTCAGGACACGGGGGCAGCCGAGTTTTGGATGACCTCAAATTTACGTAGGGTGGAATGTGGGAGGCCAGCCAGGAGTGTGTTGGAATAGTCAAGTCTGGAGGTAACAAAGGCCATGATGAGGGTTTCAGCAGCGGATGAGCCGAGGCAAGGGCGGAGACGGGCGATGTTACGGAGGCGGAAGTAGGCGGTCTTAGTTATGCTGCGGATATGTGGTCGGAAGCTCATCTCAGGGTCAAATATGACACCAAAGTTGCAAACAGTGTGGTTCAGACTCAGACAGGAGTAGGCCTTGGGAACAGGAGGGGACCATTCGGCCCCTCGAGCCTGCTCCGCCATTCAATAAGATCACGGCTGGTCTTTCACCTCGGCTCCACTTTCCCCGCCCGATCCGGTGACTCGTCCAAACATCTGTTCGTCTCTGTGGCCCAGCAATTCGCTCTGCTGCATTAATACCGCGGGCTGGATTTTCATTCAGCGGCCAATCCACGCGATTTTCACCCCAGCGGGCTCAGCAGGCCAATTAAGGGCCACCCGGCAACAGGTGACGTCACAGATTGACATTTCATCTGTCAAGAGCTTTTGACAGATGAAATATCAGCGTGTGACAGCTCTGTGAAGCTGTCAAAAACTGACAGTCTTACTTCTAACCTGAGTCCTTCTCCACAGACTCAGTTAGAAATCTCACCGGCACAGAAAGCTGAAGGCTGTCACTTTTGACAGATCGCAGCCATTCTGCTTTTTGTGCCGGCTGAATGATGGACTCCCAAAACCTAGAGGAAGAAAGGCTGAAAAGGTATGTAAAGGTAATTTAAACTTCTTTGCACACTTAGACACACCAAACACACTTACCTCTGCACTCATGCACCCACCACTCACCTGAACACCGGACATCGCGACCCCTCCAAGTCCTTCAGCCCGACGGTCCGCCTCGCTAACCTGGCGTGGTTTGGAGCCGTCGGGAATCCCACACGACACCCCTCAAAATAGGGATTAGGCTAAAAACTGCCTGTTAACTACCTGTTAACAGGCAGTTAATTGGCACTAATCCCTTCCCGCCTCGGGTCGGCGTGTCCCAGTGCGGGGCGGGTATCCGCCTCCTTTGAAACTTACATGGAGGCGGGTTTTGGGCGGGATGGTGTCGGGACCCCCGAATTCGGGATTTTAGCCCCCCCCGCACGCCTGAAGTCCCGCCTCACGGCACACTGAAAATCGACCCCCATGGGTTCAAGAAGAAGGCGGCCCACCACCACCTCCTCAAGGGGGGGGGCGACTTGGGATGGGCAATCAATGCCGGGCTCGCCAGCGAGGCCCACATCCCAGGGAATGAACAGTAGGTTCTGAGGTGGAGACAAGGGGGCCAAAGGCAGAGGGTTCCAGGGCGCGGGGAGATTTGAGGGGGCGGATGTCGGGCCAGGAGGTGCGAAGGGCAATTGGAGCAGCGAAAAAAAAAACCTCCCAGGGCTTCCAAACGACAGAGGAGGCCCAAAACACTGGGATTAAGGGGGTCATTCGCGCGCCGTGAAATTTATTCAGCAGCGAAGAACCGGGAGCTGCAAATGATCCCGCTGAATAAGCACTCCAGGGAAATGAACAAATGATCTTGGAAGTATAGTGAACAGTGAGGAGGAGAGTGATAGACTTCAAGAGGATATAGACAGGCCGGTGGAATGGGCGGACAGGTGGCAAATGAAGTTTAATGCAGAAAAGTGCGAAGTGATACATTTTGGTAGGAAGAACGAGGAGAGGCAATATAAACTAAAGAGTACAATTCTAAAGGGGGTGCATGAACAGAGAGACCCGAGGGTATGTGTGCACAAATCGTTGAAGGTGGCAGGGCAGGTTGAGAAACCGGTTAAAAAAGCCCACAGGATCCTGGGCATCATAAATAGAGGCACAGGGTACAAAATCAAGGAAGCTATGATGATCCTTTATAAAACACTGGTTCGGCCTCAACTGGAGTATTGTGTCCAATTCTGGGCACCGCACTTTAGGAAGGATGAGAAGGCCTTAGAGAGGGTGCAGAAAAGATTAACTTGAATGGTTCCAGGGATGAGGGGCTTCAGTGATGTGGAGAGACAGGAGAAGCTGGGGTTGTTCTCCTTAGAGCAGAGAAGGTTAAGGAGGAGATTGACCAGAATGGTCCCGGGGATGAGGGACTTCAGTGATGTGGAGAGAGTTGAGAAGCTGGGGTTGTTCTCCTTAGAGCAGAGAAGGTTAAGGGGAGATTGACCAGAATGGTGCCAGGGATGAGGGACTTCAGTGATGTGGAGTGACTGGAGAAGCTGGGGTTGTTCTCCTTAGAGCAGAGATGGTTAAGAGGAGATTGACCAGAATGGTCCCAGGGATGAGGGACTTCAGTGATGTGGAGAGACTGGAGAAGCTGGGATTGTTCTCCTTAGAGCAGAGAAGGTTAAGGGGAGATTGACCAGATTGGTACCAGGGATGAGGGACTTCAGTGATGTGGAGAGACTGGAGAAGCTGGGGTTGTTCTCCTTAGAGCAGAGAACGTTAAGGGGAGATTGACCAGAATGGTCCCAGGGATGAGGGACTTCAGTGATGTGGAGAGACTGGAGAAGCTGGGGTTGTTCTCCTTAGAGCAGAGAAGGTTAAGGGGAGATTGACCAGAATGGTCCCAGTGATGAGGGGCTTCAGTGACGTGGAGAGACTGGAGAATCTGGGGTTGTTCTCCTTAGAGCAGAGAGGGTTAAGGGGAGATTGACCAGAATGGTCCCAGGGATGAGGGACTTCAGTGATGTGGAGAGACTGGAGAAGCTGGGGTTGTTCTCCTTAGAGCAGAGAAGGTTAAGGGGAGATTGACCAGAATGGTCCCAGGGATGAGGGACTTCAGTGATGTGGAGAGACTGGAGAAGCTGGGGTTGTTCTCCTTAGAGCAGAGAAGGTTAAGGGGAGATTGACCAGATTGGTACCAGGGATGAGGGACTTCAGTGATGTGGAGAGACTGGAGAAGCTGGGGTTGTTCTCCTTAGAGCAGAGAACGTTAAGGGGAGATTGACCAGAATGGTCCCAGGGATGAGGGACTTCAGTGATGTGGAGAGACTGGAGAAGCTGGGGTTGTTCTCCTTAGAGCAGAGAAGGTTAAGGGGAGATTGACCAGAATGGTCCCAGGGATGAGGGGCTTCAGTGACGTGGAGAGACTGGAGAATCTGGGGTTGTTCTCCTTAGAGCAGAGAGGGTTAAGGGGAGATTGACCAGAATGGTCCCAGGGATGAGGGACTTCAGTGATGTGGAGAGACTGGAGAAGCTGGGGTTGTTCTCCTTAGAGCAGAGAAGGTTAAGGGGAGATTGACCAGAATGGTCCCAGGGATGAGGGACTTCAGTGATGTGGAGAGACTGGAGAAGCTGGGGTTGTTCTCCTTAGAGCAGAGAAGGTTAAGGGGAGATTGACCAGAATGGTTCCAGGGATGAGGGACTTCAGTGATGTGGAGAGACTGGAGAAGCTGGGGTTGTTCTCCTTAGAGCAGAGAAGGTTGAGAGGAGATTTGATAGAGGTGTTCAAAATCATGAGGGGTCTGGACAGAGTAGATAGAGAGTCTGTTCCCATTGGCGGAAGGGTCGAGAACCCGAGGACACAGATTTAAGGTGATTGACAAAAGAACCAAAGGCGACATGAGGAAAAACTTTTTTACGCAGCGAGTGGTTAGGATCTGGAATGCACTGCCTGAAAGGGTGGTGGAGGCGATTCAATCGTGGCTTTCGAAACGGAATTGGATAAGTACCTGAAGGCAAAAAATTTGCAGGGCTACGGGGAAAGGGCGGGGGAGTGGGACTAGCTGAAGAGCTATTGCAGAGAGCCGGCATGGGCTTGAGGGGCCGAATGGCCTCCTTCTGTGCTGTAACCATTCTATGATTCTATGATATCAGCCCGTGGCATTGCTCATGGATCGAGTGGATTGTCCTGCCACCCACTGTCAGTGGAGGGATGGCGATTGGCTGCCTCCGGGGCGGGGGCGTGTGGTGGGGGAGGGGGTTAGGGGGTGTGGGGGTGGTGGGCTACGGTTCCACCCAGTGGTAGAAGTGCGCAGCTGCAGGCGTGACCATGCGTCACGGAATGGTGACGCCCAAAGGAGGAGGGCACGGCAGAGCTAGTGGATCATCCGATAGTTTACAGACTGTCTCTGCAAAGCGAATCTGGCGCACGCTATTCTCAGAACTGTTAGCTTGAAAGGATATTTACTAGCCCTAGCCCCTTTAGGACTATCCCGGATCAGGCATATTTCTCAGACCTTCACTTTCAACTAAAGTTTGAGGTAGCCGAATCCTAAAGACGCTAAACCAAGTCTAAAGTTCCGGGCTATCTCTCCCTAAAGGAAAGGAACAACCCGAGAATGTTACCATCCTCCAGATAGCACTCTTAATAAGTTTAGCCAGATTGTAACGTCCCGGATATTTTGAGGGTCCGGAGAAACATAGAAACATAGAAGATAGGAGCAGGAGTAGGCCATTCGGCCCCTCGAGCCTACTCCGCCATTCAATGAGGTCATGGCTGATCATCCAAATTCAGTACCCTGTCTCTGCCTTCTCCCCATATCCCTTGATCCCTTTTGCCTTAAGAAATATATCTCACTCCTTCTTGAATATGTTTAATGAATTGGCCTCAACTACCTTCTGTGGTAGAGAATTCCACAGGTTCACCACTCTCTGGGTGAAGAAATTCCTCCTCATCTCTGCCCTAAATGGCTTACCCCTTATCCTTAGACTGTGGCCCCTGGTTCTGGACTCCCCCACCATCAGGAACATCCTTCCTGCATCTAGTCTGTCTAGTCCTGTTAGAATGTTATAAGTTTCAATGAGATCCCCTCTCATTCTTCTAAACTCCAGCGAATATAAGCCCAATTGACCCAAACTCTCCTCATACGTCATTCCTGCCATCCCAGGTATCAGCCTGGTGAATCTTCGCTGCACCCCCTCCATGGCAAGAACATCCTTCCTCAGATAAGGCGACCAAAACTGCACACAATACTCAAGATCTGGTCTCACCAAGGCCCTGTACAACTGCAGCAAGACATCCTTGTTCCTGTACTCAAACCCTCTCGCTACGAAGGCCAACATACCATTTGCCTTCTTAACCGCCTGCTGCACCTGCATGCTTACCTTCAGCGGCTGGTGCACAAGGACACTCAGGTCTTGTTGCTGCACTTCCCCTTTTCCCAATCTATTGCCGTTCAGATAATAATCTGTCTTCCTGAATTTGACACCAAAGCGGATAACCTCGCATTTATCCACATTATCTCCCCTCTGAAATGTAACTCACCACCAAAGAGTGTACAGAGATTGGGTTCGCAAGTTTTTGATACAGAAGGCTTATATGAGACAATTCTAAAAATATTCAGAGATTTATTAAAAGAAACAA
>NC_140998.1:216333785-216598785 GCF_052327205.1 Somniosus microcephalus | reverse complement strand
CTTTGGACTGTGGGAGGAAACCGGAGCACCCGGAGGAAACCCACGCAAACACGGGGAGAATGTGCAAACTCCACACAGACAGTCACCCGAGGCCGGATTTGAACCTGGGTCCCTGGCGCTGTGAGGCAACAGTGCTAACCACTATGCCACCGTGCTGCCAGTACAGATACAGGTCAACCAGGATCTCACTGAATGGCGGGACAGGCTCAAGGGGCTGAATGGCCTCCTCCTTTAAGGAGGGATATACTTGCATTGGAGGCAGTTCAGAGAAGGTTCACGAGGTTGATTCCTGAGATGAAGGGGTTGTCTTATGAAGAAAGGTTGAGCAGGTTGGGCCTATACTCATTGGAGTTTAGAAGAATGAGAGGGGATCTTATTGAAACATATAAGATTCTGAGGGGGATTGACAGGGTAGATGCTGAGGGGATGTTTCCCCTCGTGGGTGTGTCTAGAACCAGGGGTCACAGTCTCAGAATAAGGGGGCACCCTTTTAAGACGGAAATGAGGAGGACTTTCTTCTCTCAGAGGGTCGTGAATCTTTGGAATTCTCTACACCGGAGAGCTGTGGAGGCGGAGTCATTGAGTATATTCAAGGCGGAGGTGGACAGATATTTGAACTACAGGGGAGTCGAGGGTTATGGGGAGTGGGCGGGAAAGTGGCATTGAGGCCAAGATTGGATCAGCCATGACCTTATTGAATGTTGGGGCAGGCTCAAGGGGCTGAACGGCCTCTTGCTGCTCCTATGTCCTGATGGATTTGTGGCTATCAGCATTGCCTCGTGTGAGGCAGGACCATACAGACAAGGTAGGCCTAAGGCTTTATCTTTTCTCCATTAGCGGTTAATGATGAGCCGATATAAAACCTTAGCTGGAGCTACAGGGCAGGATCGTAGGAACATAAGATATAGGAGCAGGAGTCGGCCATTCGGCCCCTCGAGCCTGCTCCGCCATTCAATGGGATCATGGCTGATCTTCGACCTCATCTCCGCTTTCCTGCACTATCCCCATATCCCTTGATTCCTTTAATATTCAAAAATCTATCGACTTCTGTCTTGAATATACTCAACGACTGAGCCTCCACAGCCCTCTGGGGCAGAGAATTCCAAAGATTCACCGCCCTCTGAGTGAAGAGATTCCTCCTCATCTCCGTCCTCAATGGCCGAGCCCTTATCCTGAGACTGTGCCCCCTGGTTCTAGACTCTCCAGCCAGGGGGAAACAGCCTCTCAGCATCTACCCTGTCAATCCCCCTCAGAATCTTATATGTTTGAATGAGATCACCTCTCATTCTTCTAAACTCTAGAGAATATAGGCCTAGTCTACTCAATCTCGCCTCATAGGACAGTTCCCCCATCCCAGGAACCAGTCTGGTGAACCTTCGTTGCACTCCCTCTATGGCAAGTATATCCTTCCTTAGGTAAGGAGAACAAAACTGTCCACAATACTCCAGGTGGGGTCTCACCAGGGCCCTATATAATTGCAGTAAGATGTCTTTATTCTTATACTCAAATCACCGAGGGATGGGCAATACATGCTGGCCTTACTGGCGATGTCCACCTCCCGTGAATAAATATTTAAATAAAATAAAGGCATATAGCACAAAGGTTAGTGCTAAACCCTTTATAAAACACTGGTTAGGCCCCAGCGGGAGGATTGTGTCCAATTCTGGGCCCCGCACACTTCAGGAAGGATGCAAAGCCTTGGAGAGGGTGCGGAGGAGATTGACCAGAATGGTTCCAGGGATGCGGGACTTCAGTGATGTGGAGAGACTGGAGAAGCTGGGGTTGTTCTCCTTAGAGCAGAGAAGGTTAAGGGGAGATTGACCAGAATGGTCCCAGGGATGAGGGACTTCAGTGATGTGGAGAGACTGGAGAAGCTGGGGTTGTTCTCCTTAGAGCAGAGAAGGTTAAGGGGAGATTGACCAGAATGGTTCCAGGGATGCGGGACTTCAGTGATGTGGAGAGACTGGAGAAGCTGGGGTTGTTCTCCTTAGAGCAGAGAAGGTTAAGGGGAGATTGACCAGAATGGTCCCAGGGATGAGGGACTTCAGTGATGTGGAGAGACTGGAGAAGCTGGGGTTGTTCTCCTTGGAGCAGAGAAGGTTAAGGGGAGATTGACCAGAATGGTCCCAGGGATGAGCGACTTCAGTGATGTGGAGAGACTGGAGAAGCTGGGGTTGTTCTCCTTAGAGCAGAGAAGGTTAAGGGGAAATTGACCAGAATGGTGCCAGGGATGAGGGACTTCAGTGATGTGGAGAGACTGGAGAAGCTGGGATTGTTCTCCTTAGAGCAGAGAAGGTTAAGGGGAGATTGACCAGAATGGTGCCAGGGATGAGGGACTTCAGTGATGTGGAGAGACTGGAGAAGCTAGGGTTGTTCTCCTTAGAGCAGAGAAGGTTAAGGGGAGATTGACCAGAATGGTCCCAGGGATGAGGGTCTTCAGTGATGTGGAGAGACTGGAGAAGCTGGGATTGTTCTCCTTAGAGCAGAGAAGGTTAAGGGGAGATTGACCAGAATGGTGCCAGGGATGAGGGACTTCAGTGATGTGGAGAGACTGGAGAAGCTGGGGTTGTTCTCCTTAGAGCAGAGAAGGTTAAGGGGGAGATTGACCAGAATGGTCCCAGGGATGAGGGACTTCAGTGATGTGGATAGACTGGAGAAGCTGGGGTTGTTCTCCTTAGAGCAGAGAAGGTTAAGAGGAGATTTAATAGAGGTGTTCAAAATCATGAGGGGTTTTGATGGAGTAAATAAGGAGAAACTGTTTCCAGTGGCAGGAGGGTCGGTAACCAGAGGACACAGATTGAAGATAATCGGTAAAAGAACCAGAGGGGGAGATGAGGAGAATTGTTTTTACGCAGCGAGTTGTTGTGATCTGGAACGCGCTGCCTGAAAGGGGGATATGGGGAGAAGGTGAGATTGAGGGATATGGGGAGAAGGTGGGGTTGAGGGATACGGGGAGAAGGTGGGGTTGAGGGTTATGGGGAGAAGGTGGTATTGAGGGATATGAGGAGAAGGTGGGGTTGGGGGATATGGGGAGAAGGTGGGATTGAGGGATATGGGGAGAAGGTGGGGTTGGGGGATATGGGGAGAAGGTGGGATTGAGGGATATGGGGAGAAGGTGGGATTGAGGGATATGGGGAGAAGGTGGGGTTGAGGGATACGGGGAGAAGGTGGGGTTGAGGGATATGGGGAGAAGGTGGGGTTGAGGGATATGAGGAGAAGGTGGGGTTGGGGGATATGGGGAGAAGGTGGGATTGAGGGATATGGGGAGAAGGTGGGGTTGAGGGATATGGGGAGAAGGTGGGGTTGAGGGATATGGGGAGAATGTGGGGTTGAGGGGTATGGGGAGAAGATGGGGTTGAGGGATATGGGGAGAAGGTGGGATTGAGGGATATGGGGAGAAGGTGGGATTGAGGGATATGGGGAGAAGGTGGGATTGAGGGATATGAGGAGAAGGTGGGGTTGAGGGATATGGGGAGAAGGTGCGATTGAGGGACATGGGGAGAAGGTGGGATTGCGGGATATGAGGAGAAGGTGGGATTGAGGGATATGGGGAGAAGGTGGGATTGAGTGATACGGGGAGAAGGTGGGATTGAGGGATATGGGGAGAAGGTGGGGTTGAAGGATACAGGGAGAAGGTGGGATTGAGGGATATGGGGAGAAGGTGGGATTGAGGGATACGGGGAGAAGGTGGGATTGAGGGATATGGGGAGAAGGTGGGATTGAGGGATACGGGGAGCAGGTGGGATTGAGGGATATGGGGAGAAGGTGGGGCTGAGGGATACGGGGAGAAGGTGGGGTTGAGGGATATGGGAAGAAGGTGAGATTGAGGGATATGGGTAGAAGGTGAGATTGAGGGATATGGGGAGAAGGTGGGATTGAGAGATATGGGGAGAAGGTGAGATTGAGGGATATGGGGAGAAGGTGTGGTTGAGGGATACGGGGAGAAGGTGGGGTTGAGGGTTATGGGGAGAAGGTGGGATTGAGGGATATGAGGAGAAGGTGGGGTTGGGGGATATGGGGAGAAGGTGCGATTGAGGGACATGGGGAGAAGGTGGGATTGCGGGATATGAGGAGAAGGTGGGATTGAGGGATATGAGGAGAAGGTGGGGTTGAGGGATATGGGGAGAAGGTGCGATTGAGGGACATGGGGAGAAGGTGGGATTGCGGGATATGAGGAGAAGGTGGGATTGAGGGATATGGGGAGAAGGTGGGATTGAGTGATACGGGGAGAAGGTGGGATTGAGGGATATGGGGAGAAGGTGGGGTTGAAGGATACAGGGAGAGGGTGGGATTGAGGGATATGGGTAGAAGGTGGGATTGAGGGATACGGGGAGAAGGTGGGATTGAGGGATATGGGGAGAAGGTGGGATTGAGGGATATGGGGAGAAGGTGGGATTGAAGGATATGGGGAGAAGGTGGGGCTGAGGGATACGGGGAGAAGGTGGGGTTGGGGGATACGGGGAGAAGGTGGGATTGAGGGATGTGGGGAGAAGGTGAGGTTGAGGGATATGGGAAGAAGGTGAGATTGAGGGGTGTGGGGAGAATGTGGGGTTGAGGGGTATGGGGAGAAGGTAGGGTTGAGGGATATGGGAAGAAGGTGAGATTGAGGGATATGGGGAGAAGGTGGGGTTGAGGGATATGGGAAGAAGGTGAGATTGAGTGATATGGGGAGAAGGTGGGGTTGAGGGATACGGGGAGAAGGTGGGGCTGAGGATTATGGGGAGAAGGCGGGATTGAGGGATATGAGGAGAAGGTGGGATTGAGGGACATGGGGAGAAGGTGGGGTTGGGGGATATGGGGAGAAGGTTGGATTGAGGGATATGAGGAGAAGGTGGGGTTGAGGGATATGGGGAGAAGGTGGGGTTGAGGGATATGGGAAGAAGGTGGGATTGAGGGATATGGGGAGAGTGTGGGGTTGAGGGTTATGGGGAGAAGGTGGGGTTGAGGGATATGGGGAGAAGGTGGGGATGAGGGATATGGGGAGAAGGTGGGATTGAGGGATATGGGGAGAAGGTGGGGTTGCGGGATATGAGGAGAAGGTGGGATTGAGGGATATGGGGAGAAGGTGGGATTGAGTGATACGGGGAGAAGGTGGGATTGAGGGATATGGGGAGAAGGTGGGGTTGAGGGATACAGGGAGAAGGTGGGATTGAGGGATATGGGGAGAAGGTGGGATTGAGGGATATGGGGAGAAAGTGGGATTGAGGGATACGGGGAGAAGGTGGGATTGAGGGATATGAGGAGAAGGTGGGGTTGAGGGATATGTGGAGAAGGTGCGATTGAGGGACATGGGGAGAAGGTGGGATTGCGGGATATGAGGAGAAGGTGGGATTGAGGGATATGGGGAGAAGGTGGGATTGAGTGATACGGGGAGAAGGTGGGATTGAGGGATATGGGGAGAAGGTGGGGTTGAAGGATACAGGGAGAAGGTGGGATTGAGGGATATGGGGAGAAGGTGGGATTGAGGGATACGGGGAGAAGGTGGGATTGAGGGATATGGGGAGAAGGTGGGATTGAGGGATACGGGGAGCAGGTGGGATTGAGGGATATGGGGAGAAGGTGGGGCTGAGGGATACGGGGAGAAGGTGGGATTGAGGGATATGGGGAGAAGGTGGGGTTGAGGGATATGGGAAGAAGGTGAGATTGAGGGATATGGGGAGAAGGTGAGATTGAGGGATATGGGGAGAAGGTGGGATTGAGAGATATGGGGAGAAGGTGAGATTGAGGGATATGGGGAGAAGGTGTGGTTGAGGGATACGGGGAGAAGGTGGGGTTGAGGGTTATGGGGAGAAGGTGGGATTGAGGGATATGAGGAGAAGGTGGGGTTGGGGGATATGGGGAGAAGGTGCGATTGAGGGACATGGGGAGAAGGTGGGATTGCGGGATATGAGGAGAAGGTGGGATTGAGGGATATGAGGAGAAGGTGGGGTTGAGGGATATGGGGAGAAGGTGCGATTGAGGGACATGGGGAGAAGGTGGGATTGCGGGATATGAGGAGAAGGTGAGATTGAGGGATATGGGGAGAAGGTGGGATTGAGTGATACGGGGAGAAGGTGGGATTGAGGGATATGGGGAGAAGGTGGGGTTGAAGGATACAGGGAGAGGGTGGGATTGAGGGATATGGGTAGAAGGTGGGATTGAGGGATACGGGGAGAAGGTGGGATTGAGGGATATGGGGAGAAGGTGGGATTGAGGGATATGGGGAGAAGGTGGGATTGAAGGATATGGGGAGAAGGTGGGGCTGAGGGATACGGGGAGAAGGTGGGGTTGGGGGATACGGGGAGAAGGTGGGATTGAGGGATGTGGGGAGAAGGTGAGGTTGAGGGATATGGGAAGAAGGTGAGATTGAGGGGTGTGGGGAGAATGTGGGGTTGAGGGGTATGGGGAGAAGGTAGGGTTGAGGGATATGGGAAGAAGGTGAGATTGAGGGATATGGGGAGAAGGTGGGGTTGAGGGATATGGGAAGAAGGTGAGATTGAGTGATATGGGGAGAAGGTGGGGTTGAGGGATACGGGGAGAAGATGGGGCTGAGGATTATGGGGAGAAGGCGGGATTGAGGGATATGAGGAGAAGGTGGGATTGAGGGACATGGGGAGAAGGTGGGGTTGGGGGATATGGGGAGAAGGTTGGATTGAGGGATATGAGGAGAAGGTGGGGTTGAGGGATATGGGGAGAAGGTGGGGTTGAGGGATATGGGAAGAAGGTGGGATTGAGGGATATGGGGAGAGTGTGGGGTTGAGGGTTATGGGGAGAAGGTGGGGTTGAGGGATATGGGGAGAAGGTGGGGATGAGGGATATGGGGAGAAGGTGGGATTGAGGGATATGGGGAGAAGGTGGGGTTGCGGGATATGAGGAGAAGGTGGGATTGAGGGATATGGGGAGAAGGTGGGATTGAGTGATACGGGGAGAAGGTGGGATTGAGGGATATGGGGAGAAGGTGGGGTTGAGGGATACAGGGAGAAGGTGGGATTGAGGGATATGGGGAGAAGGTGGGATTGAGGGATATGGGGAGAAGGTGGGATTGAGGGATACGGGGAGAAGGTGGGATTGAGGGATATGGGGAGAAGGTGGGGCTGAGGGATATAGGGAGAAGGTGGGATTGAGCAATATGGGGAGAAGGTGGGGTTGGGGGATACGGGGAGAAGGTGGGATTGAGGGATATGGGGAGAAGGTGGGGTTGAGGGATACAGGGAGAAGGTGGGATTGAGGGATATGGGGAGAAGGTGGGGTTGAGGGATACAGGGAGAAGGTGGGATTGAGGGAAATAAGGAGAAGGTGGGATTGAGGGATATGGGGAGAAGGTGGGGTTGAGGGACATGGGGAGAAGGTGGGATTGAGGGATACGGGGAGAAGGTGGGGTTGAGAGATGCGGGGAGAAGGTGGGGTTGAGGGATGCCGGGAGAAGGTGGGATTGAGGGATATGGGGAGAAGGTGGGATTGAGGGATACGGGGAGAATGTGGGATTGAGGGATACGGGGAGAATGTGGGATTGAGGGATATGGGGAGAAGGTGGTATTTAGTGATACGGGGAGAAGGTGGGATTGAGTGATACGGGGAGAAGGTGGGATTGAGGGATACGGGGAGAAGGTGGGATTGCGGGATACGGGGAGAAGGTGGGACTGTTGAAATTTGCCTGTCCTTTAAGTGCTGATGTTAGGAGGTGCACCTACCTCACGTGGGTCTCCGGGCTCCTGGGTAACATCTGCAGAGCGAACTGGGCCCAGGGACCTAAAGTTTGGACAAAGACTGGGTTATGTTCTCACCAACAGGTTCCTCTGAAGGCCCTCAGAGTTTGCATTTTCCATTATGAAACAGAATTAGAAAATCGGAAGGAGCCTCGATTTTCAACTTCTCATTCTTCTGTTCAAATCCCTCCATGGCCTCCTCACTCACCCCCCCTATCTTTGTAACCTCCTCCTGCCCCTACAACCCTCCTTATCTCCATAACCTCCTCCAGCCCTCTACAACCCTCCCTATCTTTTTCCCTCCTCCAGCCCCCTACAACCCTCCCTATCTCTGTAACCTCCTCCTGCCCCTACAATCCTCACTATCTCTGAGACCTCCTCCAGCCCATTCAAACCTCCCTATCTCTGTAACCTCCTCCAGCCTCTACAACCCTCCCTATTTCTGTAACCTCCTTCAGCCCCCTACAACCCTCCCTATCTCTGTAACATCCTGCAGCCCCTACAACACTCCCTATCTCTGTAACACACTCCAGCCCCTACAACCATCCTGATCACTGTCACCTCCTCCAGTCCCCACAACCCTCCCTATCTCTGTAACCTCCTCCAGCCCTTACAACCCTCCCTATCTCTGTAACCTCCTCCAGCCTCTACAACCCTCCCTATCTCTGTCAGCTCCTCCAGCCCCCGACAACCCTCCGTATCTCTGTAACCTCCTCCAGCTCCTACAACCCTCCCTATCTCTGTAACCTTCTCCAGCCCTACAACCCTCCCTAGCTCTGTAACCTCCTCCAGACCCTACAACCCTCCCTACCTCTGTAACCTCCTCCTGCCCCTACAACCCTCCCTATCTCTGTAACCTCCTCCAGCCCTCTACAACCCTCCCTATCTCTGTAACCTCCTCCTGCCCCTACAACCCTCCCTATCTCTGTAACCTCCTCCAGCCCCCTACAACCCTCCCTATCTCTGTAACCTCCTCCTGCCCCTACAATCCTCCCTATCTCTGAGACCTCCTCCAGCCCATTCAAACCTCCCTATCTCTGTAACCTCCTCCAGCCCCTACAACCCTCCCTATTTCTGTAACCTCCTTCAGCCCCCTACAACCCTCCCTATCTCTGTAACCTCCTCAAGCCCCTACAACCCTCTCTATCTCGAAAACCTCCTCCAGCACCTGCAACCCTCCCTATCTCTCTAACATCCTCCAGCCCCTACAACCCTCCCTATCTCTGTAACATTCTCCAGCCCTACAACCCTCCCTAGCTCTGTAACTTCCTCCAGACCCTGCAACCCTCCCTACCTCTGTAACCTCCTCCAGCCCCCAACAACCCTCTCTATCTCTGTAACCTCCTCCAGCCCCCCACAACCCTCTCTATCTCTGTAACCTCCTCCAGCCCCTACAACCCTCCCTGTCCCTGTAACCTCCTCCAGCCCCTACAACCCTCCCTGTCTCTTTAACCTCCTCCAGCCCCTACAACCCTCCCTATCTCTGTAACCTCCTCCAGCCCCTACAACCCTCCCTATCTCTGTAACATCCTCCAGCCTTACAACCCTCCCTATCTCTGTAACCTCCTCCAGCCCCCTACAACCCTCTCTATCTCTAATCTCCTCCAGCCCACTACAGCCCTCCCTATCGCTGTAACCTCCTCCAGCCTCTACAACCCTCCCTATTTCTGTAATCTCCTCCAGCCCCCTACAGCCCTCCCTATCTCTGTAACCTCCTCTAGCCCCTACAACACACACTATCTCTGTAAACTCCTCCAGCCCCTACAACCGTCCCTATCTCTGTAACCTTCTCCAGCACCCACAACCCTCCCTATCTCTGTAAACTCCTCCAGCTCCTACAACCATCCCTATCTCTGTAACCTCCTCCAGCCCCCTACAACCCTCCGTATCTCTGTAACCTCCTCCAGCTCCTACAACCCTCCCTATCTCTGTAACCTCCTCCAGCCCTACAACACTCCCTATCTCTGTAACCTCCTCCAGCCCCTACAACCCTCCGTATCTCTGTAACGTCCTCCAACCCCCTACAACCCTCCGTATCTCTGTAACCTCCTCCAGCCCCAACAACCCTCCCTATCTCTGTAACCTCATCCAGCCCCTACAACCCTCCCTATCTCTGTAACCTCCTCCAGCCCCCTACAACCCTCCGTATCTCTGTAACCTCCTCCAGCTTGTACAACCCTCCCTATCTCTGTAACCTCCTCCAGCCCCGTACAACCCTCCGCATCTCTGTAATCCTCTCCAGCCCCTACAACCCTCGCTATCTCTGTAACCTCCTCCAGCCGTACAACACTCCCTATCTCTGTAACCTCCTCCAGCCCTACAACACTCCCTATCTCTGTAACACACTCCAGCCCTTACAACCATCCCGATCACTGTCACCTCCTCCAGTCCCCACAACCCTCCCTATCTCTGTAGCCTCCTCCAGCCCCTGCAACCCTCCCTATCTCTGTAACCTCCTCCAGCTTCTACAACCCTCCCTATCTCTGTCACCTCCTCCAGCCCCCTACAACCCTCCGTATCTCTGTAACCTCCTCCAGCTCCTACAACCCTCCCTATCTCTGTAACCTTCTCCAGCCCTACAACCCTCCCTAGCTCTGTAACCTCCTCCAGACCCTACAACCCTCCCTACCTCTGTAACCTCCTCGAGCCCCCCACAACCCTCTCTATCTCTGTAACCTCCTCCAGCCCCTACAACCCTCCCAGTCTCTGTACCTCCTCCAGCCCCTACAACCCTCCCTAACTCTGTAACCTCCTCCAGAACAACAACCCTCCCTATCTCTGTAACCTCCTCCAGCCCCTACAACCCTCTCTATCCCTGTAACCTCCTCCAGCCCACTAGACACCTCCCTATCGCTGTAACCTCCTCCAGCCTCTACAACCCTCCCTTTTTCTGTAATCTCCTCCAGCCCCCTACAACCCTCCCTATCTCTGTAACCTCCTCTAGCCCCTACAACCCACTCTATCTCTGTAACCTCCTCCAGCCCCTACAACCGTCCCAATCTCTGTAACCTCCTCCAGCCCCCACAACCCTCCCTATCTCTGTAAACTCCTCCAGCCCCTACAACCCTCCCTATCTCTTTAACCTCCTCCAGCCCCCTTCAACCCTCCGTATTTCTGTAACCTCCTCCAGCTCCTACAACCCTCCCCATCTCTGTCACCTCCTCCAGCCCTACAACCCTCCCTATCTCTGTAACCTCCTCCAGCCCCTACAACCATCCCGATCACTGTCACCTCCTCCAGCCCCTACAACCCTCCCTATCTCTGTAAGCTCCTCCAGCCCCCTACAACCCTCCATATCTCAGTAACCTCCTCCAGCTCCTACAACCCTCCCCATCTCTGTAACCTCCTCCAGCCGTCCAACACTCCCTATCTCTGTAACCTCCTCCAGCCCCTACAACCCTCCCTATCTCTGTAACCTCCTCCAGCCCCCTACAACCCTCCGTATCTCTGTAACCTCCTCCAGCCCCAACAACCCTCCCTATCTCTGTAACCTCCTCCAGCCCCTACAACCCTCCCTATCTCTGTAACCTCCTCCAGCCCCCTACAATGCTCCGTATCTCTGTAACCTCCTCCAGCTTCTACAACCCTCCCTATCTCTGTAACCTCCTCCAGCCCCGTACAACCCTCCGTATCTCTGTAACCCTCTCCAGCCCCTACAACCTTCGCTATCTTTGTAACCAGCTCCAGCCGTACAACACTCCCTATCTCTGTAACCTCCTCCAGCCGTACAACCCTCCCTATCTCTGTAACCTCCTCCAGCGCCCTACAACCCTCCCTGTCTCTGTAACCTGCTCCAGCCCCTACAACCCTCCCTATCTCTGTAACCACCTCCAGCCCCTACAACCCACCCTATCTCTGTAACCTCCTCCAGCCCTGCAACCCTCCCTATCTCTGTAAACTCCTCCAGCCACCTACAACCCTCTCTATCTCTGTAACCTCCTCCAGCCCACTACACCCCTCCCTATCGCTGTAACCTCCTCCAGCCTCTACAACCCTCCCTATTTCTGTAATCTCCTCCAGCCCCCTACAACCCTCCCAATCTCTGTAACCTCCTCCAGCCCCTACAAACCTCTCTATCTCTGTAACCTCCTCCAGCCACCGAGAACCCACGCTATCTCTGGAAGCTCCTACAGCCCCTATAACCCTCCCTATCTCTGTAACCTCCTCCAGCCCCTACAACACTCCCTATCTCTGTAACCTCCTCCAGCCCCTCCAACCCTCCCTATCTCTAACATCCTCCAGCCCTACAACCCTCCCTATCTCTGTAACCTCCTCCAGCCCCCTACAACCCTCTCTATCTCTGTAAACTCCTCCAGCCCACTACAACCCTCCCTATCGCTGTAACCTCCTCCAGCCTCTACAACCCTCCCTATTTCTGTAATCTCCTCCAGCCTCGTTCAACCCTCCCCATCTCTGTAACCTCCTCTAGCCCCTACAACCCACACTATCTCAGTAACCTCCTCCAGCCCCAAAAACCCTCCCCATCTCTGTAAACTCCTCCAGCCCCTACAATCCTCCCTTTCTCTGTAAACTCCTCCAGCCCCCTACAACCCAACATATCTCTGAAACCTACTCCAGCTTCTACAAACCTCCCTATCTCTGTAACCTCCTCCAGCCCCGTAAAATCCTCCGCATCTCTGTAACCCGCTCCAGCCCCTACAACCCTCACTATCTCTGTAACCTCCTCCAGGCGTACAACACTCCCTATCTCTATAACCTCCTCCAGCCCTACAACTCTCCCTATCTTTGGAACCCCCCTCCAGCCCCTACAACCATCCCTATCTCTGTAACCTCCTCCAGCGCCCTACAACCCTCCCTATCTCTGTAACCTCCTCCAGCCCCCTACAACCCTCCCTGTCTCTGTAACCTCCTCCAGTCCTTACAACCTTCCCTATCTCTGTAACCTCCTCCAGCCCCCTACAACCCTCCCTATCTCTGTAACCTCCTCCAGCCCCTACAACCCTCCCTATCTCTGTAACCTCCTCCAGCCCCCGACAACCCTCCCTATCTCTGTAACCTCCTCCAGACCCTACAACCATCCCTATCTCTGTAACCTCCTCCAGCCCCCTACAAATCTCCCTATCTCTGTAACCTCCTCCAGCCCCTACAACCCTCCTTATCTCTGTAACCTCCTCCAGCCCCCTACAACTCTCCCTATCTCTGTAACCTCCTCCAGTCCCTGCAACCCTCCCTATCTCTGTAAACTCGTCCAGCCCCTACAAACCTCTCTATCTCTATATCCTCCTCCAGCCCCCTATAACCCTCTCTTACTCTGTAACGTCCTCCAGCCCCAACAACACTCCCTATCTCTGTAACCTCCTCCAGCCCCTACAACACTCCCTATCACTGGGACCTCCTCCAGCCCCTACAACACTTCCTTTCTCTGTAACCTCCTCCAGCCCCTGCACCCCTCCCTATCTCTGTAACCTCCTCCAGCCCCCTACAACACTCACTATCTCTGTAACCTCCTCCAGCCCCTACAACCCTCCCTATCTCTGTAACCTCCTCCAGCCCCTACAACCCTCACTATCTCTGTAACCTCCTCCAGCCCCTACAAACCTCTCTGTCTCTATAACCGTCTCCAGCCCCTGCAACCCTCCCTATCTCTGTAACCTCCTCCGGCCCCGACAACCCTCCCTATCTCTGAAACCTCCTCCAGCCCTACAACCCTCACTAGCTCTGTAACCTCCTTCAGCCCCTACAACCCTCCCTATCACTGTAACCTCCTCCAGTCCCCACAACCCTCCCTATCTCTGTAACCTCCTCCAGCCCCTACAACCCTCCCTATCTCTGTAACCTCCTCCAGCCCCCTACAATCCACCCTATCTCTGTAACCTCCTCCAGATCCTACAACCCTCCCTATCTCTGTAACATCCTCCAGCCCCCTACAACCCACCCTATCTCAGTAACCTCCTCCAGCCCTTACAACCTTCCCTATCTCTGCAACCTCCTCCAGCCCCCTACAGCCGTCCCTATCTCTGTAACCTCCTCCAGCCCCTACAACCCTCCCTATCTCTGTAACCTCCTCCAGCCCCTACAACCCTCCTTATCTCTGTAACCTCCTCCAGCCCCTACAACACACCCTAACTCTGTAACCTTCCCCCGCCCCCTACAACCCTCCCTATCTCTGTATCCTCCTCCAGCCCCCTACAACACTCCCTATCTCTGTAACCTCCTTGAGCCCTACAACACTCCCTATCTCTGTAACCCCCGCCAGCCCCTACAACCCTCCCTATCACTGTAACCTCCTCCAGTCCGCAGAACCCTCCCTATCTATGTAACCTCCTCCAGCCCCTACAACCCTCCCTATATCTGTAACCTCCTCCAGCCCCCTACAACCCTCCCTATCTCTGTAACCTCCTCCAGCTCGTACAACCCTCCCTATCTCTGTAACCTCCTCCAGCCCCCTACAACCCTCCCTACCTCTGTTAGCTCCTCCAGCCCTTACAACCTTCCCTATCTCTGTAAACTCCTCCAGCCCCCTACAACACTCCCTATCTCTGTAACCTCCTCCAGCCCACTACAACCCTCCCTATCTCTGTAACCTCCTTCTGCCCCCTACAACCCTCCCTGTCTCTGTAACCACCTCCAGCCCCTACAACCCTCCCTATCTCTGTAACCTCCTCTAGCCCCAACAGCCCTCCCTATCCTTGTAACCGCCTCCAGCCCTACAACCCTCCCTATCTCTATAACCTCCTCCAGACCCTACAATCCTCCATATCTCTATAACCTCCTCCAGCCCCCTGCAACCCTCTCTATCTCTGTAACCTCCTCCAGCCCTGCAACCCTCCCTAGCTCTGTAACCTCCTCCAGCCCCTACAACCCTCCCTATCTCTGTAACCTCCTCCAGCCCTGCAACCCTCCCTAGCTCTGTAACCTCCTCCAGCCGCTACAACCCTCCCTATCTGTGTAACCCCCTCCAGCCCCCTACAACTCTATCTATCTCTGTAACCTCATCCAGCCCCCTATAACCCTCTCGAACTCTGCAACCTCCTCCAGCCCCTACAACCCTCCCTATCTCTGTAACCTCCTCCAACCCCTACAAACTTCCCTATCTCTGTAACCTCCACCAGCCCCCTACATCCCTCTCTATCTCTGTAACCTCATCCAGCCCCCAAAAACCCTCTCTAGCTCTGTAACCTCCTCCAGCCCCTACAAACCTCCCTGTCTCTGTAACCTCCTCCAGCCCCCTACAACCCTCTCTGTCTCTTTAACCTCATCCAGCCCCCTATAACCCTCTCTAACTCTGTAACCTCCTCCAGCCCCTACAACCCTCCCTATCTCTGTAACCTCCTCCAGCCCCTACAACCCTCCCTATCCCTGTAACCTCCTCCAGCCCCCTACAACCCTCCCTATCTCTGTAACCTCCTCCAGCCCCTACAACCCTCCCTGTCTCTGTAACCTCCTCCAGCCCCCTACAACCCTCTCTATCTCTTTAACCTCATCCAGCCCCCTATAACCCTCTCTAACTCTGTAACCTCCTCCAGCCCCTACAACCCTCCCTATCTCTGTAACCTCCTCCAGCCCCTACAACCCTCCCTATCTCTGTAACTTCCTCCAGCCCCCTACAATGCTCCGTATCTCTGTAACCTCCTCCAGCTTCTACAACCCTCCCTATCTCTGTAACCTCCTCCAGCCCCGTACAACCCTCCGTATCTCTGTAACCCTCTCCAGCCCCTACAACCTTCGCTATCTTTGTAACCTGCTCCAGCCGTACAACACTCCCTATCTCTGTAACCTCCTCCAGCCGTACAACCCTCCCTATCTCTGTAACCTCCTCCAGCGCCCTACAACCCTCCCTATCTCTGTAACCTCCTCCAGCCCCTACAACCCTCCCGATCTCTGTAACCACCTCCAGCCCCTACAACCCACCCTATCTCTGTAACCTCCTCCAGCCCTGCAACCCTCCCTATCTCTGTAAACTCCTCCAGCCACCTACAACCCTCTCTATCTCTGTAACCTCCTCCAGCCCACTACACCCCTCCCTATCGCTGTAACCTCCTCCAGCCTCTACAACCCTCCCTATTTCTGTAATCTCCTCCAGCCCCCTACAACCCTCCCAATCTCTGTAACCTCCTCCAGCCCCTACAAACCTCTCTATCTCTGTAACCTCCTCCAGCCACCGAGAACCCACGCTATCTCTGGAAGCTCCTCCAGCCCCTTTAACCCTCCCTATCTCTGTAACCTCCTCCAGCCCCTACAACACTCCCTAACTCTGTAACCTCCTCCAGCCCGTACAACCCTCCCTATCTCTAACATCCTCCAGCCCTACAACCCTCCCTATCTCTGTAACCTCCTCCAGCCCCCTACAACCCTCTCTATCTCTGTAAACTCCTCCAGCCCACTACAACCCTCCCTATCGCTGTAACCTCCTCCAGCCTCTACAACCCTCCCTATTTCTGTAATCTCCTCCAGCCTCGTTCAACCCTCCCCATCTCTGTAACCTCCTCTAGCCCCTGCAACCCACACTATCTCAGTAACCTCCTCCAGCCCCAAAAACCCTCCCCATCTCTGTAAACTCCTCCAGCCCCTACAATCCTCCCCTTCTCTGTAAACTCCTCCAGCCCCCTACAACCCTCCGTATATCTGTAACCTCCTCCAGCCCCCTACAACCCAACGTATCTCTGAAACCTACTCCAGCTTCTACAAACCTCCCTATCTCTGTAACCTCCTCCAGCCCCATAAAATCCTCCGAATCTCTGTAACCCGCTCCAGCCCCTACAACCCTCCCTATCTCTGTAACCGCCTCCAGGCGTACAACACTCCCTATCTCTATAACCTCCTCCAGCCCTACAACTCTCCCTATCTTTGTAACCCCCCTCCAGCCCCTACAACCATCCCTATCTCTGTAACCTCCTCCAGCCCCTACAACCCTCCCTATCTCTGTAACCTCCTCCAGCCCCCGACAACCCTCCCTATCTCTGTAACCTCCTCCAGCCCCCTACAACCCTCCCTGTCTCTGTAACCTCCTCCAGTCCTTACAACCTTCCCTATCTCTGTAACCTCCTCCAGCCCCCTACAACCCTCCCTATCTCTGTAACCTCCTCCAGCCCCTACAACCCTCCCTATCTCTGTAACCTCCTCCAGCCCCCGACAACCCTCCCTATCTCTGTAACCTCCTCCAGCCCCTACAACCGTCCCTATCTCTGTAACCTCCTCCAGCCCCCTACAACTCTCCCTATCTCTGTAACCTACTCCAGCCCCTACAACCCTCCTTATCTCTGTAACCTCCTCCAGCCCCCTACAACCCTCCCTATCTCTGTAACCTCCTCCAGTCCCTACAACCCTCCCTATCTCTGTAACCTCCCCCAGCCCCTACAACCCTCCCTATCTCTATATCCTCCTCCAGCCCCCTATAACCCTCTCTTACTCTGTAACGTCCTCCAGCCCCAACAACACTCCCTATCTCTGTAACCTCCTCCAGCCCCTACAACACTCCCTTTCACTGGGACCTCCTCCAGCCCCTACAACACTCCCTTTCTCTGTAACCTCCTCCAGCCCCTGCACCCCTCCCTATCTCTGTAACCTCCTCCAGCCCCCTACAACACTCACTATCTCTGTAACCTCCTCCAGCCCCTACAACCCTCCCTATCTCTGTAACCTCCTCCAGCCCCTACAACCCTCACTATCTCTGTAACCTCCTCCAGCCCCTACAAGCCTCTCTGTCTCTATAACCGCCTCCAGCCCCTGCAACCCTCCCTATCTCTGTAACCTCCTCCGGCCCCGACAACCCTCCCTATCTCTGTAACCTCCTCCAGCACTACAACCCTCCCTAGCTCTGTAACCTCCTTCAGCCCCTACAACCCTCCCTATCACTGTAACCTCCTCCAGTCCCCACAACCCTCCCTATCTCTGTAACCTCCTCCAGCCCCTACAACCCTCCCTATCTCTGTAACCTCCTCCAGCCCCCTACAATCCACCCTATCTCTGTAACCTCCTCCAGATCCTACAACCCTCCCTATCTCTGTAACCTCCTCCAGCCCCCTACAACCCACCCTATCTCTGTAACCTCCTCCAGCCCTTACAACCTTCCCTATCTCTGCAACCTCCTCCAGCCCCCTACAGCCCTCCCTATCTCTGTAACCTCCTCCAGCCCCTACAACCCTCCATATCTCTGTAACCTCCTCCAGCCCCTACAACCCTCCTTATCTCTGTAACCTCCTCCAGCCCCTACAACACACCCTAACTCTGTAACCTTCCCCCGCCCCCTACAACCCTCCCTATCTCTGTATCCTCCTCCAGCCCCCTACAACACTCCCTATCTCTGTAACCTCCTTGAGCCCTACAACACTCCCTATCTCTGTAACCCCCGCCAGCCCCTACAACCCTCCCTATCACTGTAACCTCCTCCAGTCCGCAGAACCCTCCCTATCTATGTAACCTCCTCCAGCCCCTACAACCCTCCCTATATCTGTAACCTCCTCCAGCCCCCTACAACCCTCCCTATCTCTGTAACCTCCTCCAGCTCGTACAACCCTCCCTATCTCTGTAACCTCCTCCAGCCCCCTACAACCCTCCCTACCTCTGTTAGCTCCTCCAGCCCTTACAACCTTCCCTATCTCTGTAAACTCCTCCAGCCCCCTACAACACTCCCTATCTCTGTAACCTCCTCCAGCCCATTACAACCCTCCCTATCTCTGTAACCTCCTTCTGCCCCCTACAACCCTCCCTGTCTCTGTAACCACCTCCAGCCCCTACAACCCTCCCTATCTCTGTAACCTCCTCTCGCCCCAACAGCCCTCCCTATCCTTGTAACCGCCTCCAGCCCTACGACCCTCCCTATCTCTATAACCTCCTCCAGCCCCTACAATCCTCCCTATCTCTATAACCTCCTCCAGCCCCCTGCAACCCTCTCTATCTCTGTAACCTCCTGCAGCCCCTACAACCCTCCCTATCTCTGTAACCTGCTCCAGCCCTGCAACCCTCCCTAGCTCTGTAACCTCCACCAGCCGCTACAACCCCCCCTATCTGTGTAACCCCCTCCAGCCCCCTACAACCCTATCTATCTCTGTAACCTCATCCAGCCCCCTATAACCCTCTCGAACTCTGCAACCTCCTCCAGCCCCTACAACCCTCCCTATCTCTGTAACCTCCTCCAGCCCCTACAACCTTCCCTATCTCTGTAACCTCCACCAGCCCCCTACATCCCTCTCTATCTCTGTAACCTCATCCAGCCCCCAAAAACCCTCTCTAGCTCTGTAACCTCCTCCAGCCCCTACAAACCTCCCTGTCTCTGTAACCTCCTCCAGCCCCCTACAACCCTCTCTGTCTCTTTAACCTCATCCAGCCCCCTATAACCCTCTCTAACTCTGTAACCTCCTCCAGCCCCTACAACCCTCCCTATCTCTGTAACCTCCTCCAGCCCCTACAACCCTCCCTATCCCTGTAACCTCCTCCAGCCCCCTACAACCCTCCCTATCTCTGTAACCTCCTCCAGCCCCTACAACCCTCCCTGTCTCTGTAACCTCCTCCAGCCCCCTACAACCCTCTCTACCTCTTTAACCTCATCCAGCCCCCTATAACCCTCTCTAACTCTGTAACCTCCTCCAGCCCCTACAACCCTCCCTATCTCTGTAACCTCCTCCAGCCCCTACAACCTTCCCTATCCTTGTAACCTCCTCCAGCCCCTACAACCCTCCCTATCTCTGTAACCTCCTCCAGCCCCTACAACTCTCGCTTGTTGGATATAGTCACTGCCTGGCACTTGTGTGGCGCAAATGTTACCTGCCACTTATCAGCCCGAGCCTTGATATCGTCTTTGAACTTTTTAATTTATTAGCGGTATAAATATCGGAGGTGGGGGGAGGGGAGGCGGTTTCTCGAAAGAGCCGATTGGGTCACCGAGGAATCTGATCGGCCATCCAATGGGTTGAGGGGAAGCTGGCCTCCCGTGAGGATTTGCTTACGGGGGAGCGACCAATGGCGGCCAGCGGACGAGATCTTCAGGAACCAGTCTGAGCAGAGCCGGTGAGCACGGCGCGAGTGATTGAGGTAAGCCCAATGGGGTAGATGAGGCCGATCTATCTACAGACAGCGAACATGGACACACTTACTTGCTCCTTGCAGAAAAAAACTTCGTGACGGCCGTGGCAACCGCGATGATCACAATGGCACACACGCCACAGACAGTAAGAATTATCATCCAGGGCGAACCAGCTGGGGTTGAAAAACAATAAGAATTCATTCTACCTCGTTTATAGAATCAGGCAGCGCAGAAGGAGGCCATTCGGCCCATCATGCCTGTGCCAGCTCTTTGAACGAGCTCTCCAATTAGTCCCACTCCCCCCTGCTCTTTCCCCACAGCCGTGAGAATTTTTCCCCTTCAAGTATTTCTCCAATTCCCCTTACCATTGAATCTGCCTCCCTCCGACAGTGCAGCGCTCCCTCAGTACTGCCCCTCCGACAGTGCGGCGCTCCCTCAGTACTGCCCCTCCGACAGTGCGGCTCTCCCTCAGTACTGCCCCTCCGACAGTGCGGCGCTCCCTCAGTACTGCCCCTCCGACAGTGCAGCGCTCCCTCAGTACTGCCCCTCCGACAGTGCGGCACTCCCTCAGTACTGCCCCTCCGACAGTGCGGCGCTCCCTCAGTACTGCCCCTCCGACAGTGCGGCACTCCCTCAGTACTGCCCCTCCGACAGTGCGGCACTCCCTCAGTACTGCCCCTCCGATAGTGCGGCGCTCCCTCAGTACTGCCCCTCCGACAGTGCGGCACTCCATCAGTACTGCCCCTCCGACGGTGCGGCACTCCCTCAGTACTGCCCATCCGACAGTGCGGCGCTCCCTCAGTACTGCCCCTCCGACAGTGCGGCACTCCCTCAGTACTGCCCCTCCGACAGTGCGGCACTCCCTCAGTACTGCCCCTCCGACAGTGCGGCACTCCCTCAGTACTGCCCCTCCGACAGTGCGGCGCTCCCTCAGTACTGCCCCTCCGACAGTGCGGCACTCCATCAGTACTGCCCCTCCGACGGTGCGGCACTCCCTCAGTACTGCCCATCCGACAGTGCGGCGCTCCCTCAGTACTGCCCCTCCGACAGTGCGGCACTCCATCAGTACTGCCCCTCCGACGGTGCGGCACTCCCTCAGTACTGCCCATCCGACAGTGCGGCGCTCCCTCAGTACTGCCCTTCCGACAGTGCGGCACTCCCTCAGTACTGCCCCTCCGACAGTGCGGCGCTCCCTCAGTACTGCCCCTCCGACAGTGCGGCACTCCATCAGTACTGCCCCTCCGACGGTGCGGCACTCCCTCAGTACTGCCCATCCGACAGTGCGGCGCTCCCTCAGTACTGCCCCTCCGACAGTGCGGCACTCCATCAGTACTGCCCCTCCGACGGTGCGGCACTCCCTCAGTACTGCCCATCCGACAGTGCGGCGCTCCCTCAGTCCTGCCCCTCCGACAGTGCGGCACTCCCTCAGTACTGCCCCTCCGACAGTGCGGCTCTCCCTCAGTACCGCCCCTCCGACAGTGCGGCACTCCATCAGTACTGCCCCTCCGACGGTGCGGCACTCCCTCAGTACTGCCCCTCCGACAGTGCGGCGCTCCCTCAGTGCTGCCCCTCCGACAGTGCGGTGCTCCCTCAGTACTGCCCCTCCGACAGTGCGGCGCTCCCTCAGTGCTGCCCCTCCGACAGTGCGGTGCTCCCTCAGTTCTGCCCCTCCGACAGTGCGGCGCTCCCTCAGTGCTGCCCCTCCGACAGTGCGGCGCTCCCTCAGTACTGCCCCTCCGACAGTGCGGCGCTCCCTCAGTACTGCCCATCCGACAGTGCGGCGCTCCCTCAGTACCGCCCCTCCGACAGTGCGGCGCTCCCTCAGTGCTGCCCCTCCGACAGTGCGGCGCTCCCTCAGTACTGCCCATCCGACAGTGCGGCGCTCCCTCAGTGCTGCCCCTCCGACAGTGCGGCGCTCCCTCAGTACTGCCCATCCGACAGTGCGGCGCTCCCTCAGTGCTGCCCCTCCGACAGTGCGGCGCTCCCTCAGTGCTGCCCCTCCGACAGTGCGGCGCTCCCTCAGTACTGCCCATCCGACAGTGCGGCGCTCCCTCAGTACTGCCCCTCCGACAGTGCGGCGCTCCCTCAGTACTGCCCATCCAACAGTGCGGCGCTCCCTCAGTACCGCCCCTCCGACAGTGCGGCGCTCCCTCAGTACTGCCCCTCCGACAGTGCGGCGCTCCCTCAGTACTGCCCCTCCGACAGTGCGGCGCTCCCTCAGTACTGCCCCTCCGACAGTGCGGCGCTCCCTCAGTACCGCCCCTCCGACAGTGCGGCGCTCCCTCAGTACTGCCCCTCCGACAGTGCGGCGCTCCCTCAGTACTGCCCCTCCGACAGTGCGGCGCTCCCTCAGTACTGCCCCTCCGACAGTGCGGCGCTCCCTCAGTACTGCCCCTCCGACAGTGCGGCGCTCCCTCAGTACTGACTCTCCGACAGTGCAGCGTTCCCTCAGTACTGACCCTCCGACAGTGCGGCGCTCCCTCAGTACTGCCCCTCCGACAGTGCGGCGCTCCCTCAGTGGGGCAGTACTAAGGGAGCGCCGCACTGTCGGAGGTTCCATTTTTCAGTCGTGACATTATACTGAGGCCCCGTCTGCTCTCTCAGGTGAACGTAAGAGATCCCACGGCACTATTTGGAAGAAGAGCAGGGGGGAGTTCTCCCCGGTGTCCTGGGGCCAATATTTATCCCTCAACCAACATCACTAAAAACAGATGATCTGGGTCATTATCACTTTGGTGTTTGTGGGAGCTTGCTGTGCGCAAATTGGCTGCCGCGTTTCCCACATTACAACAGTGACCACACTTCAAAAAAAGTCCTTCATTTGGATTCCAGGAATGAGGGGATTGTCCTTTGAGGAGAGATTGAGTCCTATACTCTCTGGAGTTTACAAGAATGAGAGCTGATATCATTGAAACATATAAGATTCTTACAGGGTAGATGGAGAGAGGATGTTTCCCCCTGGCTGGGGAGTCTAGAACCAGGGGTCACAGTCCCAGGATAAGGGCTCGGCCATTGAGGACTGAGATGAGGAGGAATTTCTTCACTCAGAGGGCGGTGAATCTTTGGAATTCTCTCCCCCAGAGGGCTGTGGAGGCTCGGTCGTTGAGCATATTCAAGACCGAGATCGATAGATTTTTGAATATTAAAGGAATCAAGGGATATGGGGATAGTGCAGGAAAGTGGAGATGAGGTCGAAGATCAGCCATGATCCTATTGAATGGCGGAGCAGGCTCGAGGGGCCGAATGGCCGACTCCTGCTCCTATATCTTATGTTCCTACGATCCTGCCCTGTAGCTCCAGCTAAGGTTTTATATCGGCTCATCATTAACCGCTAATGGAGAAAAGATAAAGCCTTAGGCCTACCTTGTCTGTATGGTCCTGCCTCACACGAGGCAATGCTGATAGCCACAAATCCATCAGGACATAGGAGCAGCAAGAGGCCATTCAGCCCCTTGAGCCTGCCCCAACATTCAATAAGGTCATGGCTGATCCAATCTTGGCCTCAATGCCACTTTCCCGCCCACTCCCCATAACCCTTGACTCCCCTGTAGTTCAAATGTCAATCTCCGCCTTGAATATATTCAATGACTCCGCCTCCACAGCTCTCTGGGGTAGAGGATTCCAAAGATTCACGACCCTCTGAGAGAAGAAAGTCCTCCTCATTTCCGTCTTAAAAGGGTGCCCCCTTGCTCTGAGACTGTGCCCCCTAGTTCTAGACACACCCACGAGGGGAAACATCCCCTCAGCATCTACCTTGTCAATCCCCCTCAGAATCTTATATGTTTCAATAAGATCCCCTCTCATTCTTCTAAACTCCAATGAGTATAGGCCCAACCTGCTCAACCTTTCCTCATAAGACACCCCCTTCATCTCAGGAATCAACCTCGTGAACCTTCTCTGAACTGCCTCCAATGCAAATATATCCCTCCTTAAAGGAGGAGGCCATTCAGCCCCTTGAGCCTGTCCTGCCATTCAGTGAGATCCTGGTTGATCTGTAGCTTAACTCCCTCTACCCACCTTGGTTCCGTAACCCTTAATACCCTCACCCCACGAAAATCTACTCGGTTCTGAGAGAGTAGGATCGGGAACGGAAGCTTACATGTGTCCTGAATTGGTCCTGAGACTGCGGGAGAGGTGTCCGATCCAATGGAGTTGATGGCAACACAATAGTAGCTCAGATAGTCTTCTGCCACAGTGACGGTCTGGGTGTGTCGGCTTAATCTGATTCTCTTGCTCCCGCGGACCTTGAACCAGGTGTAGTTGTGAGGCTTTGGGTTGCTGTCAGTCAAACAGGTCAAGGAAACGTTGTCCCCTTGTTTCAGCGAGGTCTCGCTCCTGCTGAAGTTTACGCTCGTGTTTCTGGGAGAGTCTATAGTCGGGTGAGACAAGGGCGGGGTGGGGGGGGAAGAGAAAAAGGACACAAGTGTTGGTGAATTCCGTCACATCTTCTGTGGGTGGTCCAAAAAAGTATTAAAGAAAAGCAGACAGGTTTAGGACTCATCTATTGGGTCTGTGCTCTCTGGAATTTAGAACAATGAGAGGTGATCGCATTGAAACATCTAATATTTTGAGGGGGATTGACAGGCTAGATGCTGAGAGAAAAATAGAAAATGTTGGAAACACTCAGCAGGTCAGGCAGCATCTGTGAAGAGAGAAACAGAGTTAGTGTTTCAGGTCGATGTCAACAAGAGCAGGCGTCGACGACGAAGTCCAACACCACCTTCAGTGTGCCAGTGCAGCCTTCGGTCGCCTGAGGAAGAGAGTGTTTGATGACCAGGACCTCAAACCCGGCACTAAGCTCATGGTCTACAGAGCAGCAGTGATACCCGCCCTGCTGTATGCCTCAGAGGCATGGACCATGTACAGCAGGAACCTCAAAGCACTGGAGAGGTACCACCAACACTGCCTCCGTTTCTGTGTGTTCAGTCAGGTTGTGGTCAGTGGTTCGGTTTATGTGTGTTCGGTCAGGTTGTGGTCAGTTGTTCAGCTAGGTTGTGATCAGTCAGGTTGTGGTCAGTGGTTCAGTTTATGTGTGTTCGGTCAGGTTGTGGTCACTTGTTCAGTTACTTTGTGATCAGTAAGGTCACATGCCCGATACGAGACTCCCAAAAACAAGCGCTCTACTCGGAGCTCCGGCACGGCAAGAGAGCCCCAGGTGGGCAGAGGAAACGCTTCAAGGACACCCTCAAAGCCTCCTTGGAAAAAGTGCAACATCCCCACCGACACCTGGGAATCCCTGGCTCCAAGACCAGAGCACAAAGTGGAGGAGAAGCATCCGGGAAGGCGCCGAACACCTCGAGCCTCTTCGCCGGGAGCAAGTGGAAGCCAAGCGCAAACAGCAGAAGGAGCGCACGTCAACCCAAGCACCCCCCACCCACCCAAACCCTTCAACCACTGTCTGCCCTGTAATGTATGTACCTTTAAGAGAGGAACTATCTTTTACAGCCCCTGTATACTGCAGTACCAGTAGTGACCACACCTGTATATAACACCGTGTAGTAATTTGTACAGTCAGTTCCAGCATACCCTCTGTTCAGTAAACACCTGTTATTACCGTTCTCCTGCAGTCCGTGTGTTATTGATACGCGGACACTACAGTGGCGACGAGCAGTTTCAAACTCACCTGCAGTACTGCATCACCTCACGGGGATCCATCCCTGAAAAGAAGCTTCTTGAAGATCGAAGCCAGAGCAACGGCAGTCGACCGTGGGCAACCGCCCAGTGATCCATCGGAGTTCAGAGAATCGCAGGGGAAGCTGTGGAGAGCTGGGCTTGGCTCTCCAGTCAAGGTGTTCCAGCAAATCGGGCTGGTAGCAGGTAGTGCGCTGACACTTCCCGGACTGCGGTGGGCTAGAGCTCGATCGAGCGGCTCTGCAAGGGGGCCGAGCAGCGTCGTCGGGAAGGAAAAGAGAGAGAGAGAGGGTGGAGCGCGCAGGGCGCGGCCGGTGCGCAAGAGCCGGGCAGCGTCGAAGAAAATAAAATGAGGGGAAGGGAAAGAGACGCGCAGTGGACAGTGTCGAAGAAGAATAAAACTAAGAAAATTAATTAACAAAAGAGAGACGCGCAGAAAGCCGCGGGGCGCCGCCATTACTATTTAGAACACTAGGAGCAGCGTTGGCAGCAGGGGGAAGAAGGCAAAGCGCAGGAGGCGCCATTTTAATCCATTGGGGAAGAAGAAAAAGCGCGGGAGGCGCCATTTTAAACCACCCAAGATGCCGAAGAGTGGCAGCATCACTGCTTTCGACAACGAGGTAGAAGACTGGACCACATATGTGGAAAGAATTGAAGTGTACTGCAGGGCAAATGAGGTGGCTGATGAAAAGAAGGCGTCGGTATTATTGAATTTGATGGGCGCGAGAACGTACGGCCTATTGCGGAATTTAATTACCCCAGCTAAACCAATGGAGAAAAGCTTTGAAGAGATTGTCAATATCTTACAGGAACATCTAAACCCTACACCGCTGCTGATAGCAGAAAGATTCAAGTTCCATAAAAGAAACCAGCACAAAGACGAGAGTAATGCTGACTATCTTACGGAACTACGCAAGTTATCGAAACACTGCCAGTTCGGAGCAGGACTGGCAGATACCTTAAGGGATAAGTTTGTCTGTGGGCTCCAGAGTGAAGGAACCCAGAAACGACTACTTTCGGAAAAGGACCTTATGCTAGAAAAGGCTTTCAGCATTGCAGTATCCTACGAAGCAGCAGCATGGGGAGCTGCGGAAATACAACAGAAACCGCAAGAATATAGCAGCAATGAAATGGCATATGGAGCAGAAAAGTGCTATCGCTGCGCCAGAACACCCCATGACCAGAAGGATTGCTGGTTTAAGGACAAAGTATGCAGGCAATGTGGAAAAGTGGGACACATAGCACGAGTCTGCAGGTCGGGAAAGAAAACCAACACTAAAAGAACTACTAAGGAAAAGTACAAGAAAGTACAAAAGATGACGGACAGTAGTTCAGAAGATCAGAAGAGTGATAATGACTCCGGGAGCAGGAGACTAAGTTGTCTAAAGTTACACAACGTGATCGCAAAGGAGGATCACCGAACCATTTGGGTCACCCTCATGATAGCAGGGTCCCAAGTAAAGATGGAATTGGACACAGGATCAGCCCTAACAGTCATGAATCGACGAGACTACGAGCGGCTATTCTCACACATACCCTTGAAGGACACGTCCATTGTCTTGAAGACATATACGGGGCAAAAAGTCTACCCCAGAGGAAAAATAAGGGTGCCCATTAAATACAACGGCAAGGAAACACAGAAACTGTATCTATATATACTACAAGATGGAGGACCACCATTATTGGGATGTGAATGGATCCGAAAAATACAATTGGATTGGCATTCCATTCAGGCGCTAACTGTGGCTGACAATAAAGGATGACGACGTCACACCTGGACGACTGTCAAAAAATTCTAACTGACGTGAAAGAGGTGTTCCAGCAAGTACTTGGGACTCTAAAAGGCGTAACGGCAATGATAAAAATTGAAGATAACGCAAACCCAAATTTTTTTAAGGCCAGACCGGTACCGTATGCAATCCGCCCAGCCGTCGAAGCAGAGCTGGAGAGTCTGGAGTGTTCGGGTGTGCTGTCCAAGGTGGACTGGAGCGAGTGGGCCACACCCATCATTCCTGTAATGAAGAAATCATTGAGCAGCACGCCTGGGGAGCCGAAGAAGGTTCGCATCTGTGGGGACTTTAAGGTAACTGTGAACCCAGTCCTTCACACAGTACAATATCCACTTCCGCGGATGGAAGATATTTTCGCCTCACTATCTGGAGGGAAACACTTTACGAAGATTGATCTGGCCCAAGCGTATCTACAAATGGAGGTAGAAGAAGCATCTAGAAAACACCTCACGATAAACACTCACAAAGGTCTTTACCAGTACAACTGACTAGTATTCAGGGTAGCTTCAGCTACGGCTATTTGGCAGAGGGCGATGGAACAAGTCCTGCAAGGGATCCCGGGGACCCAGTGTTATTTGGACGACATCCTGGTTACGGGCGAAAATGACAGTGAACACCTTGCCAACCTGGAGCAGGTGCTCACTAGATTACAAGAATATGGGCTACGAGCCAACCGCCCCAAATTCGAGTTTTTCAGGAAACAAATCTCGTATTGTGGCCACGTGATTGATGAAGAGGGGTTACATAAGTCCCCAGACAAGATTGAGGCAGTAGTCAAGGCTCCAACACCGGAAAATATGTCGCAACTGAGGTCGTTCCTCGGGTTGGTGAACTACTACCGTAAGTTCTTGCCAATTTTGTCTACAATCCTGCACCCACTGAACGCCCTGCTGTAAACTGGAGTAGCATGGAAATGGAGTGATGAGTGTAAGCGTGCCTTTCAGAAATGTAAATGCCTAATCACTTCAAAAGAAGTATTGGCCCACTACAATCCAACACTACCGATTCGGTTGGCATGTGATGCGTCTCCCTACGGCATTGGAGCGGTGCTGTCGCACAAATTCCTTGACGGTTCAGAGAGGCCAATAGCCTTTGCGTCACGCTCGTTAACCTCAGCCGAGCGTAACTACACCCAGATTGACAGGGAGGCCCTCAGCCTGGTGTGGGGGGGTGAAGAAGTTCAATCACTATCTGCACGGGCAGAAATTCACCTTACTGACTGATCATCAGCCCCTGGTCTCCATTTTTAACCCAAAGAAGGGCGTTCCGGTGATGACGGCGCAACGGCTGCAAAGATGGTCCGTTTTTCTAGGGGCACATCAATACGACATAGAGTATAAGGGCACGAAACAGCATGGAAACGCTGATGGGCTGTTGCGCCTGCCGCTGCCTGTGGTGGAGGAAGCACCTGCAGTGGACCCTGTTGAGATATTCCTTTCGACCATAGTCGAATGTCTACCTGTTACAAACTCAAGTATAGAGAAGGAAACCCGAAATGACCCGACACTCTCTCGGGTCTTTGATTTGACGGTGAAGGGATGGCCAGCACATGGCGACTCACTGTTGCCAGCATTCTCGCCAAGGAGAGAACAGCTGTCAGTGTGCCGGGGGACCTTGATGTGTGGATCCCGAGTGGTAATTTCACCCAAGTTGAGAGATAGAGTGCTCAATGAGCTTCATGAGGGTCATCTGGGAGGGGTAAAAATGAAGAGCCTAGCCAGGGCGTTAGTGTGGTGGCCGGGAATCGACAAAGAAATCGAGGAAATGACCAAGAGCTGCACAGGATGCCAGAAAGTCCAAAACGCTCCACCACAGGCCCCGCTACACCCATGGGAGTGGCCCTCATCTCCATGGCAACGGGTACACATTGATTTTGCTGGTCCATTTATGGACTCAATGTTTTTAATCGCCGTGGATGCCCATTCGAAATGGCCAGAGGTCATCAAAATGTCCTCCACCACCACGGAGAAAACTATTGCAGTCCTACGGACCATCTTCGCCAGGAATGGCTTGCCAGAACAGATTTGCTCCGACAATGGACCACAGTTTGTGTCCGAGGATTTCCGGAGGTTTTTGAGGAATAATGGGGTAAAGCATTACACATCCGCCCCATATCATCCAGCCACAAATGGATTGGCTGAGACGTTTGTTCAAACCTTTAAAAAAGCAATAAAGGCGATGTATAACGACAACATACCACTGCAACACAAGGTGGATAATTTCTTGTTTGCTTACCGGAATGCGACACATGCAGTCACCAACCAAGCTCCAGCCATAATGTTCTTTAACTGAAGGTTAAGGTGTTGCCTGGATTTGCTCAAACCAAACATAAGACGAGATGTTGAGAATAAGCAATTCCAGCACATCAATGAGAAGCCAACCAGGAGCTTCAAGATAGGGCAACCAGTCTTGGCCCGCGACTACCGAACAGAAAAATGGCAGCCAGGAACGATTTGCACACGGCAGGGACCACTAATGTACACAGTGGACGTTGGAGAGAGCATCGTGAGACGCCATGCTGACCAGATTCTAGAGTCACAGGAACAAGTCAAACCCATGCCACGATCATACGCACCTGGTGATGAACCCGAAGTACAGATTGCGTCTACCTCACAATCAGTGGTATTGGAAGCTGACGAACCAACCAATGACAATGAGCCAGAATCAACTCCGCCGCAAGAACAGAATACTCGAGAAAGGCGCTATCCAGACAGGATCAGGAAGCCTCCTCAAAGACTGAATTTATAAATGATTACTTTCAGCTGATGTATATAGTACAAAGAAAATTGTAATTGTAATTAGTTATTATTTAATTGTTAAATGAATGTTATGTACTGTTTATCTAAAAGGGGAGGAATTGTAATGTATGTACCTTTAAGAGAGGAACTATCTTTTACAGCCCCTGTATACTGCAGTACCAGTAGTGACCACACCTGTATATAACACCGTGTAGTAATTTGTACAGTTAGTTCCAGCATATCCTCTGTTCAGTAAACACCTGTTATTACCGTTCTCCTGCAGTCGTGTGTTATTGATACGCGGACACTACATGCCCTACCTGTGACAGAGACTGTCGGTCCCGCATTGGACTCATCAGTCACCTGCGAACTCATTTTTAATGTGGAAGCAAGTCATGCAGGTGCAGCAGGCGGTTAAGAAGGCAAATGGTATGTTGGCCTTCGTAGCGAGAGGATTTGAGTACAGGAACAAGGATGTCTTGCTGCAGTTCCACAGGGCCTTGGTGAGACCACACCTTGAGTATTGTGTGCAGTTTTGGTTGCCTTATCTGAGGAAGGGTGATCTTGCCATGGAAGGAGTTCAGCAAAGATTCACCAGGCTGATACCTGGGATGGCAGGAATGACGTATGAGGAGAGATTGGGACAATTGGGCTTGTGCTCGCTGGAGTTTAGAAGAATGAGAGGGGATCTCATTGAAACTTATAAAATTCTGACAGGGCTGGACAGACTAGATGCAGGGAGGAGGTTCCCGATGGTCGGGGAGTCCAGAACCAGGGGTCACAGTCTAAGGATAAGGGGTAAGCCATTTAGGACTGAGATGAGGAGGAATTTCTTCACCCAGAGAGTGGTGAACCTGTGGAATTCTCTACCACACAAGGCAGTAGAGGCCAATTCATTAAATATATTCAAGAAGGAGTTAGATATATTTCTTAAGGCTAAAGGGATCAAGGGATATGGGGAGAAAGCAGGGACAGGGTACTGAATTTGGATGATCAGCCATGATCGCATTAAATGGCGGAACAGGCTCGAGGGGCCGAATGGCCGACTCCTGCTCCTATCTTCTATGTTTCTATGTTTCTATCCTCGGTTCCGAGGGACTGCCTAAGAAGAAGAAGAATCGGTTGGGTTTCTACTCACAATTGACCATCAACGTGAAGAGACCCCGGCTTGTCCTTTTAAGGTCTGGGTAGTGGACTCGGCACTGGATGGTTTTACCGTGGTCCTGGGACGACGGCACAAAAGTCACCTTGGATAAATATTGCCAATGGACACCAGCCGACAGCTCCTTGGAGGACGTTCCGTTCAAGCCGCTCCAGCTGATATTGGGTGGCTGCGTAAGGCAACTGAAGAAGGCTTTGCAGGAGAGTCGGGCGGGAATCCCCTCCGCCATCTCCTCATGGCCCGTCACGACGGGTTCATCTGGGAGGTCTAAAGCAAATGAACAGACGACAATCAGAGCAAGTCAAACATCGAGGAACTAAGCCTCTATCGCACTAAAAATCTTCTGTGGAATAGAAACACAGAAACATAGAAGATAGGAGCAGGAGTCGGCCATTCGGCCCCTCGAGCCTGCTCCGCCATTCAATGCGATCATGGCTGATCATCCAAATTCAGTGCCCTGTCCCTGCTTCCTCCCCATACCCCTTGATCCCATCAGCCTTAAGAAATATATCCAACTCCTTCTTGAATATATTTAATGAATTGGCCTCAACTGCCTTCTGTGGTAGAGAATTCCACAGGTTCGCCACTCTCTGGGTGAAGAAATTCCTCCTCATCTCAGTCCTAAATGGCTTACCCCTTATCCTTAGACTGTGACCCCTGGTTCTGGACTTCCCCGCCATCGGGAACACCCTTCCTGCATCTAGTCTGTCTAGTCCTGTTAGAATTTTAAAAGTTTCAATGAGATCCCCTCTCTTTCTCCTAAACTCCAGCGAGTATAAGCCCAATCGACTCAATCTCTCCTCATACGTCATTCCTGCCATCCCAGGTATCAGTCTGGTGAGTCTTCGCTGAACTCCCTCCATGGCAAGAACATCCTTCCTCAGATAAGGCGACCAAAACTGCACACAATACTCAAGGTGTGGTCTCACCAAGGCCCTGTACAACTGCAGCAAGACATCCTTGTTCCTGTACTCAAACCCTCTCGCTATGAAGGCCAACATACCATTTGCCTTCTTAACCGCCTGCTGCACCTGCATGCTTACCTTCAGCGACTGGTGCACAAGGACACCCAGGTCTCGTTGCACTTCCCCTTCTCCCAATCTATTGCCATTCAGATAATAAGCTGCCTTCCTGTTTTTGCCACCAAAGTGGATAACCTCGCAATTATCCACGTTATATTGCATCTGCCATGCTTCTGTCAAATCACCCAACATGTCCAAATCATCCTGGAGTTTCTCGGCATCCTCCTCACAGCACACATGCCCGCCCAGCTTTGTGTCGTCTGTAAACTTGAAGATATTACATCTAGTTCCCTCGTCTAGATCTCTCCATGGCCTCCTCGCCCACTCCCTATCTCTGTAACCTCCTCCACCCCTCCCAGATCTCTGCGCTCCTCCAATTCTGGCCTCTTGCGCATCCCCCGATTTCCATCGCTCCGCCATTGGCGGCCGTGCCTTCAGCCGCCTGGGCCCGAGCTCTGGAATTCCCTCCCTAAACCTCTCCGCCTCTCTCTGTCAGTATTTACAGGGGGTCCCCGGGAGTGTGTCAGTATTTACAGAGGGGCCCCGGGAGTGTGTCAGTATTTAGAGGGACTCCCCGGGAGTGTGTCAGTATTTACAGGGGGTTCCCGGGAGTGTGTCAGTATTTACAGGGGGTCCCCGGGAGTGTGTCAGTATTTACAGGGGGTTCCCGGGAGTGTGTCAGTATTTACAGGGTGTCCCCGGGAGTGTGTCAGTATTTACAGGGACGCCCCGGGAGTGTGTCAGTATTTACAGGGGGTCCCCGGGAGTGTGTCAGTATTTACAGGGGGTCCCCGGGAGTGTGTCAGTATTTACAGGGTGTCCCCGGGAGTGTGTCAGTATTTACAGGGACGCCCCGGGAGTGTGTCAGTATTTACAGGGAGTCCCCGGGAGTGTGTCAGTATTTACAGGGGGTCCCCGGGAGTGTGTCAGTATTTACAGGGGGTCCCCGGGAGTGTGTCAGTATTTACAGGGGGTCCCCGGGAGTGTGTCAGTATTTACAGGGGGTCCCCGGGAGTGTGTCAGTATTTACAGGGGGTCCCCGGGAGTGTGTCAGTATTTACACGGGGTCCCCGGGAGTGTGTCAGTATTTACAGGGGGTCCCCGGGAGTGTGCCAGTATTTACAGGGGGTCCCCGGGAGTGTGTCAGTATTTACAGGGGGTCCCCGGGAGTGTGTCAGTATTTACAGGGAGTCCCGGGGAGTGTGTCAGTATTTACAGGGGGTCCCTGGGAGTGTGTCAGTATTTACACGGGGTCCCCGGGAGTGTGTCAGTATTTACAGGGGGTCCCCGGGAGTGTGTCAGTATTTACAGGGGGTCCCCGGGAGTGTGTCAGTATTTACACGGGGTCCCCGGGAGTGTGTCAGTATTTACAGGGAGTCCACGGGAGTGTGTCAGTATTTACAGGGGGTCCCCGGGAGTGTGTCAGTATTTACAGGGGGTCCCCGGGAGTGTGCCAGTATTTAAAGGGGGTCCCCGGGAGTGTGTCAGTATTTACAGGGGGTCCCCGGGAGTGTGTCAGTATTTCCAGGGTGTCCCCGGGAGTGTGTCAGTATTTACAGGGGGTCCCCGGGAGTGTGTCAGTATTTACAGGGGGACCCCGGGAGTGTGTCAGTATTTACAGGGTGTCCCCGGGAGTGTGTCAGTATTTACAGGGGGTCCCCGGGAGTGTGTCAGTATTTACAGGGGGTCCCCGGGAGTGTGTCAGTATTTACAGGGAGTCCCCGGGAGTGTGTCAGTATTTACAGGGAGTCCCCGGGAGTGTGTCAGTATTTACAGGGGGTCCCCGGGAGTGTGTCAGTATTTACAGGGAGTCCCCAGGAGTGTGTCAGTGTTTACAGGGGGTCCCCGGGAGTGTGTCAGTATTTACACGGGGTCCCCGGGAGTGTGTCAGTATTTACAGGGGGTCCCCGGGAGTGTGTCAGTATTTACAGGGAGTCCCCGGGAGTGTGTCAGTATTTACAGGGGGTCCCCGGGAGTGTGTCAGTATTTACAGGGGGTCCCCGGGAGTGTGGCAGTATTTACAGGTGGTCCCCGGGAGTGTGTCAGTATTTACAGGGGGTCCCCGGGAGTGTGTCAGTATTTACAGGGGGTCCCCGGGAGTGTGTCAGTATTTACAGGGGGTCCCCGGGAGTGTGTCAGTATTTACAGGGGGTCCCCGGGGAGTGTGTCAGTATTTACAGGGGGTCCCCGGGAGTGTGTCAGTATTTACAGGGTGTCCCCGGGAGTGTGTCAGTATTTACAGGGACGCCCCGGGAGTGTGTCAGTATTTACAGGGAGTCCCCGGGAGTGTGTCAGTATTTACAGGGGGTCCCCGGGAGTGTGTCAGTATTTACAGGGGGTCCCCGGGAGTGTGTCAGTATTTACAGGGTGTCCCCGGGAGTGTGTCAGTATTTACAGGGACGCCCCGGGAGTGTGTCAGTATTTACAGGGAGTCCCCGGGAGTGTGTCAGTATTTACAGGGGGTCCCCGGGAGTGTGTCAGTATTTACAGGGAGTCCCCAGGAGTGTGTCAGTGTTTACAGGGGGTCCCCGGGAGTGTGTCAGTATTTACACGGGGTCCCCGGGAGTGTGTCAGTATTTACAGGGGGTCCCCGGGAGTGTGTCAGTATTTACAGGGAGTCCCGGGGAGTGTGTCAGTATTTACAGGGGGTCCCCGGGGAGTGTGTCAGTATTTACAGGGGGTCCCCGGGAGTGTGTCAGTATTTACAGGGGGGCCCCGGGAGTGTGTCAGTATTTACAGGGGGTCCCCGGGAGTGTGTCAGTATTTACAGGGGGTCCCCGGGAGTGTGTCAGTATTTACAGGGACGCCCCGGGAGTGTGTCAGTATTTACAGGGAGTCCCCGGGAGTGTGTCAGTATTTACAGGGAGTCCCTGGGAGTGTGTCAGTATTTACACGGGGTCCCCGGGAGTGTGTCAGTATTTACAGGGGGTCCCCGGGAGTGTGTCAGTATTTACAGGGGGTCCCCGGGAGTGTGTCAGTATTTACAGGGAGTCCCGGGGAGTGTGTCAGTATTTACAGGGGGTCCCCGGGGAGTGTGTCAGTATTTACAGGGGGTCCCCGGGAGTGTGTCAGTATTTACAGGGGGGCCCCGGGAGTGTGTCAGTATTTACAGGGGGTCCACGGGAGTGTGTCAGTATTTACACGGGGTCCCCGGGAGTGTGTCAGTATTTACAGGGAGTCCACGGGAGTGTGTCAGTATTTACAGGGGGTCCCCGGGAGTGTGTCAGTATTTAAAGGGGTCCCCGGGGAGTGTGTCAGTATTTACAGGGGGTCCCCGGGAGTGTGCCAGTATTTAAAGGGGGTCCCCGGGAGTGTGTCAGTATTTACAGGGGGTCCCCGGGAGTGTGTCAGTATTTACAGGGTGTCCCCGGGAGTGTGTCAGTATTTACAGGGACGCCCCGGGAGTGTGTCAGTATTTACAGGGGGACCCCGGGAGTGTGTCAGTATTTACAGGGTGTCCCCGGGAGTGTGTCAGTATTTACAGGGGGTCCCCGGGAGTGTGTCAGTATTTACAGGGGGTCCCCGGGAGTGTGTCAGTATTTACAGGGGGACCCCGGGAGTGTGTCAGTATTTACAGGGGGTCCCCGGGAGTGTGTCAATATTTACAGGGAATCCCCGGGAGTGTGTCAGTATTTACAGGGGGTCCCCGGGAGTGTGCCAGTATTTACAGGGGGTCCCCGGGAGTGTGTCAGTATTTACAGGGAGTCCCCGGGAGTGTGTCAGTATTACACGGAGTCCCCGGGAGTATGTCAGTATTTACAGGGAGTCCCCGGGAGTGTGTCAGTATTTACAGGGAGTCCCGGGGAGTGTGTCAGTATTTACAGAGGGTCAACGGGAGTGTGTCAGTATTTACCGGGAGTCACCGGGAGTGTGTCAGTATTTACAGGGGGTCCCCGGGAGTGTGTCAGTATTTACAGGGGGTCCCCGGGAGTGTGTCAGTATTTACAGGGGGTCCCCCGGAATGTGTCAGTATTTACAGGGGGTCCCCGGGAGTGTGTCAGTATTTACAGGGGGTCCCCGGGAGTGTGTCAATATTTACAGGAGTCCCCGGGAGTGTTGCAGTATTTACAGGGGGTCCCCGGGAGTGTGTCAATATTTACAGGGAGTCCCGGGGAGTGTGTCAGTATTTACAGGGGGTCCCCGGGAGTGTGTCAGTATTTACAGGGGGTCCCCGGGAGTGTGTCAGTATTTACAAGGGGTCCCCCGGAATGTGTCATTATTTACAGGGAGTCCCCGGGAGTGTGTTAATATTTACAGGGGGTCCCCGGGAGTGTGTCAGTGTTTACAGGGGGCCCCCGGGAGTGTGTCAGTATTTACAGGGTGTCCCCGGGAGAGTGTCAGTATTTACAGGGTGTCCCAGGGAGTGTTTCAGTATTTACAGGGAGACCCTGGGAGTGTGTTAGTATTTACAGGGAGTCCCCGGGAGTGTGTTAGTATTTACAGGGGGTCCCCGGGAGTGTGTCAGTGTTTACAGGGGTCCCCGGGAGTGTGTCAGTATTTACAGGGGGTCCCCGGGAGTGTGTCAGTGTTTACAGGGGTCCCCGGGAGTGTGTCAGTGTTTACAGGGGTCCCCGGGAGTGTGTCAGTATTTACAGGGGTCCCCGGGAGTGTGTCAGTATTTACAGGGAGGCCTCGGGAGTGTGTCAGCATTTACAGGGGTCCCTGGGAGTGTGCCTGTATTTACAGAGGGTCCCCGGGAGTGTGTCTGTATTTACAGAGGGTCCCCGGGAGTGTGTCAGTATTTACAGAGGGTCCCCGGGAGTGTGTCAGTACTTACAGAGGGTCCCTGGAGTGTGTCAGTATTTACAGGGAGTCCCGGGGAGTGTGTCAGTATTTACAGGGGGTCCCCGGGAGTGTGTCATCATTTACAGAGGGTCCCCGGGAGTGTGTCAGTATTTACAGGGGGTCCCCGGGAGTGTGTCAGTATTTACAGGGGGTCCCCGGGAGTGTGTCATCATTTGCAGAGGGTCCCCGGGAGTGTGTTACTATTTACAGGGAATCCCGGGGAGTGTGTCAGTATATACAGCGGGTCCCCGGGAGTGTCATTATTTACAGGGAATCCCCGGGAGTGTGTCAATGTTCATGGCCGCGATTTCACGCGCTACGCCTCCACACGTCACCGCGATCCTCCCTCCAAACCTTGGCCCTCAACCCAGTGAGGAAGTGGCCCAGGCGGCCCCGGCACTCGCCTGAAACTCGGAGGTAGACCGGCGAGTTCTTGTAGGTGTACGCGCCCTGCGAATCCTCCGTCACTTCCACTCGAAACAGATAACGGGCCTGATCGCGGGCGGAGATGTTCGCAATCCTCAGGGTGCAGTTCCTCTCATCGCGCAGGTACCTGGTCCGGCCGATGAAGTCCGCCATGACCTTTCTCGAAATTGCAGAGCTGACAACAACATTGGACCAGGAATCGTGGTCTCGGAACCAAAACCTCGCCATTTTGTTTGGGATGAGGTCCCGGGGATACCTGAACTCACACGGAATCACCACGCACGAGTCGCGGATCGCGGTTATATTCTGGGGTGCGGAAAGGAACCATTGACTCTCACCGGATACAACTGCGGAATAAACAGAATCTCCATAAACCGCAGCTCAGGAAACTGGGATGTCGAGAAGGGGGAAGCGAGGCTTAACCTGGTGTCAACTATGGCTCGGGGGTTTAGCACTCTCTCTCTCTCTCTCTCGCCTCGGAGTCAGAGGGTCGTGAGTTCACGTCGCCACATTCCAGAGACTCGAGCCCCACAATCCAAGCCTGAGACTCCCCCGCTGCCCGTACTGAGGGAGCGCCGCACTTTCGGAGGGGCAGTACTGAGGGAGCGCCGCACTGTCGGAGGGGCGGTACTGAGGGAGCGCCGCACTGTCGGAGGGGCAGTACTGAGCGAGCACCGCACTGTCGGAGGGGCAGTACTGAGGGAGCGCCGCACTGTCGGAGGGGCAGTACTGAGGGAGCAACGTGCACAGTTCTGGTCTCCATTTACCTTGGATAGACCACACTTGGAGCACTGTGTACAGTTCTGGTCTCAATCTACACACTTGGAGCACCGTGCACAGTTCTGGTCTCCATATACCTTGGTTAGACCACACTTGGAGCACTTTACACAGTTCTCGTCCCCATAAACCTTGGTTAGACCGCACTTGGAGCATTGTGCTCAGTTCTGACTCCATATACCTTGGTTAGACCACACTTGGAGCACTGTGCACAGTTCTGGTCTCCATATACCTGGGTTAGGCCACACTTGGAGCACTGTGCACAGTTCTGGTCACCATATACCTGGGTTAGACCACACTTGGAGCACTATGCACAGTTCTGGCCTCCGTATACCTTGGTTAGACCACACTTGGAGCACTGTGCACAGTTCTGGTCACCATATACCTGGGTTAGACCACACTTGGAGCACTATGCACAGTTCTGGTCTCCGTATACCTTGGTTAGACCACACTTGGAGCTCCGTGCACAGTTCTGGTATCCATATACCTTGGTTAGACCACACTTGCAGCACTGTGCACAGTTCAGGTCTCCATATACCTTGGTTAGACCACACTTGGAGCACTGTGCACAGTTCTGGTCTCTGTATACCTTGGTTAGACCATACTTGGAGCACTGTGCACAGTTCTGGTCTCCCTATACCTTGGTGAGACCACACTTGGAGCACTGTGCACAGTTCTGGTCTCCCTATACCTTGGTGAGACCACACTTGGAGCACTGTGCGCAGTTCTGGTTGCCATATTATTTCAAAGATATCGAGGCACTGGAGACAGTCCAGAGATGATTTACAAGGATGATACCAGAAATGCGAGGTTATAACTATCAGGAAAGGATGAACAGGCTGGGTCTCTTTTCTCTTGAAAAAAGAAGGCTGAGGGGTGACCTGATAGAGGTCTTTAAAATTACGAAAGGTTTTGATAGAGTGGATACAGAGAGAATGTTTCCACTTGTGGGGAAGAGCATAACTAGAGACCATCAATATAAGATAGTCACTGATAAATCCAATAGGGAATTCAGGAGAAACTTCTTTCCCCAGAGAGTGGTGAGAATGGGGAACTCGCTACCACAGGGAGTGGTCGAGGCGAAGAGCAGAGATACATTTAAGGGGAAGCTGGATAAACACATGAGGGAGAAAGGGATAGAAGGATATGGTGATGGGGTGAGATGAAGAGGGGTGGGAGGAGGCTGGTGTTGATGGGGTGAGATGAAGAGGGGTGGGAGGAGGCTGGTGGTGAGGGGGTGAGATGAAGAGGGGTGGGAGGAGGCTGGTGTTGATGGGGTGAGATGAAGAGGGGTGGGAGGAGGCTCGTGTTGACGGGGTGAGATGAAGAGGGGTGGGAGGAGGCTGGTGTTGATGGGGTGAGATGAAGAGCGGTGGGAGGAGGCTGGCGTTGATGGGGTGAGATGAAGAGGGGTGGGAGGAGGCTGGTGCTGATGGAGTGAGATGGAGAGCGGTGGGAGGAGGCTGGTGTGGACGGGGTGAGATGAAGAGGGGTGGGAGGAGGCTGGTGTGGATGGGTGAGATGAAGAGGGGTGGGAGGAGGCTGGTGTTGATGGGGTGAGATGAAGAGGGGTGGGAGGAGGCTGGTGTTGATGGGGTGAGATGAAGAGGGGTGGGAGGAGGCTGGTGTTGATGGGGTGAGATGAAGAGGGTTGGGAGGAGGCTGGTGTTGACGGGGTGAGATGAAGAGGGGTGGGAGGAGGCTAGTGTTGACGGGATGAGATGAAGAGGGGTGGGAGGAGGCTGGTGTTGATGGGGTGAGATGAAGAGGAGTGGGAGGAGGCTGGTGGTGATGGCGTGAGATGAAGAGGGTGGAAGGAGGCTGGCGTTGATGGGGTGAGATGAAGAGGGGTCGGAGGAGGCTGGTGTGGATGGGGTGAGGTGAAGAGGGGTGAGAGGAGGCAGGTGTTGATGGGGTGAGATGAAGAGGGGTGGGAGGAGGCTGGTGTTGATGGGGTGAGATGTACAGAGGTGGGAGGAGGCTGGTGTTGATGGGGTGAGATGAAGAGGGGAGGGAGGAGGCTGGTGTTGATGGGGTGAAATGAAGAGGGGTGGGAGGAGGCTGGTGTTGATGGGGTGAGATGAAGAGGAGTGGGAGGAGGCTGGTGTTGATGGGGTGAGATGAAGAGGGGTGGGAGGAGGCTGGTGTTGATGGGGTGAGATTAAGAGGGGTGAGAGGAGGCTGGTGTTGATGGGGTGAGATGAAGAGGGGTGGGAGGAGACTGTTGTTGATGGGGGGAGATGAAGGGTGGGAGGAGGCTGGTGTTGATGGGGTGAGATGAAGAGGGGTGGGAGGAGGCTGGTGTTGATGGGGTGAGATGAAGAGGGGTGGGAGGAGGCTGGTGTTGATGGGGTGAGATGAAGAGGGGTGGGAGGAGGTTGGTGTTGACGGGGTGAGAAGAAGAGGGGTGGGAGGATGCTGGTGTTGATGGGGTGAGATGAAGAGGGGTGCGAGGAGGCTGGTGCTGATGGGGTGAGATGAAGAGGGGTGGGAGGAGGCTGGTGTTGATGGGGTGAGATGAAGAGGGGTGGGAGGAGGCTGGTGTTGATTGGGTGAGATGAAGAGGGGTGGGAGGAGGCTGGTGTTGACGGGCTGAGATGAAGAGGGGTGGGAGGAGGCTGGTGTTGATGGGGTGAGATGAAGAGAGGTGGGAGGAGGCTGATGTTGATGGGGTGAGATGAAGAGGGGTGGGAGGATGCTGGTGTTGATGGGGTGAGATGAAGAGGGGTGGGAGGAGGCTGGTGATGACGGGGTGAGATGAAGAGGGGTGGGAGGAGGCTAGTGTTGACGGGATGAGATGAAGAGGAGTGGGAGGAGGCTGGTGTTGACGGGGTGAGATGAAGAGGGGTGGGAGGAGGCTAGTGTTGACGGGATGAGATGAAGAGGGGTGGGAGGAGGCTGGTGTTGATGGGGTGAGATAAAGAGGGGTGGGAGGAGGCTGGTGTTGATGGGGTGAGATGAAGAGTGGTGGGAGGAGGCTGGTGTAGATGGGGTGAGATGAAGAGTGGTGGGAGGAGGCTGGTGTTGATGGGGTGAGATGAAGAGAGGTGGGAGGAGGCTGGTGTTGATGGGATGAGATGAAGAGGGGTGGGAGGAGGCTGGTGTTGTTGGGGTGAGATGAAGAGGAGTGGGAATAGGCTGGTGTTGATGGGGTGAGATGAAGAGGGGTGGGCGGAGGCTGGTGTTGATGGGGTGAGATGAAGAGGGGTGGGAGGAGGCTGGTTTTGATGGGGTGAGATGAAGAGGGGTGGGAGGAGCCTGGTGTTGATGGGGTGAGATGAAGAGGGGTGGGAGGAGACTGGTGTTGACGGGGTGAGATGAAGAGGGGTGGGAGGAGGCTGGTGTTGATGGGGTGAGGTGAAGAGGGGTGGGAGGAGGCTGGTGTTGATGGGGGGAGATGAAGAGGGGTGGGAGGAGGCTGTTGTTGATGGGGTGAGGTGAAGAGGGGTGGGAGGAGGCAGATGTTGATGGGGTGAGATGAAGAGGGGTGGGAGGAGGCTGGTGTTGATGGGATGAGATGTAGAGAGGTGGGAGGAGGCTGGTTTTGATGGGGTGAGATGAAGCGGGGAGGGAGGAGGCTGGTGTTGATGGGGTGAAATGAAGAGGGGTGGGAGGAGGCTGGTGTTGATGGGCTGAGGTGAAGAGGGGTGGGAGGAGGCTGGTGTTGATGGGGTGAGATGAAGAGGGGTGGGAGGAGGCTTCTGTTGATGGGGTGAGATGAAGAGGGGTGGGAGGAGGCTGGTGTTGATGGGGTGAGATGAAGAGGGGTGGGAGGAGGCTGGTGTCGATTGGGTGAGATGAAGAGGGGTTGGAGGAGGCTGGTGTTGATGGGGTGAGATGAAGAGGGGTGGGAGGAGGCTGGTGTTGATGGGGTGAGATGAAGAGGGGTGGGAGGAGGCTGGTGTTGATGGGGTGAGATGAAGAGGGGTGGGAGGAGGCTGGTTTTGATGGGGTGAGATGAAGAGGGGTGGGAGGAGGCTGGTGTTGACGGGGTGAGATGAAGAGGGGTGGGAGGAGGCTGGTGTTGATGGGGTGAGATGAAGAGGGGTGGGAGGAGGCTCGAGTGGAGCATAAACACCGGCATGGACTGGTTGGTCCGAATGACCTGTTTCTGTGCCGTATATCCGATGGAATCCTCTGTAATTATGACATTGTTGTCTGTGGGAGCTTGCTGTGCGCAAATTGTCTGCCGCATTACCTACATTAGAACAGTGAGCACACTTCAAACAAAGTCCTTCATTGGCTGTGAAGCACTCTGGGACGTCCTGAGGTGGTGAAAGGCGCTGGAGAAATGGGAGTCTTTTCTTTCTCTCTGTCTCTCTCTCTCTCTCGCTCTTTTTCTCTCTCTCCCCCTCTCTCCCTCTCTCTGTCTCTCGCTCGTTTTCTCTCTCTCCCCCTCTCCCTCTCTCTCTCTCTCTCTCGCTCTCTTTCTCTCTCTCTCCCCCTGCTCAGTTGTGTGGTTTCGACTCTGAAAGGGTGTGTCTGGTTTCTCCAGCACGGCCTCCTTCCGGTGAGGTTAGTTACCGACCGCACAGTTTCCCCCCGAACCGTCTCCAGGGCCTGAATGTCTTCTGTTGTGGCTGGCTGGTTCCTGTCTCGAAATCTTGCTTTGCACTGACTGCGGGGTGCAGGGCCAAGGGGCAGAGCTACTGAAACCCAACTGGGTTTGTGTATGATCTACAGCAGTGCCCTCCAGACCCCATTCAGCCCCTCGAGCCTGTTACACAGGAACAGGAGGAGGCCCATTCAGCCCCTCGAGCCTGTTACACAGGAACAGGAGGAGGCCCATTCAGCCCCTCGAGCCTGTTACACCGGAACAGGAGGAGGCCCATTCAGCCCCTCGAGACTGTTACACAGGAACAGGAGGAGGCCCATTCAGCCCCTCGAGCCTGTTACACAGGAACAGGAGGAGGCTCATTCAGCCCCTCGAGCCTGTTGCACAGGAACAGGAGGAGGCCCGTTCAGCCCCTCGAGCCTGTTACACAGGAACAGGAGGAGGCTCATTCAGCCCCTCGAGCCTGTTGCACAGGAACAGGAGGAGGCCCGTTCAGCCCCTCGAGACTGTTACACAGGAACAGGAGGAGGCTCATTCAGCCCCTCGAGCCTGTTGCACAGGAACAGGAGGAGGCCCGTTCAGCCCCTCGAGACTGTTACACAGGAACAGGAGGAGGCCCATTCAGCCCCTCGAGACTGTTACACAGGAACAGGAGGAGGCCCATTCAGCCCCTCGAGCCTGTTACACCGGAACAGGAGGAGGCCCATTCAGCCCCTCGAGACTGTTACACAGGAACAGGAGGAGGCCCATTCAGCCCCTCGAGCCTGTTACACAGGAACAGGAGGAGGCTCATTCAGCCCCTCGAGCCTGTTGCACAGGAACAGGAGGAGGCCCGTTCAGCCCCTCGAGCCTGTTACACAGGAACAGGAGGAGGCTCATTCAGCCCCTCGAGCCTGTTGCACAGGAACAGGAGGAGGCCCGTTCAGCCCCTCGAGACTGTTACACAGGAACAGGAGGAGGCTCATTCAGCCCCTCGAGCCTGTTGCACAGGAACAGGAGGAGGCCCGTTCAGCCCCTCGAGACTGTTACACAGGAACAGGAGGAGGCCCATTCAGCCCCTCGAGACTGTTACACAGGAACAGGAGGAGGCCTATTCAGCCCCTCGAGCCTGTTACACAGGAACAGGAGGAGGCCATTCAGCCCCTCGAGCCTGTTACACCGGAACAGGAGGAGGCCCATTCAGCCCCTCGAGACTGTTACACAGGAACAGGAGGAGGCTCATTCAGCCCCTCGAGCCTGTTGCACAGGAACAGGAGGAGGCCCGTTCAGCCCCTCGAGACTGTTACACAGGAACAGGAGGAGGCCCATTCAGCCCCTCGAGACTGTTACACAGGAACAGGAGGAGGCCTATTCAGCCCCTCGAGCCTGTTACACAGGAACAGGAGGAGGCCATTCAGCCCCTCGAGCCTGTTACACCGGAACAGGAGGAGGCCCATTCAGCCCCTCGAGCCTGTTACACAGGAACAGGAGGAGGCCCATTCAGCTGTAAATACTGACACACTCCCCGGGGATTCCCTGTAAATACTGACACACTCCCGGGGACTCCCTGTAAAAACTGACACACTCCCGGGGACTTCCTGTAAATACTGACACACTCCCGGGGACCCCCTGTAAATACTGACACACTCCCGGGGACTCCCTGTAAATACTGACACACTCCCGGGGACTCCCTGTAAATACTGACACACTCCCGGGGACACCCTGTAAATACTGACACTCTCCCAGGGACCCCTTGTAAAAACTGACGCACTCCCGGGGACTCCCTGTAAATACTGACACACTCCTGGGGACCCCCTGTAAATACTGACACACTCCCGGGGACCCCCTGTAAATACTGACACACTCCCGGGGACCCCCTGTAAATACTGACACACTCCCGGGGACCCCCTGTAAATACTGACACACTCCCGGGGACCCCCTGTAAATACTGAAACTCTCCCGGGGACCCCCTGTAAATACTGACACACTCCCGGGGACCCCCTGTAAATACTGACACACTCCCGGGGACGCCCTGTAAATACTGACACACTCCCGGGGACTCCCTGTAAATACTGACACACTCCCGGGGACCCCCTGTAAATACTGATCACACTCCCGGGGACCCCCTGTAAATACTGACACACTCCCGGGGACCCCCTGTAAATACTGGCACTCCCGGGGAACCCCTGTAAATACTGATCACACTCCCGGAGACCCCCTGTAAATACTGAAACTCTCCCGGGGACCCCCTGTAAATACTGGCACTCCCGGGGAACCCCTGTAAATACTGATCACACTCCCGGAGACCCCCTGTAAATACTGGCACTCCCGGGGAACCCCTGTAAATACTGCCACACTCCCGGAGACCCCCTGTAAATACTGACACACTACCGGGGACCCCTTGTAAATACTGACACACTCCCGGGGATTCCCTGTAAGTACTGACAGACTCCCGGGGACCCCCTGTAAATACTGACACACTCCCGGGGACCCCCTGTAAATACTGACAGAATCCCGGGGACCCCCTGTAAATACTGACACACTCCCCGGGGACTCCCTGTAAATACATTACTGAGGGAGTTCCGCACTGTTGGAGGGGCAGTACTGAGGGAGCGCTGCACTGTCGGAGGGGCGGTACTGAGGGAGTGCCGCACTGTCGGAGGGGCAGTCCTGAGGGAGCGCCGCACTGTCGGAGGGGCAGTACTGAGGGAGCGCCGCACTGTCGGAGGGGCGGTACTGAGGGAGCGCTGCACTGTCGGAGGGGCAGTACTGAGGGAGCGCCGCACTGTCGGAGGGGCAGTACTGAGGGAGCGCCGCACTGTCGGAGGGGCGGTACTGAGGGAGCGCTGCACTGTCGGAGGGGCGGTACTGAGGGAGCACCGCACTGTCGGAGGGGCAGTACTGAGGGAGCACCGCACTGTCGGAGGGGCGGTACTGAGGGAGCACCGCACTGTCGGAGGGGCAGTACTGAGGGAGCGCCGCACTGTCGGAGGGGCAGTACTGAGGGAGCGCCGCACTGTCGGAGGTGCCATCTTTTGGATGAGACGTTAAACCGAGGCCCCGTATTCCCTCTCAGGTGGATGTGAAAGATCCCATGGCCCTATTTTGAAGAAATCAGGGGGAGTTCTCCCCGGTGTCCTGGGGCCAATATTTATCCCTCAACCAACATCACTAAATCAGATGATCTGGTCATTATCACATTGCTGTTTGTGGGAGCTTGCTGTGCGCAAAATGGCTGCCGCGTTTCCTACATTAAAACAGTGACCACACTTCAAAAAAAGTACTTCATTGGCTGTGAAGTGCTTTGGGACGTCCTGAGAGAGAGGTGGAGAGGTTTAGGGAGGGAATTCCAGAGCTTGGGGCCCAGGCCGCCAATGGTGGAGCGATGGAAATCGGGGGATGTGCAAGAGGCCGGAATTGGAGGAGTGCAGAGATCTGGGAGTGTTGTAGGGGCTGGAGGAGGTTACAGAGAAAGGGAGGGTTGTAGGAGGCTGGAGGAGGTTACAGAGATAGGGAGGGTTGTAGGAGGCTGGAGGAGGTTACAGAGATAGGGAGGGTTGTAGGGGCTGGAGGAGGTTACAGAGATAAGGAGTATTGTAGGAGGCTGGAGGAGGTTACAGAGATAGGGTGGGTTGTAGGGGCTGGAGTAGGTTACAGAGATAAGGAGGGTTGTAGGGGCTGGAGTAGGTTACAGAGATAGGGAGGGTTGTAGGGGCTGGAGTAGGTTACAGAGATAGGGAGGGTTGTACGGGGCTGGAGGAGCTTACAGAGATAGGGAAGGTTGTAGGGGCTGGAGGAGGTTACAGAGAAAGGGAGGGTTGTAGGGGCTGGAGTAGGTTACAGAGATAAGGAGGGTTGTAGGGGCTGGAGTAGGTTACAGAGATAGGGAGGGTTGTTGGGGCTGGAGGAGGTTACAGAGATAGGGAGGGTTGTAGGGGCTGGGGGAGGGTACAGAGATAGAGAGGGTTGTAGGGGGCTGGAGGAGGTTACAGAGATAGGGAGGGTTGTAGCGGCTGGAGGAGGTTACAGAGACAGGGAGGGTTGTAGGGGCTGGAGGAGGTTACAGAGATAGGGAGGGTTGTAGGGGCTGGAGGAGGTTACAGAGACAGGGAGGGTTGTAGGGGCTGGAGGAGGTTACAGTGATGGGGAGGATTGTAGGGGCTGGAGGAGGTTACAGAGATAGGGAACGTTGTAGGGGCTGGAGGAGGTTGCAGTGATATGCAGTGTTATAGGGGGCTGGAGGAGGGTACAGGGATAGGGAGGGTTGTAGGGGCTGGAGGAGGTTAAAGATATAGGGAGGGTTGTAGGGGCTGGAGGAGGTTACAGAGATAGCGAGGGTTGTAGGGGCTGCAGGAGGTTACAGAGATTGGGAGTGTTGTAGCCGGCTGGAGGAGGTTACAGAGATAGGGAGGGTTGTAAGGGCTGGAGGAGGTTACAGAGATAGGGAGGGCTGTAGGTGCTGGAGGAGGTTACAGAGTTGGGAGTGTTGTAGGGGCTGGAGGAGGTTACAGAGATAGGGAGGGTTGTAGGGGCTGGAGGAGGTCACAGAGTCGTTAGGTTTGTAGGGGCTGGAGAAGGTTACAGAGATAGGGAGGGTTGTAGGGGGCTGGAGGAGTTTACAGAGATAGTGAGGGTTGTAGTGGGCTGGAGGAGGTTACAGAGATAGGGAGGGTTGTAGGGGGCTGGAGGAGTTTACAGAGATAGGGAGGGTTGTAGGGGTCTGGAGGAGGCTACAGAGATAGGGAGGGTTGTCGGGGCTGGAGGAGGTTACAGAGATAGGGAGGGTTGTAGGGGCTAAAGGAGGTTACAGAAATAGGGACGGTTGTAGGGGCTGGAGGAAGTTACAGAGATAGGGAGGGTTGCAGGGGCTGGAGGAGGTTACAGAGTTGGGAGGGTTGTAGGGGCTGGAGATGTTTACAGAGATAGGGAGGGTTGTCGGGGCTGGAGGAGGTTACAGAGATAGGGAGGGTTGTATGGGGCTGGAGGAGGTTACAGAGATAGGGAGGGTTGTAGGGGCTGGAGGAGGTTACAGAGATAGGGAGTGTTGTAGGGGCTGGAGGAGGTTACAGAGATAGGGAGGGTTGTAGGGGCTGGAGTGTGTTACAGAGATAGGGAGGGTTGTAGGGGCTGGAGTGTGTTACAGAGATAGGGAGGAGGGCGTGGAGGGATTTGAAGATCAGGATGAGAATTTTGAATTCGAAGCGCTGCCTAACCGGGAGCCAATGTAGGTCAGCGAGCAGAGGGGGAGATGGGTGATCGGGACTCGGAGCGAGTTAGGACAGAGCCCTGCGGGAGTTTTGGAATTGCTGAAGTTTAAATCTAAGATCACTTTGTGAGAGTAAGCTACGATAATGCCACCTGTGCGTCCATTACCTTCCAGCACTGTGCAAACTATCAATATCCGGATATAATCCATCGAATGATTGCTTCAAGCAGAAATAGACCTACAGGAAGGAGAATAGTTAGAAAATATGGCTCTGAGTCAGAAGATTCAGTTTTCGAGACGAACTCCAGAGACTTGAGCCCATAATCCAGCCGACGCTCCCCAGTGCTAGTACTGAGGGAGCGCCGCACTATCGGAGGGGCAGTACTGAGGGAGCGCAGCACTGTTGGATGGGCAGTACTGAGGGAGCGCCGCACTGTCGGAGGGGCAGTACTGAGGGAGCGCCGCACTGTCGGAGGGGCAGTGCTGAGGGAGCACCGCACTGTCGGAGGGGCAGTACTGAGGGAGCGCCGCACTGTCGGAGGGGCATTACTGAGGGAACGCTGCACTGTCGGAGGGGCAGTACTGAGGGAGCGCCGCACTGTCAGAGGGGCAGTACTGAAGGAGCGCCGCACTGCCGGAGGGGCAGTACTGAGGGAGCGCCACACTGTTGGAGGGGCAGTACTGAGGGAGCGCCGAACTGTCGGAGGGACAGTACTGAGGGAGCGCCGCACTGTCGGAGGGGCATCACTGAGGTAGCGCCGCACTGTCGGAGGGGCAGTACTGAGGGAGCGCCGCATTGTCGGAGGGGCATCACTGAGCGAGCGCTGCACTGTTGGAGGGGCAGCACTGAGGGAGCGCCGCACTGTCGGAGGGGCATCACCGAGCGAGCGCTGCACTGTTGGAGGGGCAGCACTGAGGGAGTGCCGCACTGGCTGAGGGGCAGTTCTGAGGGAGTGCCGCACTGTCGGAGGGGCAGTACTGAGGGAGCGCCACACTGTCGGAGGGGCCTCATCCTGTTCCTGTGTAACAGGCTCGAGGGGCTGAATGGGTCTCCTCCTGTTCCTGCGTAACAGGCTCGAGGGGCTGAATGGGCCTCCTCCTGTTCCTGTGTAACAGGCTCGAGGGGCTGAATGGGCCTCCTCCTGTTCCTGTGTAACAGTCTCGAGGGGCTGAATGGGCCTCCTCCTGTTCCTGTGTAACAGGCTCGAGGGGCTGAAAGGGCCTCCTCCTGTTCCTGTATTCCTAAGCGCTGTCCATTGAAATTTCCGTCCTACCGGCTTTGAAGGTGCTTCTCGGGCTGGGTGAACGGTCGAGGTGGCCTCTTCTTCCTGCGTGGGTCTCACTGAGTTCCTGGGAGAGCTACTGAGGCTGTGAGGGGTCACGGTTCAGTGAAGTGCAGGCCTTTCACTGCGGCCGTTTCCTGAGACTTCCTCACATCAGCTTTTTGAGTCCAGAATTAGAACTACGAGGCATGAGCTTCCTGTGATCTCACTTCATGATTATTTTCAACAGCTCGCAAACCACCCGTGATGCCTGTCACTGTATCGGACAGCACAGAAGGAGGCCATTCGGCCCGCCGTGCCGGCAAAGGGGCCTGCGGTCACTATTTGGAAGACGAGCAAGGGGGCGGAGTTCTCCCCGGTGTCCTGGGGCCGATATTTATCCCTCAACCAACATCACTGAAAAAAAACACAGATGATTTGGGTCATTCCCACATTTGCAGATGACACAAAGCTGGGTGGGCGTGTGTGTTGTGAGGAGGATGGCGAGAAACTCCAGTTTGATTTGTGTAGTGTATGTAACCTGTACCACCTTAAGAGGATACCTTAAGGTGATGGACTACTTTTTGATGGCTCCTGTACATTGTAGTACCGGTGGTGACCACACTGGTATATAAACACTGCGGAGCAAAGTGTATCTCAGTTCCGCCCTGACCCTCAATCACTAAAGACCTGTTTACTTACTTCTGTAGTCTGTGTCCTGTTATTCAGTATAACTGCAATTGAAAACACAGACTCAACAGTGGCGACGAGTCTGATCTTACCTAGAGGCAGTTTTGCATCAAAGGAAGCTTCGTCCTCAGAAACGGGCATCGAACAAGGGCATCCGCCCTCAACATTCTGCTGAGCACTGCATCGCACGGGAGGCCATCGGGAACCCGGTTTGGTTTCTGGCCACGAAGTCAAGCATCAGTGAGCATCCCTTCGACGACAGCGGCGGGTAAGCCCGATCGAGCGGCACGGGGGGGATGTCGGCCGAGTTGTCAGTGGGAGAAGGGGAGGGAAAACGACGAAAAGGGCGGAGAACACGACCGCAGCCGGTGTCAGGGGCCGGACTGCAATCGGGGCAGTGACGCGCAGCAGCCAGAAAAGCGTTTATGGCCACAAGGACCGTGGGAGCGGCCGGGGAACAAGAGCAGCAACGCAGGGGAAAATAAAGGACCGCTGGGAGGCGTGAACGGCAACAGCGCGGGAATCGCCATTTTGAGTCGGCGGGGGAAGAAGACAAGCGCGGGAAAAGCCGCCAAGCACGGGATAAGCCGCCATCTTAAATAGGAAAAAAAAAGAAAAAAATAATATCCGAAGGGAAAGGTGAAACTCAGCAAGGATGCCAAAAATGGGAAACATCACCGCTTTTGATAACGATGTGGAAGAGTGGGCCACTTATGTGAAACGCATCAAAGTTTACTGTACAACGAATGAGATACCGGATGATAAGAAAGCACTAACCCTATTAAACTCGATGGGTGCGAAGACGTACGGGTTATTAAGGAACCTTGTAACACCAGACAAACCGGTAGGGAAGAGTTTCGCGGATATTGTTACTATCCTGCAAGAGCATTTAAACTCCACGCCGCTGCTGATAGCGGAACGATTTAAATTCTACAAAAGAATTCAACTTAAAGGAGAAAGCAACGCGGAATTCCTAACAGAACTGCGCAAGTTATCAAAGTACTGCCAGTTCGGAACAGGACTCGCAGACGCACTGAGAGATAAGTTTGTGTGTGGGCTCCTAAGGGAAGGAACCCAGAAGCGACTGCTAGAGGAAAAGGACCTTACGCTGGACAAAGCTTTCAGCATTGCAGCGTCACACGAGGCAGCAGCACGAGGCGCTGCAGAGATACAGCAAAGGCCATTGGAATTCAGCACCAATGAAATGGCATTGGGCACAGTAAAGTGCTATCGTTGTGGAAGGACAACGCATGACCAGAACCAGTGCTGGTTCAAAGATAAAGAATGCAGGCAATGTGGCAAACTTGGTCACATAGCGAGAGTATGCTGGTCAGGAAAGAAGACCAGCAGCAAAAAGTCACCGCAGGAGAAGTACAAAAAAGTACACAAGGTGACAGAGAACAGTTTGGATGAACAGAAGATGGATTCAGACTCCAGCAGTAAGCAACTGGGTTGTCTGAAAATACATAATGTGGGTAACACAGCAGACCACCAAACTATCTGGGTCATGCTTCGGATAGCAGGAGTCCAAGTGAAGATGGAATTGGACACTGGGTCGGCATTAACGGTCATGAATAAGTAAGATTACAAAAGGTTATTCTCGCACATTCCCCTGAGGGATACGGAGATTGTATTGAGGGAGCGCCGCACTGTTGGATGGGCAGTACTGAGGGAGCGCCGGACTGTCGGAAGGGCAGTACTGAGGGAGCGCCGAACTGTCGGAGGGACAGTACTGAGGGAGCGCCGTACTGTCGGAGGGGCATCACTGAGGTAGCGCCGCACTGTCGGAGGGGCAGTACTGAGGGAGCGCCGCATTGTCGGAGGGGCATCACTGAGCGAGCGCTGCACTGTTGGAGGGGCAGCACTGAGGGAGCGCCGCACTGTCGGAGGGTCAGTACTGAGGGTGTGCCGCACTGTCGGAGGGGCAGCATTGAGGGAGCGCCGGACTGTCGGAGGGGCGGTACTGAGGGAGCGCTGCACTGTTCGAGGGGCAGTACTGAGGCAGCGCCGCACTGTCGGAGGGGCAGCACTGAGGGAGCGCCGCACTGTCGGAGGGGCAGTACTGAGGGAGCGCCGCACTGTCGGAGGTGCAGCATTGAGGGAGCGCCGGACTGTCGGAGGGGCAGTACTGAGGGAGCGCCGCACTGTCGGAGGTGCAGCACTGAGGGAGCGCCGCACTGTTGGAGGGGCAGTACTGAGGGTGCGCCGCACTGTCGGAGGGGCATCACTGAAGGAGCGCCGCACTGTCAGAGGGGCAGCACTGAGGGAGCGTCGCACTGTCGGACGGTCAGTACTGAGGGAGTGCCGCACTGTCGGAGGGGCAGTACTGAGGGAGCGCCGGACTGTCGGAGAGGCGGTACTGAGGGAGCGCCGCACTGTCGGAGGGGCAGTACTGAGGGAGCGCCGCACTTTCGGAGGGGCAGTGCTGAGGGAGCGCCGCACTGTCGGAGAGGCAGTACTGAGGGAGTTCCGCACTTTCGGAGGGGCAGTACTGAGGGAGCGCCGCACTGTCGGAGGGGTGGTACTGAGGGAGTGCCGCACTGGCTGAGGGGCAGTTCTGAGGGAGTGCCGCACTGTCGGAGGGGCAGTACTGAGGGAGCGCCACACTGTCGGAGGGGCCTCATCCTGTTCCTGTGTAACAGGCTCGAGGGGCTGAATGGGTCTCCTCCTGTTCCTGCGTAACAGGCTCGAGGGGCTGAATGGGCCTCCTCCTGTTCCTGTGTAACAGGCTCGAGGGGCTGAATGGGCCTCCTCCTGTTCCTGTGTAACAGTCTCGAGGGGCTGAATGGGCCTCCTCCTTTTCCTGTGTAACAGGCTCGAGGGGCTGAATGGGCCTCCTCCTGTTCCTGTATTCCTAAGCGCTGTCCATTGAAATTTCCTTCCTACCGGCTTTGAAGGTGCTTCTCGGGCTGGGTGAACGGTCGAGGTGGCCTCTTCTTCCTGCGTGGGTCTCACTGAGTTCCTGGGAGAGCTACTGACTCTGTGAGGGGTCACGGTTCAGTGAAGTGCAGGCCTTTCACTGTGGCCGTTTCCTGAGACTTCCTCACATCAGCTTTTTGAGTCCAGAATTAGAACTACGAGGCATGAGCTTCCTGTGATCTCACTTCATGATTATTTTCAACAGCTCGCAAACCACCCGCGATGCCTGTCACTGTATCGGACAGCACAGAAGGAGGCCATTCGGCCCGCCGTGCCGGCAAAGGGGCCCGCGGTCACTATTTGGAAGACGAGCAAGGGGGCGGAGTTCTCCCCGGTGTCCTGGGGCCGATATTTATCCCTCAACCAACATCACTGAAAAAAAACACAGATGATTTGGGTCATTCCCACATTTGCAGATGACACAAAGCTGGGTGGGCGTGTGTGTTGTGAGGAGGATGGCGAGAAACTCCAGTTTGATTTGTGTAGTGTATGTAACCTGTACCACCTTAAGAGGATACCTTAAGGTGATGGACTACTTTTTGATGGCTCCTGTACATTGTAGTACCGGTGGTGACCACACTGGTATATAAACACTGCGGAGCAAAGTGTATCTCAGTTCCGCCCTGACCCTCAATCACTAAAGACCTGTTTACTTACTTCTGTAGTCTGTGTCCTGTTGTTCAGTATAACTGCAATTGAAAACACAGACTCAACAGTGGCGACGAGTCTGATCTTACCTAGAGGCAGTTTTGCATCAAAGGAAGCTTCGTCCTCAGAAACGGGCATCGAACAAGGGCATCCGCCCTCAACATTCTGCTGAGCACTGCATCGCACGGGAGGCCATCGGGAACCCGGTTTGGTTTCTGGCCATGAAGTCAAGCATCAGTGAGCATCCCTTCGACGACAGCGGCGGGTAAGCCCGATCGAGCGGCACGGGGGGGATGTCGGCCGAGTTGTCAGTGGGAGAAGGGGAGGGAAAACGACGAAAAGGGCGGAGAACACGACCGCAGCCGGTGTCAGGGGCCGGACTGCAATCGGGGCAGTGACGCGCAGCAGCCAGAAAAGCGTTTATGGCCACAAGGACCGTGGGAGCGGCCGGGGAACAAGAGCAGCAACGCAGGGGAAAATAAAGGACCGCTGGGAGGCGTGAACGGCAACAGCGCGGGAATCGCCATTTTGAGTCGGCGGGGGAAGAAGACAAGCGCGGGAAAAGCCGCCAAGCACGGGATAAGCCGCCATCTTAAATAGGAAAAAAAAAGAAAAAAATAATATCCGAAGGGAAAGGTGAAACTCAGCAAGGATGCCAAAAATGGGAAACATCACCGCTTTTGATAACGATGTGGAAGAGTGGGCCACTTATGTGAAACGCATCAAAGTTTACTGTACAACGAATGAGATACCGGATGATAAGAAAGCACTAACCCTATTAAACTCGATGGGTGCGAAGACGTACGGGTTATTAAGGAACCTTGTAACACCAGACAAACCGGTAGGGAAGAGTTTCGCGGATATTGTTACTATCCTGCAAGAGCATTTAAACTCCACGCCGCTGCTGATAGCGGAACGATTTAAATTCTACAAAAGAATTCAACTTAAAGGAGAAAGCAACGCGGAATTCCTAACAGAACTGCGCAAGTTATCAAAGTACTGCCAGTTCGGAACAGGACTCGCAGACGCACTGAGAGATAAGTTTGTGTGTGGGCTCCTAAGGGAAGGAACCCAGAAGCGACTGCTAGAGGAAAAGGACCTTACGCTGGACAAAGCTTTCAGCATTGCAGCGTCACACGAGGCAGCAGCACGAGGCGCTGCAGAGATACAGCAAAGGCCATTGGAATTCAGCACCAATGAAATGGCATTGGGCACAGTAAAGTGCTATCGTTGTGGAAGGACAACGCATGACCAGAACCAGTGCTGGTTCAAAGATAAAGAATGCAGGCAATGTGGCAAACTTGGTCACATAGCGAGAGTATGCTGGTCAGGAAAGAAGACCAGCAGCAAAAAGTCACCGCAGGAGAAGTACAAAAAAGTACACAAGGTGACAGAGAACAGTTTGGATGAACAGAAGATGGATTCAGACTCCAGCAGTAAGCAACTGGGTTGTCTGAAAATACATAATGTGGGTAACACAGCAGACCACCAAACTATCTGGGTCATGCTTCGGATAGCAGGAGTCCAAGTGAAGATGGAATTGGACACTGGGTCGGCATTAACGGTCATGAATAAGTAAGATTACAAAAGGTTATTCTCGCACATTCCCCTGAGGGATACGGAGATTGTATTGAGGGAGCGCCGCACTGTTGGATGGGCAGTACTGAGGGAGCGCCGGACTGTCGGAAGGGCAGTACTGAGGGAGCGCCGAACTGTCGGAGGGACAGTACTGAGGGAGCGCCGTACTGTCGGAGGGGCATCACTGAGGTAGCGCCGCACTGTCGGAGGGGCAGTACTGAGGGAGCGCCGCATTGTCGGAGGGGCATCACTGAGCGAGCGCTGCACTGTTGGAGGGGCAGCACTGAGGGAGCGCCGCACTGTCGGAGGGTCAGTACTGAGGGTGTGCCGCACTGTCGGAGGGGCAGCATTGAGGGAGCGCCGGACTGTCGGAGGGGCGGTACTGAGGGAGCGCTGCACTGTTCGAGGGGCAGTACTGAGGCAGCGCCGCACTGTCGGAGGGGCAGCACTGAGGGAGCGCCGCACTGTCGGAGGGGCAGTACTGAGGGAGCGCCGCACTGTCGGAGGTGCAGCATTGAGGGAGCGCCGGACTGTCGGAGGGGCAGTACTGAGGGAGCGCCGCACTGTCGGAGGTGCAGCACTGAGGGAGCGCCGCACTGTTGGAGGGGCAGTACTGAGGGTGCGCCGCACTGTCGGAGGGGCATCACTGAAGGAGCGCCGCACTGTCAGAGGGGCAGCACTGAGGGAGCGTCGCACTGTCGGACGGTCAGTACTGAGGGAGTGCCGCACTGTCGGAGGGGCAGTACTGAGGGAGCGCCGGACTGTCGGAGAGGCGGTACTGAGGGAGCGCCGCACTGTCGGAGGGGCAGTACTGAGGGAGCGCCGCACTTTCGGAGGGGCAGTGCTGAGGGAGCGCCGCACTGTCGGAGAGGCAGTACTGAGGGAGTTCCGCACTTTCGGAGGGGCAGTACTGAGGGAGCGCCGCACTGTCGGAGGGGTGGTACTGAGGGAGTGCCGCACTGGCTGAGGGGCAGTTCTGAGGGAGTGCCGCACTGTCGGAGGGGCAGTACTGAGGGAGCGCCACACTGTCGGAGGGGCCTCATCCTGTTCCTGTGTAACAGGCTCGAGGGGCTGAATGGGTCTCCTCCTGTTCCTGCGTAACAGGCTCGAGGGGCTGAATGGGCCTCCTCCTGTTCCTGTGTAACAGGCTCGAGGGGCTGAATGGGCCTCCTCCTGTTCCTGTGTAACAGTCTCGAGGGGCTGAATGGGCCTCCTCCTTTTCCTGTGTAACAGGCTCGAGGGGCTGAATGGGCCTCCTCCTGTTCCTGTATTCCTAAGCGCTGTCCATTGAAATTTCCTTCCTACCGGCTTTGAAGGTGCTTCTCGGGCTGGGTGAACGGTCGAGGTGGCCTCTTCTTCCTGCGTGGGTCTCACTGAGTTCCTGGGAGAGCTACTGACTCTGTGAGGGGTCACGGTTCAGTGAAGTGCAGGCCTTTCACTGTGGCCGTTTCCTGAGACTTCCTCACATCAGCTTTTTGAGTCCAGAATTAGAACTACGAGGCATGAGCTTCCTGTGATCTCACTTCATGATTATTTTCAACAGCTCGCAAACCACCCGCGATGCCTGTCACTGTATCGGACAGCACAGAAGGAGGCCATTCGGCCCGCCGTGCCGGCAAAGGGGCCCGCGGTCACTATTTGGAAGACGAGCAAGGGGGCGGAGTTCTCCCCGGTGTCCTGGGGCCGATATTTATCCCTCAACCAACATCACTGAAAAAAAACACAGATGATTTGGGTCATTCCCACATTTGCAGATGACACAAAGCTGGGTGGGCGTGTGTGTTGTGAGGAGGATGGCGAGAAACTCCAGTTTGATTTGTGTAGTGTATGTAACCTGTACCACCTTAAGAGGATACCTTAAGGTGATGGACTACTTTTTGATGGCTCCTGTACATTGTAGTACCGGTGGTGACCACACTGGTATATAAACACTGCGGAGCAAAGTGTATCTCAGTTCCGCCCTGACCCTCAATCACTAAAGACCTGTTTACTTACTTCTGTAGTCTGTGTCCTGTTGTTCAGTATAACTGCAATTGAAAACACAGACTCAACAGTGGCGACGAGTCTGATCTTACCTAGAGGCAGTTTTGCATCAAAGGAAGCTTCGTCCTCAGAAACGGGCATCGAACAAGGGCATCCGCCCTCAACATTCTGCTGAGCACTGCATCGCACGGGAGGCCATCGGGAACCCGGTTTGGTTTCTGGCCATGAAGTCAAGCATCAGTGAGCATCCCTTCGACGACAGCGGCGGGTAAGCCCGATCGAGCGGCACGGGGGGGATGTCGGCCGAGTTGTCAGTGGGAGAAGGGGAGGGAAAACGACGAAAAGGGCGGAGAACACGACCGCAGCCGATGTCAGGGGCCGGACTGCAATCGGGGCAGTGACGCGCAGCAGCCAGAAAAGCGTTTATGGCCACAAGGACCGCGGGAGCGGCCGGGGAACAAGAGCAGCAGCGCAGGGGAAAATAAAGGACCGCTGGGAGGCGTGAACGGCAACAGCGCGGGAATCGCCATTTTGAGTCGGCGGGGGAAGAAGACAAGCGCGGGAAAAGCCGCCAAGCACGGGATAAGCCGCCATCTTAAATAGGAAGAAAAAAGAAAAAAATAATATCCGAAGGGAAAGGTGAAACTCAGCAAGGATGCCAAAAATGGGAAATATCTCCGCTTTTGATAACGATGTGGAAGATTGGGCCACTTATGTGAAACGCATCAAAGTTTACTGTACAACGAATGAGATACCGGATGATAAGAAAGCACTAACCCTATTAAACTCGATGGGTGCGAAGACGTACGGGTTATTAAGGAACCTTGTAACACCAGACAAACCGGTAGGGAAGAGTTTCGCGGATATTGTTACTATCCTGCAAGAGCATTTAAACTCCACGCCGCTGCTGATAGCGGAACGATTTAAATTCTACAAAAGAATTCAACTTAAAGAAGAAAGCAACGCAGAATTCCTAACAGAACTGCGCAAGTTATCAAAGTACTGCCAGTTCGGAACAGGACTCGCAGACGCACTGAGAGATAAGTTTGTGTGTGGGCTCCTAAGGGAAGGAACCCAGAAGCGACTGCTAGAGGAAAAGGACCTTACGCTGGACAAAGCTTTCAGCATTGCAGCGTCACACGAGGCAGCAGCACGAGGCGCTGCAGAGATACAGCAAAGGCCATTGGAATTCAGCACCAATGAAATGGCATTGGGCACAGTAAAGTGCTATCGTTGTGGAAGGACAACGCATGACCAGAACCAGTGCTGGTTCAAAGATAAAGAATGCAGGCAATGTGGCAAACTTGGTCACATAGCGAGAGTATGCCGGTCAGGAAAGAAGACCAGCAGCAAAAAGTCACCGTAGGAGAAGTACAAAAAAGTACACAAGGTGACAGAGAACAGTTCGGATGAACAGAAGACGGATTCAGACTCCAGCAGTAAGCAACTGGGTTGTCTGAAAATACATAATGTGGGTAACACAGCAGACCACCAAACTATCTGGGTCATGCTTCGGATAGCAGGAGTCCAAGTGAAGATGGAATTGGACACTGGGTCGGCATTAACGGTCATGAATAAGTAAGATTACAAAAGGTTATTCTCGCACATTCCCCTGAGGGATACGGAGATTGTATTGAAAACATACACGGGGCAAATAGTATACCCCAAAGGAAAGATAAAAGTAAACGTGGTCTACAATGGTAAAGAAAGTCAGGAAATGGACTTGTATGTGTTACCTGATGGAGGTCCGCCACTACTGGGACGGGAATGGATCCAGAGAATAAATGTGGACTGGCATTCCATACAAGCACTGACTGTGGATGCCTGTAAGGAGGACGACGTCAAACCTAAACGACTGTCCAAAATCTTAGACGATGCTAAGGAGGTGTTCCAACAGGGACTTGGAACACTGAAAGGAATTACGGCAACCATCAAGGTTGAAGAACATGCAAACCCAAAATGTTTCAAAGCCAGACCAGTGCCTTATGCGATACGACCTGCTGTGGAAGCAGAGCTGGAAGGGCTAGAACATTCAGGGGTACTGTCCAAGGTGGACTGGAGCGAATGGGCTACACCCATTGTTCCTGTCATGAAGCGTTCATTGAGCAACAAGCCGGGGGAACCTGGGAAGGTTCGCATCTGTGGCGATTTCAAGATCACTGTTAATCCGGTTCTTCACACGGTGCAATATCCGCTTCCGCGGATTGAAGATATCTTCGCTTCACTGTCTGGCGGGAAGCACTTCACCAAGATAGACCTGGCGCAGGCGTACCTACAGATGGAAGTTGATGAAGTGCCACGCCAGTATCTCACGATCAACATGCATAAGGGCTTATATCGGTATAATAGACTGGTTTTTGGAGTGGCATCGGCTCCAGCGATTTGGCAAAGGGCCATGGAGCAGGTATTGCAGGGAATCCCAGGCACACAATGCTACCTGGATGACATCCTGATTACAGGAGATAACGATAAGGATCACCTCGCGAATTTGGAACAGGTGCTCATCAGATTGAAAGAATATGGGCTCAGAGTTAACCGCCAGAAATGCGAGATTTTTCAAAAGCGAATCTCGTACTGCGGCCACGTCATTGACCGGGAGGGGCTTCATAAGTCACCTGACAAGATCGAAGCTGTTGTAAAAGCTCCTGCACCGGAACATGTATCCCAGTTGAGGTCGTTCCTCGAGTTGGTTAACTATTACCATAAGTTTCTTCCAAATTTATCCACGGTGTTACACCCGCTAAACACTCTTTTGCAAATGGGAATACCATGGAAGTGGAGCGATGATTGTAAGCGGGCTTTTCAAAAGAGCAAGGCACTGATCACCTCTAAGGAAGTGTTGGCTCACTTTAACCCAACGCTGCCTATTCGCTTAGCTTGTGATGCTTCTCCATATGGTATCGGGGCAGTGCTCTCACATAAGTTTCCAGATGGCTCGGAAAGGCCAGTCGCTTTCGCATCCAGATCATTGACCTCCGCTGAGCGCAACTATGCTCAGATAGATAGGGAGGCTCTCAGCCTCGTGTGGGGAGTTAAGAAATTTAACCATTACCTGCAAGGCCAAAAGTTTACGCTGCTGACAGATCACCAGCCGTTGGTTTCCATTTTCAACCCTAAGAAGGGTGTTCCGGTAATGACGGCGCAGAGGCTTCAGAGATGGTCCCTTTTCCTAGGGGCACATCAATATGATATTGAATTCAAAGGTACAAAGCAACATGGTAATGCTGATGGGCTGTCGCGCCTGCCACTACCTACAGCGGAAGAGGCACCGGCAGTTGACCCTGTCGAGATATTTCACTCGACCATCATCGAATGCTTACCAGTCACCAATGCGGGTATTGAGAGAGAGACCCGAAATGACCCGACATTGTCTCGGGTCTACGGTTTGACAGTGAAGGGATGGCCAGCACATGGCGACCCACTGTTACCAGCATTCTCAGCCAGACGAGAACAGCTGTCCGTATGTCAAGGAACATTGATGTATGGAACAAGGGTGAATTTTCCTCCTAAATTAAGAGAGAGTTCTGAAAGAATTGCACGAAGGTCATCTGGGGGGAGTCAAGATGAAAAGCCTTGCTAGGGCTTATGTGTGGTGGCCAGGTATCGACAAACAAATAGAGGATCTGACTAAAAGCTGCTCAGGGTGCTAAAAAGATCAAAATGCACCTCCAATTGCACCGCTGCATCCGTGGGAATGGCCTTCAGCCCCATGGCAACGTGTACATAGTGACTTCGCAGGTCCATTCATGGATTCCATGTTTTTGATAGCAGTAGACGCACATTCTAAATGGCCAGAAGTGATAAAGATGTCGACCACTACCTCTGAGAAGACGATCGCAGTTCTAAGAACCATATTTGCAAGGAATGGGTTGCCGGAGCAAATATGTTCAGACAACGGACCACAGTTCGTGTCAGAAGAATTCCAGAAATTCATGAAAAAGAATGGGGTGAAACACTATACATCTGCCCCATATCATCCGGCTACAAATGGGTTGGCCGAGAGATTTGTACAAACGTTCAAAAAGGCGATAAAGGCCATGAGCGAAGACCATATTCCACTACAACACAAGGTGGACAATTTCCTGATGGCATATCGAAACGCCACGCATGCAGTGACAAATCAAAGCCCTGCCATAATGTTCTATAACAGAAGGTTGCGGTCCCGGTTGGATTTGTTAAAACCCAATGTGCGACGGGAAGTTGAAAACAAGCAATTCCAGCATGTAAATAACAAGGCCACTCGTACTTTCGAAATAGAACAACCAGTGTTGGCCAGGGACTATAGGGATGATAAATGGCAACCTGGGACAATTCGTGCCCGACAAGGACCCTTGATGTACACGGTAGACGTTGGAGAGAACGTAATACGATGTCATGCTGACCAACTTGTGGAATCGAGAACAAGGGTCGACCCCATGTCTGCGGCAGAGACACCAGTTGAAGAACTTATTGAGCCTGTAGCATCTACCTCAGACTCGAACGTATATGATGATGTTCAATCCATAGGAGATCAAGTGGATGAGTCACCCCAGCAACGGGAACCAGAGACCCCTGAAAGGCGTTATCCGGACCGGATCAGGAGGCCTCCTCAGAGACTGAATCTTTGAACAGTTTTGTGTGTAAATTGTATATATGTTATCCATGTAATGTTTAATTTGGGGTGTACACTGTTAAGCTAAAAGGGGAGGAATTGTAGTGTATGTAACCTGTACCACCTTAAGAGAATACCTTAAGGTGATGGACTACTTTTTGATGGCTCCTGTACATTGTAGTACCGGTGGTGACCACACCGGTATATAAACCCTGCGGATCAAAGTGTATCTCAGTTGAGCCCTGACCCTCATTCACTAAAGACCTGTTTAATTACTTTTGTAGTCTGTGTCCTGTTATTCAGTATAACTGCAATTGAAAACACAGACTCAACAATTTGGACAGGTTGGGTGATTGGGAAGAAGCATGGCAGATGCGGTATAATGTGGATAAATGCGAGGTTATCCACTTTGGTGTCAAAAACAGGAAGGCAGATTATTATCTGAATGGCAATAGATTGGGAGAAGGGGAAGTGCAACGAGACCTGGGTGTCCTTGTGCACCAGTCGCTGAAGGTAAGCATGCAGGTGCAGCAGGCGGTTAAGAAGGCAAATGGTATGTTGGCCTTCGTAGCGAGAGGGTTCGAGTACAGGAACAAGGATGTCTTGCTGCAGTTGTACAGGGCCTTGGTGAGACCACATCTTTAGTATTGTGTGTAGTTTTGGTCGCCTTATCTGAGGAAGGATGTTCTTGCCATGGAGGGAGTTCAGTGAAGATTCACCAGACTGATACCTGGGATGGCAGGAATGACGTATGAGGAGAGATTGGGTCGATTGGGCTTATACTCACTGGAGTTTAGAAGAATGAGAGGGGACCTCATTGAAACTTATAAAATTCTAACAGGACTAGACAGACTAGATGCAGGAAGGATGTTCCCGATGGTCGGGGAGTCCAGAACCAGGGGTCACAGTCTAAGGATAAGGGGTAAGCCATTTAGGACAGAGATGAGGAGGAATTTCTTTACCCAGAGAGTGGTGAACCTGTGGAATTCTCTGCCACACAGGGCGGTGGAGGCCAATTCATTAAATATATTCAAGAAGGAGTTAGATATATTTCTTAAGGCTAAAGGGATCAAGGGATATGGGGAGAAAGCAGGGACAGGGTACTGAACTTGGATGATCAGCCATGATCTCATTGAATGGCGGAGCAGGCTCGAGGGGCCGAATGGCCTACTCCTGCTCCTATCTTCTATGTTTCTATGTTTCTATGTTTCTATGCTGTTTGTGGGGGCTTCCTGTGTGCAACTTGGCTGCCGCGTTGTCAATAGTGACCACACATCAAAAGCAATCCATTGATTGTAGAGGGTTGTAACTCGCTCTCAGGATGTGAGAAGCAGTTTATAAATTTAACAGTAAGGTTCAGCTGATTAGAACGGAGGAACAGCAGGAGGCCGTTCAGCCGCTCGAGTCTGGTTTCATTCATGGGATACGGACGTCGCTGGCAAGGCCGGAATTTATTGCCCATCCCTAGTTACCCCTTGGGAAGGTGGTGGTGAGCATTCTTGACAGAGGGGCGGTACTGAGGGAGCACCGCACTGTCGGAGGGGCAGTACTGAGGGAGCGCCGCACTGTCGGAGGGGCAGTACTGAGGGAGCGCCGCACTGTCGGAGAGGCAGTACTGAGGGAGCGCCGCACTGTCGGAGAGGCAGTACTGAGGGAGCGCCGCACTGTCGGAGGGGCAGTACTGAGGGAGCGCCGCACTGTCGGAGAGGCAGTACTGAGGGAGCGCCGCACTGTCGGAGAGGCAGTACTGAGGGAGCGCCGCACTGTCGGAGGGACAGTACTGAGGGAGCGCCGCACTGTCGGAGGGTCAGTAGTGAGGGAGCGCTGCACTGTCGGAGGGGCAGTACTGAGGGAGCACCGCAGTGTCGAATGGGCAGTACTGAGGGAGCGCTGCACTGTCGGAGGGGCAGATCTGAGGGAGCACCGCAGTGTCGGCGGAGCAGTACTGAGGGAGCGCTGCAGTGTCGGAGGGGCAGTACTGAGGGTGTGCCGCACTGTCAGCGGGGCAGTACTAAGGGAGTGCCGCATTGTCGGAGGGGCAGTACTGAGGGTGCGCCGCACTGTCAGCTGGGCAGTACTAAGGGAGTGCCGCACTGTCGGAGGGGCAGTACTGAGGGAGCGCCGCACTGTCGGAGGGGCGGTACTGAGGGAGCGCCGCACTGTCGGAGGGGAGGTACTGAGGGAGCGCCGCACTATCGGAGGGGCAGTGCTGAGGGAGCGCCGCACTGTCGGAGTGGCGGTACTGAGGGAGCAGCGCACTGTCGGAGGGGCAGTACTGAGGGAGCGTCGCACTGTCGGAGGGGCGGTATTGACGGAGCGCCATAGTGTCGGAGGGGCAGTACTGAGGGAGCGCCGCACTGCCGCAGGGACAGTACTGAGGGAGCGCCGCACTGTCGGAGGGGCAGTACTGAGGGAGCGCCGGACTGTCGGAAGGGCAGTACTGAGGGAGCGCCGCACTGTCGGAGGGGCTGTACTGAGGGAGCGCCGCACTGTTGGAGGGGCAGTACTGAGGGAGCGCCGCACTGTCGGAGGGGCGGTACTGAGGGAGCGCCGCAGTGTCGGAGGGGCAGTACTGAGGGAGCGCTGCACTGCCGCAGGGACAGTACTGAGGGAGCGCCGCACTGTCGGAGGGGCAGTACTGAGGGAGCGCCGGACTGTCGGAAGGGCAGTACTGAGGGAGCGCCGCACTGTCGAAGGGGCAGTACTGAGGGAGCGCCGCACTGTCGGAGGGTCAGTACTGAGGGAGCACCGCACTGTCGGAGGGGCAGTACTGAGGGAGCGCCGCACAGTCGGAGGGGCAGTACTGAGGGAGCGCTGGACTGTCGGAGGGGCGGTACTGAGGGAGCGCCGCACTGTTGGAGGGGCAGTACTGAGTGAGCGCCGCACTGTCGGAGGGGCAGTACTGAGGGAGCGCCGCACTGTCGGAGTGGCAGTACTGAGGGCGCGCCGCACTGTCGGAGGGGCAGTACTGAGGGAGCGCCGCACTGTCAGAGGGGCAGTACTGAGGGAGCGCCGCACTGTCGGAGGGGCAGTACTGAGGGAGCACCGCACTGTCGGAGGGGCAGTACTGAGGGAGCGCCGCACTGTCGGAGGGGCAGTACTGAGGGAGCGCTGGACTGTCGGAGGGGCGGTACTGAGGGAGCGCCGCACTGTTGGAGGGGCAGTACTGAATGAGCGCCGCACTGTCGGAGGGGCAGTACTGAGGGAGCGCCGCACTGTCGGAGTGGCAGTACTGAGGGCGCGCCGCACTGTCGGAGGGGCAGTACTGAGGGAGCGCCGCACTGTCGGAGGGGCAGTACTGAGGGAGCGCCGCACTGTCGGAGGGGCAGTACTGAGGGAACGCCGCACTGTCGGAGGGGCAGCACTGAGCGAGCGCCGCATTGTCGGAGGGTCAGTACTGAGGGAGCTCCGCACTGTCGGAGGGTCAGTACTCAGGGAGCTCCGCACTGTAGGAGGGGCAGTACTGAGGGAGCGCCGCACTGTCGGAGGGGCAGTACTGAGGGAGCGCTGGACTGTCGGAGGGGCGGTACTGAGGGAGCGCCGCACTGTTGAAGGGGCAGTACTGAGTGAGCGCCGCACTGTCGGAGGGGCAGTACTGAGGGAGCGCCGCACTGTCGGAGTGGCAGTACTGAGGGCGCGCCGCACTGTCGGAGGGGCAGTACTGAGGGAGCGCCGCACTGTCGGAGGGGCAGTACTGAGGGAGCGCCGCACTGTCGGAGGGTCAGTACTGAGGGAGCACCGCACTGTCGGAGGGGCAGTACTGAGGGAGCGCCGCACTGTCGGAGGGGCAGTACTGAGGGAGCGCTGGACTGTCGGAGGGGCGGTACTGAGGGAGCGCCGCACTGTTGGAGGGGCAGCACTGAGTGAGCGCCGCACTGTCGGAGGGGCAGTACTGAGGGAGCGCCGCACTGTCGGAGTGGCAGTACTGAGGGCGCGCCGCACTGTCGGAGGGGCAGTACTGAGGGAGCGCCGCACTGTCGGAGGGGCAGTACTGAGGGAGCGCCGCACTGTCGGAGGGGCAGTACTGAGGGAACGCCGCACTGTCGGAGGGGCAGCACTGAGCGCGCGCCGCATTGTCGGAGGGTCAGTACTGAGGGAGCTCCGCACTGTCGGAGGGTCAGTACTCAGGGAGCTCCGCACTGTAGGAGGGGCAGTACTGAGGGAGCGCCGCACTGTCTGAAGGGCAATACTGAGGGAGCGCCGCACTGTTGGAGGGGCAGTACTGAGGGAGCGCCGGACTGTCGGAAGGGCAGAACTGAGGGAGCGCCGCACTGTCGGAGGGGCAGTACTGAGGGAGCGCCGCACTGTCGGAGGGGCAGTACTGAGGGAGCGCCACTCTGTCGGAGGGGCAGTACTGAGGGAGCGCCGCACTGTTGGATGGGCAGTACTGAGGGAGCGCCGGACTGTCGGAAGGGCAGAACTGAGGGAGCACCGCACTGTCGAAGGGGCAGTACTGAGGGTGTGAAGGAATAAGCCATATTTCAGAAAGATACACCATAATATGAACAGAATCCTGATATTTATTAATACATGATATAATGGGTTTAAAAATCCAAAGCCTCGGAGGCACAGGCTGCAAACAGAAAACAGGCTTCTGAGATAAGATGAAGTGTTAACAACGTTATAAACACCACAAGGGTATGAAATGGGAATTGGTTATATATACTAAAACAAAGGCCCTATTAAAATAGCAGTTTGGCGCTTCCAAAAGGTGTGGAGTTTGGAGGGAACGCAATGAAATGCCCAGTTTAAAGAGTTAAAGATCTAACACTCAGGGAAAGTGAAACAGAATATTAAAAAATCATGTGCCTTTGAAAAGATGACATCAAGTGAAATAAACACCTGCTGGTCAAATAATATTTATGTTAAACTTGGAAGACAGGAGACACGATTAAATATGCAACCAATTGAGATAGCGAGAAAACAAGTAAACCATCCTAGTTAAAGTGGTTTTGATTTACATATAGTAAATATGATACCGGCAGCACGCTTTGAAGATATGACTTCAATAGATGCACCGAGCAATTACATTGTTTTTGTATTGAACTTGGAACCCCATGGAGTCACATCGTCTGCTCGAAACCAGTTAAGCCAATATTAAGAATTGAATGAAATAATTTTGTAAATTTGTATCACAGAGACCATTGCTGTCATATTGCTTTTATGATAACTATTGAACACCTAAAGGTAGAGATATAATTATGCATGCAGCTGCTGAAATGACAGTAAGGATAGAAAGAATTCAACAGAGAGAATGAATAAGACAATTAGCTGACATCAGCAGAAAACTTCAAAGAATAAACCATTCAAAAAGGGTATAAAAATAAGAGCTTTTCAAACAGAAAGTCAGAAGTCGCTGAATGGGCCAAGCATTTCTCAACTTCACAGGCATGCTCTGTAAGTTTTTAACTTTGAGTCTCAGGTAATCAAGGTATTTGATTTTGGTGGATGTTCTGAATTTAGAAATAAGTAAGAAATGTAGAAATGTCATGAAGTAAAGATTTGAAAATAAGGATCACTGAGAAATAAGAAATGTAAGCTAATTGTTTTTGAAATGTTAATGTTGCGACTGACTCAACAGCTGTTAACTGAATGTTGTCTCTTAAATAAAACTATACATTTTTAGAATTGTCTCAAAGAGTATTTCTGCATAAACTCGCGAACACAATTTCTGTACATTCTTTTGTAAGGAGTTGCAGAATTCTGGGGGGTATTCCGGACCCTCATAATATCCGGAACGTTACAGTCTATTTCAGCTTTTTAAAAGTGCTATCCGGAGGACAGGAACACCTTCAATCATTCCTTTCCTTTATGGAGAGATAGCCTGAACCATTAGACACATTTAAGCATCTTATAGAATGCGGCTATCTCTAACATTAGTTGCAGGTGAACGTCTGGGGAATACGCCTGATCTGGGGTAGCCCGAACAGGGCTAGGACTAGCAATTATCCCTTCAAGGGAGCACTGCATTGTCGGAGGGGCAGTACTGAGGGAGTACCGCATTGTTGGAGGGGAAGTACTGAGGGAGTGACGCACTGTCGGAGGGGTGGTACTGAGGGAGCACCGCACTGTTGGAGGGGCAGTACTGAGGGAGTGTCGCACTGTCGGAGTGTCAGTACTGAGGGAGCGCTGCACTGTCAGACGGGCAGTACTGAGGGAGCACTGCATTGTCAGAGGAGCAGTACTGAGGGAGCGCCACACTGTTGGAGGGGCAGTACTGATGGAGCACTGCACTGTCGGGGGGGCAGTACTGAGGGAGCACTGCACTGTCGGAGGGGCAGTACTGAGGGAGCGCCGCACTGTTGGAGGGGCAGTACTGAGGGAGTGCTGCAATGTCAGAGGGGCAGTACTGAGGGAGCTCCGTACTGTCAGAGGGACAGTACTGAGTGAGTGCCGCACTGTCGGAGGGGCAGTACTGAGGGAGCGCCGCACTGTCGGAGGGGCAGGACTGTGGGAGCGTTGCACTGTCAGAGTGACAGCACTGAGGGAGCGTGCACTGTCAGAGGGACAGTACTGAGGGAGCGTTACTCTATGGGAGGGGTAGTACTGAGGGAGCGCCGCACTGTCGCAGGGACAGTACTGAGGGAGCGTTACACTTTGGGAGGGACAGTACTGAGGGAGCACCGCACTGTCGCAGGGACAGTACTGAGGGAGCGCCGCACTGTTGGAGGGGCAGTACTGAGGGAGCGCCGCACTGTCGGAGGGGCAGTACTGAGGGAGCGTTACAATTTGGGAGGGGCAGTACTGAGGGAGCGCCGCACTGTCGCAGGGACAGTACTGAGGGAGCGCCGCACTGTCGGAGGGGCGGGACTGTGGGAGCGTTGCACTGTCAGAGAGACAGTACTGAGGGAGCGTTGCACTGTCAGAGAGACAGTACTGAGGGAGCGTTACTCTATGGGAGGGGAAGTACTGAGGGAGCGCCGCACTGTCACAGGGACAGTACTGAGGGAGCGTTACACTTTGGGAGGGGCAGTACTGAGGGAGTGTTGCATTGTCGGAGAGGCAGTACTGAGGGAGCGCCGCACTGTCGGAGGGGCGGGACTGTGGGAGCGTTGCACTGTCAGAGAGACAGTACTGAGGGAGCGTTGCACTGTCAGAGAGACAGTACTGAGGGAGTGTTACTCTATGGGAGGGGAAGTACTGAGGGAGTGCCGCACTGTCGCAGGGACAGTACTGAGGGAGCGTTACACTGTTGGAGGGGCAGTACTGAGGGAGCGCCGCACTGTCGCAGTGGCAGTACTGAGGGAGCGCCGCACTGTTCATGGGCAGGATTTGGAAGAAGAGCAGGGGGGAGTTCTCCCTGGTGTCCTGGGGCCAATATTTATCCCTCAACCAACATCACTAAAAAAACAGATGATCTGGTCATTATCACATTGTTGTTTGTGGGGGCTTTCTGTGCGCAAATTGGCTGCTGCATTTCCTACATTACAACAATGACCACACTTCAAAAAATACTCCATTGGCTGTGAAGTGTTTGGGACGTGCTGAGTTCTGTAGAAATGCAAGTCCTCCGTACTACTATCTCCTGATGTGGCTCGGTGTCAAATTGTGTTTGATAATCGCTCCTGTGAAGCCCCTTGGGATGTATAACTACGTTAAAGGCGCTATATCAATGCAGGCGATCTTTGCCCTGAACCTTGTCCATGTGTGGGCCAAGGGTGCAGTCTGAGCGATCGGCCTTTGCTCTAATCCTGCCGTTTTCGTCACCTTATCTGAGGAAGGATGTTCTTGCCATGGAGGGAGTGCAGCGAAGATTCACCAGGCTGACACCTGGGATGGCAGGAATGACGTATGAGGAGAGATTGGGTCGATTGGGCTTATACTCGCTGGAGTTTAGAAGAATGAGAGGGGATCTCATTGAAACTTATAAAATTCTGACAGGACTAGACAGACTAGATGCAGGAAGGATGTTCTCGATGGCGGGGGAGTCCAGAACCAGGGGTCACAGTCTACGGATAAGGGGTAAGCCATTTAGGTCTGAGATGAGGAGGAATTTCTTCACCCAGAGAGTGGTGAACCTGTGGAATTCTCTACCACAGAAGGCCATAGAGGCCAATTCATTAAATATATTCAAGAAGGAGTTAGATATATTTCTTAAGGCTAAAGGGATCAAGGGATATGGGGAGAAGGCAGGGACAGGGGACTGAATTTGGATGATCAGCCATGATCTCATTGAATGGCGGAGCAGGCTCGAGGGGCCGAATGGCCTCCTCCTGCTCCTATCTTCAATGTTTCTATGTTTCTATGTTTCTGTGTGTGCGAGTGTGTGTTGACTCTAATCACAGTTCCCCCACCACAAGTCCCACCCAAGAAAACGGGCACCCAAAGAGTTAAACAGAAACAATAGCAAAATACTGCAGATGCTGGAAATCCAAAATAACAACAGAAAATGCTGGAAAAACTCAGCAGGCCAGGCAACATCCGTGGAGAGAAATTAGATTCAACGTTTCGGGTGAAAACCCTTTATGAAGACTAAAGAGGCACAGGGAATGAAATAGATTAAGAGGCCAGGCTGAGAGAGAACAAAAGAGGAGTGAAGAGACATTAAGAGGTATTCAAGATGAGACGAGATAGGACAAGTGGAGACAAAAGATGGCTCTAGATTAGGTGTGAAATGTGCTGGCAGAATGGGAGACAGCTGCCATGTGGGAGAGAGAAAAAAAAGAAAGGTGGGGAGGGAAAGGGCCAAAACAAAGGTGTGGATACAAAATATAAGTAAAAATGTAATGGGGGCCGAGGTTATGATCTGAAATTGTTGAAGTCGATATTGAGTCCGGAAGGCTGTAAAGTGCCTCATCGGAAGATGAGGTGCTGTTCCTCGAGTTTACGTTGAGCTTCCATGGAACAATACAAGAGGCCAAGGACGGTGAGATCCGAGTGGGAATGGAGCGGTGAATTAAAATGGCAGGCGACCGGAAGCTCGGGGTCCCCCTTACGGACTGAATGGAGGTGTTCCGCAAAGCGGTCACCCAATCTGCGTTTGGTCTCCCCACTGTAGGGGAGACCACATCATGAGCAGCGAATACAGTATACTAGATTGCGAGAAGTGCAAGTAAATCGCTGTTTCAGCTGGAAGGGGTGTTTGGGGCTCTGGACAATGGGAAGGGGGAGGTGAAAGGGCAGGTGTTGCATCTCCTGCGCTTGCACTGGAAGGTGCCGAGCTAAGGGGAAGGGGTGCTGGGGGCGATAGAGGAGTGGACCAGGGTGTCTCGGAGGGAGCGGTCCCTACGGAATGCTGAAAGGGGAGTTAAACGGAAACGCTGGCCTCGTCTCCCAGCACCAGGGACTTGGTCCTGCTCCTGCCCAAGTGGGAGAACTAGGCCGACTCTTCCTTCAAGGCGTTCTCCAGGGCCTTGCGGAGCGACTTGTTGAGCTTGTCCCTGAAGTCCTGCCCCATGCAGATGTAGAGGATGGGGTTGAGGCAGCTGTTGACGCAGGCAAGGCTGCTGCTGAGCGGGATGCCCACACTCAGTGCCAACGGCACCTCCTCCTCCTCATCCGGGCGGGACAGCTCCAGCAACATGAAGACATTTCTGGGCGTCCAGCACAGGAGGTAGGCTGCAATGACGGCGGCAATGACCTTGAAGGGCTTGCCTCGGGCCGCCAGCCGGTTGCGCCTCAGCCGCAGCCCGATGACGGTGTAGCTGGCGCAAATGACCAGGAGCGGGAGGAGGAACCCGCCGTAGAAGCTGGCCAGGAAGACCGAACGGTGCCTGGCGGCCATCAAGTTTTTGGCAGCCTCCACCACCTCCTCGTAATCCTCGTCTCCATATTTCACGGCGTCCAGCGCCTCCCGCTCGCTCTCCAGCAGGAAGTTGGTGTAGCACGTGGTGCGGTTGCCCCCGTCCACCGTGTCCCAGTAGGCGAAGCTGGTCGCGCTCAGGGCGGCGGCCGCCAGCCACACCCCCAGGCTTAGCAGGGAGGCCAGGCGCGGCCCACGGTGGTTCCGGGCCCAGACGGGCAGCGTCACTGAGACGCAGCGGTCCACGCTGATGGCGGCCAGCGTTAGCATGCTGGTGTACATGGTCAGCACGACCACCTCGCCGCTCAGCTTGCAGAGCGCCCGGCCGAACGGCCAGTGGAAGCCCAGAAGGATGTAGGTGATGGAAAGCGGCAGCAGGACGGCGAAGGTGAAGTCGGCGACGGCGAGGCCCAGGTACCAGACCGTGGTGGCTGTTCGTTTCATCTTGAAGCCGGCGGCCCAGATGACCAGTCCATTGCCCGTCACGCCCAAGATGAACGTGACGATGTAGATCGCCGTGGTGAAGGCGTGCATCGCTCTTTCAACGCCGGGATAGCGTGCAGTCGCCATGACCTCCGGAGGAACCTCGCTGTGGTTGGCCAGTTGAAGATCCTCAAGCTCCATTTGAGATGTCCAACCTGAAGCGATGGAGAGAGAGAGTGAGAGAGAAAGAGAGAGAGAAAGAGAGAGAGAAGAGTCCATCAGTGTTCACCCCAGTCACAGAGATCGGCACGATAATTCCAACTGTGTAACATCAACCGTCTCCGCACTAGTCTCAGCTCATCCGCTGCTGAAACCTTCATCCGTGTTGGTGTTACCCTCCAGACATGTCTATTCCAACGCACACCTGGCTGGCTGCCCTAATCTTGAGCTAATCCAAACCTCTGCTGCCCCCGTGTCCTAACTCGCACCCAGTCCCGTTCACCCATCACACCCCGTCGCTCGCTGGCCTACACCGGCTCCCGGCTCAGGCAATGCCTCAATTTCAAAATTCTCATCCCATGTTTTCAAACCCCCCCCTCCCTCTCTATCTCTGTAACTTCCTCCAGCCCTACAACCCTCCCTATCTCTGTAAACTCCTCCAGCCGCTACAACCCTCCCTATCTCTGTAACCTCCTCCAGCCCCCTACAACCCTCGCTATCTCTGTAACCTCCTCCAGCCCCTACAACCCTCCCTATTTCTGTAAACTCCTCCAGCCCCTACAACCCTCCCTATCTCTGTAACCTCCTCCAGCCCCGACAACCCTCCCTATCTCTGTAACCTCCTCCAGCCCCGACAACCCTCCCTATCTCTGCAACCTCCTCCAGCCCCCGACAACCCTCCCTATCTCTGTAACCTCCTCCAGCCCCCTACAACCCTCCCTATCTCTGTAACCTCCTCCAGTCCCTACAACCCTCCCTATCTCTGTAACCTCCTCCAGCCCCTACAACCCTCCCTATTTCTGGAACCTCCTCCAGCCCTACAACCCTTCCTATCTCTGTCATTTCCTCCAGCCCCTACAAACCTCCCTATCTCTGTAACCTCATCGAGCCCACTACAATCCTCCCTATTTCTATAACCTACTCCAGCCCCTACAACCCTCCCTATATCTGTAAACTCCTCCAGCCCCTACAACCCTCCCTATCTCAGCAACATCATCCAGCCACTACAACCAACCCTATCTCTGCAACCTCTTCCAGCCCTCTACAACCCTCCCTATCTCTGTAACCTCCTCCAGCCCCTACAATCCTCCTTATCTCTGTAACCTCCTCCAGCCCAACAACCCTCCATATCTCTGTAACCAACTCCAGCCCCTACAACACTTCGTATCTCTGGAAACTCCTCCAGCCCCTACAACCCTCCCTGTCGCTGTAAACTCCTCCAGCCGCTACAAAGCTCCCTTTCTCTGTAACCTCCTCCAGCCCCTACAACTCTCCCTATCTCTGTAATCTCCTCCAGCCCTACAGCACTCCCTATCTATTTCACTTCCTCCAGCCCCTGCAACCCCCCCTACCTCTGTAACCGCCTCTAGCCCCCTACAACCCTCCCTATCTCTATAACGTCCTCCAGCCCCTACAAAACTCCTTATCTCTGTAAACTCCTCCAGCCCCTACAACCCTCCCTATCTCTGTAACCTCCTCCAGCCCCTACATCCCTCCCTCACTCTGCAACCTCCTCCAGCCCCTACAACCCTCCCTATATCTGTAACCACCTCCAGCCCCTACAATCCTCCCTATCTCTGTAGCCTCCTCCAGCCTCTACAAACCTCCCTATCTCTGTAACCTCCTCCAGCCCCCTCCAAACCTCCCTATCTCTGTAACCTGCTCCAGCCCCTACAACCCTCCCTATCTCTGTAGCCTCCTCCAGCCTCTACAAACCTCCCTATCTCTGTAACCTCCTCCAGCCCCCTCCAAACCTCCCTATCTCTGTAACCTCCTCCAGCCCCTGCAACCCTCCCTATCTCTGTAACCTGCTCCAGCTCCAACAACCCTCCCTATCTCTGTAACCTCCTCCAGCCCCCTACAACCCTCCCTATCTCTGTAACCTCCTCCAGCCCCCTACAACCCTCCCTATCTCTGTAACCTCCTCCAGCCCCTACAACCAGTCCAAAGATGTGCAGGTTAGGTTGATTGGCCATGATAAAAAATTGGCCCTTAGTGTTAGGGGGGATTAAATACGTGGGTTTACGAGGTTACGGGGATAGGGCTTGGGTGGGATGGCTGTCGGTGTAGGAACCGGGTGCTAGGGTTTGGATGATCAGCCATGATCTCGTTGAATGGCGGAGCAGGCTCGAAGGGCCAAATGGCCTACTCCTGCTCCTATCTTCTATGTTTCTATGTTTCTAACCCTCCCTATCTCTGTAACCTCCTCCAGCCCCGACAACCCTCCCTAACTCTGTAACCTCCTCCAGTCCCCTACAACACTCCCTATCTCTGTAAACTCCTTCGGCCCCTACAACACTCCCTATCTCTGTATCCTCATCCAGGCCATACAACCCTCCCTATCTCTGTAACTTCCTCCAGTCCACGACAACACTCCCTATCGCTGTAACCTCCTCCAGCCCCTAGAACCCTCCATATCTCTGTAACGTCCTCCAGCCCCAACAAAACTCACTATTTCTGTAACCTCCTCCAGCCCCTACAACCCTCCCTATCTCTGTAATGTCCTTTAGCCCCCTACAACTCTCCCTATCTCTGTAAACGCCTCCAGAACCTACAAACCTCCCTACCTCTTCAAACTCCTCCAGCCCCTACAACCCTCCTTATCTCTGTAACCTCCTCCAGTACATACAACCCTCCCTATCTCTGTAACCTTCTCCAGCCCCTACAAACCTTGCTATCTCCGTAAACTCCTCGAGTCCCTACAACCCTCCCTATCTATTTCACTTCCTCCATCCCCTACAACCCTCCCTAACTCTGTAAATTCCTCCAGGCCCTACAACCATCCCTATGTCTGTAACCTCCTCCAGCCCCTACAACCCTCCCAATCTCTGTAAACTCCTCCAGCGCCTACAGCCCTCCCTATCTCTGTATCCTCATCCAGCCCCTACAACCCTCCCTATCTCTGTAACTTCCTCCAGTCCACTACTACCCTCCCTATCTCTGTAACCTCCTCCAGCCCCTACAACCCTCCCTATCTCTGAAACCTCCTCCAGCTCCCTACAACACTCCCTATCTCTGTAACCTCCTCTAGCCACTACAACCTTCCCTATCTCTGTAACCTCCTCCAGCCCCTACAACCCTTCCTATCTCTGTAACCTCCTACAGCCCCTACAAAACTCCTTATCTCTAACCTCCTCCAGCCCCAACAACCCTATCTCTGTAAACCCCTCCAGCTCCTACAACCCTCCCTATATCTGTCACCTCCTCCAGCCCCTACAACCCTCCCTATCTCTGTAAACCCCTCCAGCCCCTACAACCCTCCCTATCTCTGTAACCTCCTCCAGCCCCTACAACCCTCCCTATCTCTGTAAACTCCTCCAGCCCCTACAACTCTCCATATCTCTGCAATCTCCTCCAGCCCCTACAACCCTCCCTATCTCTGTAACCTCCACCAGCCCCGACAAACCTCCCTATCTCTGTAAACTCCTCCAGCCCTTACAATACTCCCCATCTCTGTAACCTCCTCCAAGCCCTACAACCGTCCATATTACTGTAACCTCCTCCAGCCCCTACAAACCTCCTTATCTCTGTAACCCACTTCTGCCCCTTCAACCCCCCCATCTCTGTAACCTACTCCAGCCTCTAAAGCCCTCCCTATCTCTGTAACCTCCTCCAGCCCCTACAAACCTCCCTATCTCTGTCATTTCCTCCAGCCCCTACAACACTCCCTATCTCTGTAACCTCCTCCAGCCCCCTACAACCCTCCCTATCTCTATAACCTACTCCAGCACCTACAACCCTCCCTATCTCTGTAAACTCCTCCAGCCCCCTACAACTCTCACTATCTGTAGAGCCTCCTCCAATCCCAACAAAACTCCCTCTATCTGTAAAATCCTCCAGCCCCGACAACCCTCCCTATCTCAGCTACCTCATCCAGCCCCTAAAACCCACCCTATCTCTGCAACCTCTTCCAGCCCCTACAACCCACCCTATCTCTGTAAACTCCCCCAGCCCCTACAATCCTCCTTATCTCTGTAACCTCCTCCAGCCGCTAAAACCATCCCTATCTCTAACCTCCTCCAGCCCCTAGAAACCTCCCTACCTCTAAAACCTCCTCCAGCCCCTGCAACCCTGCCTACCTCTGTAACCGCCTCCAGCCTCCTTCAACCCTCCCTATCTCTATAACGTCCTCCAGCCCCTACAACACTCCCTATCTCTGTAACCTCTACAGCCTCTACAAACCTCCCTATCTCTGTAACCTCCTCCAGCCTCCTCCAAACCTCCCTATCTCTGTAGCCTCCTCCAGCCCCTACAACCCTCCCTATCTCTGTAATCTCCTCCAGCCCCTACAACCCTCCCTATCTCTGTAACCTCCGCCAGCCCCTACAACCCTCCCTATCTCTGTAAACTCCTCTAGCCCCGAACAACCCTTCTTATCTATTTCACTTCCTCCAGCCCCAACAACCATCCCTATCTCTGTAACCTCCTCCAGCCCCTACAACCCTCCCTATCTATTTCACTTCCCCCAGCCCCGACAACCATCCCTATCTCTGTAACCTCCTTCAGCCCCTACAACCCTCCCTATCTCTGTAACCTCATCCAGTCCCTGCAACCCTCCCTATCTCTAAACTCCTCCAGCCCGCACAACACTCCCTATCACTGTAACCTCCTCCAGCCCCTACAACCCTCCCTATCTCTGTAACCTCCTCCAGCCCCTACAACCCTCCCTATCTCTGTAACCTCCTCCGGCCCCTACAACACTCCCTGTCTCTGTAACCTCCTCCAGCCCCTACAACCCTCCCTATCTCTGTAACCTCCTCCAGCCCCTACAACCCTCCCTATCTCTGTAACCTCCTCCGGCCCCTACAACCCTCCCTATCTCTGTAACCTCCTCCAGCCCCTACAACCCTCCCTATCTCTGTAACCTCCTCCTGCCCCTACAACCCTCCCTATCTCTGTAACCTCCTCCGGCCCCTACAACCCTCCCTATCTCTGTAACCTCCTCCAGCCCCTACAACACTCCCTATCTCTGTAACCTCCTCCGGCCCCTACAACACTCCCTATCTCTGTAACCTCCTCCAGCCCCTACAACCCTCCCTATCTCCGTAACCTCCTCCAGCCCCTACAACCCTCCCTATCTCCGTAACCTCCTCCAGCCCCTACACCCCTCCCGATCTCTGTAATCTCCTCCAGCCCCTACAACTCTCCCGATCTCTGTAATCTCCTCCAGCCCCTACAAACCACCCTATCTCTGTAACCGTCAGCATACCCGACAATCCTCCCTATCTCCGGAACCTCCTCCAGCCCCTATAACCCTCCCAGATCTCTGCTCCCCTCCAATTCCGGTCCTTTTGTGCATCCCCCGATTTCCATCGCTCCACCATTGAAGGGTCTTAAAGGAGGAGAGAGAGAGGCGGAGAGGTTTAGGGAGGGAATTCCAGAGCTCGAGGCCAAGGCAGCTGAATGCACGGCCGCCAATGGTGGAGCGATGGAAATCGGGGCGATGCGCAAGAGGACGGAATTGGAGGAGCGCAAAAATCTGGGAGGATTCCTATTAAGTCCAAGACTTGCTCTGTTTGTCGTACATGAAATACCATTGGGTTATCTCGCCCCGGTAAATATAAAGAATTACATCGAATTCACAGCACAAAAACAGGCCATTCGGCTCATCTGTTCCGTGCCGGTGTTTATGCTCCACACCAGCCTCCTCCCACCCCTCTTCATCTCACCCAACAACACCAGCCTCCTCCCACCCCTCTTCATCTCACCCCGTCAACACCAGCCTCCTCCCACCCCTCTTCATCTCACCCAACAACACCAGCCTCCTCCCACCCCTCTTCATCTCACCCCGTCAACACCAGCCTCCTCCCACCCCTCTTCATCTCACCCCATCAACACCAGCCTCCTCCCACCCCTCTTCATCTCACCCAACAACACCAGCCTCCTCCCACCCCTCTTCATCTCACCCCGTCAACACCAGCCTCCTCCCACCCCTCTTCATCTCACCCAACAACACCAGCATCCTCCCACCCCTCTTCATCTCACCCCGTCAACACCAGCCTCCTCCCACCCCTCTTCATCACATCCCAACAACACCAGCATCCTCCCACCCCTCTTCATCTCACCCAACAACACCAGCCTCCTCCCACCCCTCTTCATCTCACCCAACAACACCAGCCTCCTCCCACCCCTCTTCATCTCACCCCATCAACACCAGCCTCCTCCCACCCCTCTTCATCTCACTCCATCAACACCAGCCTCCTCCCACCCCTCTTCATCTCACCCCATCAACACCAGCATCCTCCCACCACTCTTCATCTCACCCCATCAACACCAGCCTCCTCCCACCCCTCTTCATCTCACCCCATCAGCACCAGCCTCCTCCCACCCCTCTTCATCTCACCCCATCAACACCAGCCTCCTCCCACCCCTCTTAATCTCACTCCATCAACACTAGCCTCCTCCCACCCCTCTTCATCTCACCCCATCAACACCAGCCTCCTCCCACCCCTCTTAATCTCACTCCATCAACACCAGCCTCCTCCCACCCCTCTTCATCTCACCCCATCAACACCAGCATCCTCCCACCCCTCTTCATCTCACCCCATCAACACCAGCCTCCTCCCACCCTATTCATCTCACTCCATCAACACCAGCCTCCTCCCACCCCTCTTCATCTCACCCCATCAACACCAGCATCCTCCCACCCCTCTTCATCTCACCCCATCAACACCAGCCTCCTCCCACCCTATTCATCTCACCCCATCAACACCAGCCTCCTCCCACCCTATTCATCTCACTCCATCAACACCAGCCTCCTCCCACCCCTCTTCATCTCCCCCCATCAACAACAGCCTCCTCCCACCCCTCTTCATCTCACCCCATCACCATATCCTTCTATTCCTTTCTCCCTCGTGCGTTTATCCAGCTTCCCCTTAAAGGCATCTCTGCTCTTCGCCTCGACCACTCCATGTGGTAGCGAGTTCCCCATTCTCACCACACTCTGGGTAAAGTAGTTTTTCCTGAATTCCCTATTGGATTTATTTGTGACTATCTTATATCGATGGCCCCTAGTTCTGGTCTCCGCACAGAAGTGGAAACATCTTCTCTGCATCTGTCATAAGAACAGAACTTAAGCTCATAAGAAATAGGAGCAGGAGTCGGCCATTCGGCCCCTCGATCCTGCTCCGCCATTCAATCTGATCATGGCTGAACTTCGAACTCATCTCAACTTTCCTGCCCGATCCCCAGATCCCTAGATTCCCCATGAGTCCAAAATCTATCCATCTCAGCCTTGAATATACTCAATGACTGAGCCCCCACAGCCCTCTGGGGCAGAGAATTCCAAAGATTCACCGCCCTCTGAGTGAAGAAATTCCTCCTCATCTCAGTCCTCAATGGCCGACCCCTTAACCTCAGACTGTGACCCCTGGTTCTAGACTCTCCAGCCCAGGGGGAAACATCCTCTCAGCATCTACCCTGTCAATCCCCCTCAGAATCTTACATGATTCAATGAGCTGTACAAAACGTTAGTTAGGCCACAGCTGGAATACTGTGTGCAGTTCTGGTCGCCACACTATAGGAAGGATGTGATTGCATTGGAGAGGGTGCAGAGGAGATTCACCAGGATGTTACCTGGGCTGGAGCGCTTCAGCTATGAAGAGAGACTAGACAGGCTGGGGTTGTTTTCCTTAGAGCAGAGAAGGCTGAGGGGGACCTGATTGAGGTGTACAAAATTATGAGGGGCATAGATAGGGTGGATAGAAAGGAACTTTTCCCCTTAGTAGAGGGGTCAATAGCCAGGGGGCATAGTTTCAAGGTAAGGGGCGGGAGGTTTAGAGGGGATGTGAGGAAAAACCTTTTCACCCAGAGGGTGGTTGGAATCTGTAACTCACTGCCTGAAAGGGTGGTAGAGGCAGGAACCCTCACAACATTCAAGAAGCATTTAGATGAGCACTTGAAACGCCATAGCATACAAGGCTACGGACCAAGTGCTGGAAAATGGGATTAGAATAGACAGGGCTTGATGGCTGGCACAGACACGATGGGCCGAAGGGCCTCCCTCTGTGCTGTATAACTCGATGACTCTATGAGATCACCTCTCATTCTTCTAAACTCCAGGGTGTAGAGGCCCATTATAATCAATCTCTCCCCATAGGACAGTCCCTCTCCTCCCAGGAATCAGTCTAGTGAACCCTATCGAACCCCTTGCTAATCCTTAAAGTAGATGGTCATCTGTAGAATTACCTGTGGTCTGATGGGCTCCAGGTGAAAGTACAAGAGGCACAGCGGTGGAGAGGCCCTGTCCGTCCGACCTGCTGGCTGACAGCCGGGGGTTTCAGTGCTCAGACACTTCCTGCATCTCCTGTGCTGACCACACCTTTTCCTTTCTGAGGCTATACCCCATGACATTACTGGGGAAGTGGATGTTGTCAGATCTTGACTCGGCACCATGTAAACAGCAACAGGGCGGATACCCTTTAGATCTGATCGGTGGCTGCAGCTTCAGCAACACTGAATCTTTATCTGAGATATCTGGCATGATGGCAACTATCTCTCCAACCCACGCTGACTCCATCCTTCATAGAATCATAGAATCATACAAATTTACACCACAGAAGGAGGCCATTCGGCCCACCGTGTCTGCTGGCCCAATGAGCGATCCACTCTAATCCCACTTTCCAGCTCTCGGTCCATGGCCCTGCAGGTTACAGCACTTCAAGGGCATATCCAAGAACTTTGTAAATGTGATGAGGGTTTCTGCCTCTCCCACCCTTTCAGGCAGTGAGTTCCAGACCCCCACCACCCTCTGGGTGAACAAAGTTCTCCTCAACTCCCCTCTAATCCTTCCACCAATTACTTTCAATCTCTGCCCCCTGGTTATTGACCTCTCTGCTGGGGGAAATAGGTCCTTCCTATCCACTCTATCTAAGCCCCTCATCATTTTATACACCTCAATTAAATCTCCCCTCAGCCTCCTCTGTTCCAAAGAAAACATCCCCAGCCTCTCCAATCTTTCAAATCCTCCCAATAGAAACATAGAAACATAGAAGATAGGAGCAGGAGTAAGCCATTCGGCCCCTCGAGCCTGCTCCGCCATTCAATGAGATCATGGCTGATCATCCAAATTCAGTACCCTGTCCCTGCCTTCTCCCCATATCCCTTGATTCCTTTAGCCTAAAGAAATATATCCAACTATGAAAATATTCAACTCCTTCTTGAATATATTGAATGAATTGGCCTCTATGGCCTTCTGTGGTAGAGAATTCCACAGGTTCACCACTCTCTGGATGAAGAAATTCCTCCTTATCTCAGTCCTAAATGGCTTACCCCTTGTCCTTCTACTGTGACCCCTGTTTCTGGACTCCCGGCCATCGGGAATATCCTTCCTGCATCTAGTCTGTCCAGTCCTGTTAGAATTTTATAAGTTTCAATGAGATCCCCTCTCATTCTTCTAAACTCCAGCGAGTATAAGCCCAATCGACCCAATCTCTCCTCATAGGTCATTCCTGCCATCCCAGGTATCAGTCTGGTGAATCTTCGCTGCACTCCCTCCATGGCAAGAACATCCTTCCTCAGATAAGGCGACCAAAACTGCACACAATACTCAAGGTGTGGTCTCACCAAGGCCCTGTACAACTGCAGCAAGACATCCTTGTTCCTGTACTCGAACCCTCTCGCTACGAAGGCCAACATATCATTTGCCTTCTTAACCGCCTGCTGCACCTGCATGCTTACCTTCAGTGACTGGTGCACAAGGACACCCAGGTCTCGTTGCACTTCCCCTTCTCCCAATCTATTGCCGTTCAGATAATAATCTGCCTTCGTTTTTTTGCCACCAAAGTGGATAACCTTGCATTTATCCACATTATACTGCATCTGCCATGCATCTGCCCAGTCACCCAACCTGTCCAAATCATACTGGAGATTCTGGGCATCCTGCTCAAAGCACACACGCCCACCCAGCTTTGTGTCATCTGCAAACTTGGAGATATTACATCTAGTTCCCTTGCCTAGATCCTTAATATATATTGTGAATAATATGTATTGGAGCACCGTGCACAGTTTTGGTCTCCATATACCTTGGTTAGACCACACTTGGAGCACTGTGCACAGTTCTGGTCTCTGTATACCTTGGTTAGACCACACTTGGAGCACCGTGCACAGTTCTGGTCTCCATATACCTTGGTTAGACCACACTTGGAGCACTCTGCACAGTTCTGGTCTCCGTATACCTTGGTTAGACCACACTTGGAGCACTGTGCACAGTTCTGGTCTCCGTATACCTTGGTTAGACCACACTTGGAGCACCGTGCACAGTTCTGGTCTCCATATACCTTGGTTAGACCACACTTGGAGCACTGTGCACAGTTCCAGTCTCCGAATACCTTGGTTAGACCACACTTGGAGCACTGTGCACAGTTCCCGTCTCCGTATACCGTGGTTAGACCACACTTGGAGCACCGTGCACAGTTCTGGTCTCCATATACCTTGGTTAGACCACACTTGGAGCACTGTGCACAGTTCCAGTCTCCGTATACCTTGGTTAGACCACACTTGGAGCACCGTGCACAGTTTTAGTTTCTGTATCATGAAAAGGATATGGGGCTCTAGAGAAGTTGAAAGCAAAGATTTACTGGAATGATACCAGAACTGAGAGTTTAAGACTTTGAGGAAAGGCTGAACATGCTGAGGGGTGACCTGACACAAATCTTCAAAATTATGGAGGGGTTCGATAGGGTAGACGTAGAGAAGATGTTTCCACTTGTGGGGGAGACCAGAACTAGGGGCCATCGATATAAGAGAGTCACTAATAAATCCAATAGGGAATTCAGGAGAAACTTCTTTCCCCAGAGAGTGGTGAGAATGGGGAACTCGCTACCACAGGGAGTGGTCGAGGCGAAGAGCAGAGATACATTTAAGGGGAAGCTGGATAAACACAAGAGGGAGAAAGGAATAGAAGGATATGGTGATGGGGTGAGATGAAGAGGGGTGGGAGGAGGCTGGTGTTGAGGGGGTGAGATGAAGAGGGGTGGGAGGAGGCTGGTGTTGATGGGGTGAGATGAAGAGCGGTGGGAGGAGGCTGGTGTTGATGGGGTGAGATGAAGAGGGGTGGGAGGAGGCTGGTGTTGACGGGGTGAGATGAAGAGGGGTGGGAGGAGGCTGGTGTTGACGGGGTGAGATGAAGAGGGGTGGGAGGAGGCTGGTGTTGATGGGGTGAGATAAAGAGAGGTGGGAGGAGGCTGGTGTTGATGGGGTGAGATGAAGAGGGGTGGGAGGAGGCTGGTGTTGATGGGGTGAGATGAAGAGGGGTGGGAGGAGGCTGGTGTTGATGGGGTGAGATGAAGAAGGTTGGGAGGAGGCTGGTGTTGACGGGGTGAGATGAAGAGGGGTGGGAGGAGGCGGGTGTTGATGGGGTGAGATGAAGAGGCGTGGCAGGAGGTTGGTGTTGATGGGGTGAGATGATGAGGGGTGGGAGGAGGCTGGTGTTGATGGGGTGAAATGAAGAGGGGTGGGAGGAGGCTGGTGATGATGGGGTGCGATGAAGAGGGGTGGCAGGAGGCTGGTGTTGATGGGGTGAGATGAAGAGGGGTGGGGCGAGGCTGGCGTTGATGGTGTGAGATGAAGAGGGGTGGGAGGAGGCTGGTGTTGATGGGGTGAGATGGAGAGGGGCGGGAGGATGCTGGTGTTGATGGGGTGAGATGAAGAGGGGTGGGAGGAGGCTGGCGTCGATGGGGTGAGATGAAGAGGTGTGGGAGGAGGCTGGTGTTGATGGGGTGAGATGAAGAGGGGTGGGAGGAGGCTGGTGTTGATGGGGTGAGATGAAGAGGGGTGGGGCGAGGCTGGCGTTGATGGTGTGAGATGAAGAGGGGTGGGAGGAGGCTGGTGTTGATGGGGTGAGATGGAGAGGGGCGGGAGGATGCTGGTGTTGATGGGGTGAGATGAAGAGGGGTGGGAGGAGGCTGGTGTTGATGGAGTGAGATGAAGAGGGGGGGGAGGAGGCTGGTGCTGACGGGGTGAGATGAAGAGGGGTGGGAGGAGGCTGGTGTTGATGGGGTGAGATGAAGAGGGGTGGGAGGAGGCTGGTGTTGACGGGGTGAGATGAAGAGGGGTGGGAGGAGGCTGGTGTTGACGGGTTGAGATGAAGAGTGGTGGGAGGAGGCTGGTGTTAGAGGGGTGGGAGGAGGCTGGTGTTGATGGGGTAAGATGAAGAGGGGTGGGAGGAGGTTGGTGTTGATGGGGTGAGATGAAGAGGGGTGGGAGGAGGCTGGTGTTGATGGGGTGAGATGAAGAGGGGTGGGAGAGAGGCTGATGTGGATGGGGTGAGATGAAGAGGGGTGGGAGGAGGCTGGTGTTGATGGGGTGAGATGAAGCAGGGTGGGAGGAGGCTGGTGTTGATGGGGTGAGATGAAGAGGGGTGGGAGGAGGCTGGTGTGGCGCATAAAGACCAGCACGGACCAGATGGGCCGAATGGCCTGTGTCTGTGCTGTTGACCAGACTCGCCCTCCTCCCTATTGCTGTAACCTCCTCCAGCCCCTACAACCCTCCCTATCTCTGTAACCTCCTCCAACCCCTACAACCCTCCCTCTCTCTGTAACCTCCTCCAGCCCCTACAACCCTCCCTATCTCTGTAACCTCCTCCAGCCCCCTACAACCCTCCCTATCTCTGTAACCTCCTCCAGCCCCTACTACCCTCCCTATCTCTGTAACCTCCTCCAGCCCCTACAACCCTCCTTATCTTTGTAACCTCCCCCAGCCCCTACAACCCTCCCTATCTCTGTAACCACCTCCAACCCCTACAACCCTCCCTATCTCTGTAACCTCCTCCAGCCCCTCCAACCCTCCCTATCTCTGTAACCTCCTCCAGCCCCCTACAACCCTCCCTATCTCTGTAACCTCCTCCAGCCCCCTACAACCCTCCCTATCTCTGTAACCTCCTCCAGCCCCTACAACCCTCCCTATCTCTGTAACCTCCTCCAGCCCCTACAACCCTCCTTATCTTTGTAACCTCCCCCAGCCCCTACAACCCTCCCTATCTCTGTAACCACCTCCAGCCCCCAACAGCCCTCCCTATCTCTGTAACCACCTCCAGCCCCCAACAACCCTCCCTATCACTGTAACCTCCTCCAGCCCCTACAACCCTCCCTATCTCTGTAACCTCCCCCAGCCCCTACAACCCTCCCTGTCTCTGTAACCACCTCCAGCCCCCAACAACCCTCCCTATCTCTGTAAGCTCCCCCAGCCCCTTCAACCCTCCCTATCTCTGTAACCCCCTCCAGCCCCCAACAGCCCTCCCTATCTCTGTAACCACCTCCAGCCCCCAACAACCCTCCCTATCACTGTAACCTCCCCCAGCCCCTACAACCCTCCCTATCTCTGTAACCTCCTCCAGCTCCTAAAACCCTTCCTATCTCTGTAACCTCCTCCAGCCCCAACAACCCTCCCTATCTCTGTAAGCTCCCCCAGCCCCTTCAACCCTCCCTATCTCTGTAACCTCCTCCAGCTCCTAAAACCCTTCCTATCTCTGTAACCTCCTCCAGCCCCTACAACCCTCCCTATCTCTGTAACCTCCTCCAGCCCCCTTCAACCCCCCCTATCTCTGTAACCTCCTCCAGCCCCCTTCAACCCCCCCTATCTCTGTAACCTCCTCCAGCCCCCTTCAACCCCCCCTATCTCTGTAACCTCCTCCAGCGCCGACAACCCTCCCAGGTCTTTGCGCTGCTCCAATTCCGGCCTCTTGCGCATCCCCCGATTTCCATCGCTCCACCATTGGCGGCCGTGCCTTCAGCCGCCTGGGCCCCGAGCTCTGCAATTCCCTCCCTAAACCTCTCCGCCTCTCTCTCCTCCTTTAAGAAGCTCCTTAAAACCGACCTCTTTGACCAAGCTTTTGGCCGCCTGTCCTAATATCTCCTGATGTGGCTCGATGTCGAATTTTGTTTGAGAATCGCTCCTGTGAAGAAGCTTGGGACATTTTATTCCGTTAAAGGGCTCTATATAAATGCACGTTGTTGTTACTGGAACACACACTGACGGCTCCGTACTGGAAATCCCGCGCTAACTCCATCTTCCAAATCGCTCGCGAGGTTTCGGGCTCAGTGAGTTCGCAGGCACAGCATGTATCGATTGTTATCAAAGAGGATCTCAAAGTGACCCAACACCCAGCGATGAGTTAAACTTCCTCTATTCTAAGTGGAAACACCAGTTCGTGCAAAGATTCTTTAATTCTGACAATTTGGACACTCTCGGCATCCACGTAACCAAGGAGACAGGCTGCGAGCGAGAAAGGAAGAGGATTAAATGAAGAAGTAATGAAAGCCCAGGAGGGAGAGACGAATGGGGTTGGTGAGGAGGAAGGATTGAAGAATAATGTGGAGGATCGGGGATTCAGAGCTTAGGAGCAGACCAGCTCTTAGAAAGAGAGACGGGCATTTCTCCAGCCCCTTTCACCACCCCAGGACGTCCCAAAGCACTTCACAGCCAATGAAGTACTTTTTCTGAAGTGTGGTCACTGTTGTAATGCAGGAAACGCCCATTTGCGCACAGCAAGCTCCCACAAACAGCAATGTGATAAATGACCAGATCATCTGTTTCAGTGATGTTGGTTGAGGGATAAAAATTGGAAGCAGGACACCGGGGAGAACTCCCCCTGCTCTTCTTCCAAATAGTGGCCGTGGGATCTTTTACATCCACCTGAGAGAGCAGACGGGGCCTCGGTTTAACATCTCATCCGAAAGACGGCACCTCCGACAGTGCAGCGCTCCCTCAGTACTGCCCCTCCGACAGTGCGGCGCTCCCTCAGTACTGCCCCTCCGACAGTGCAGCGCTCCATCAGTACTGACCCTCCGACAGTGCAGCGCTCCATCAGTACTGACCCTCCGACAGTGCAGCGCTCCATCAGTACTGACCCTCTGACAGTGCGGCACTCCCTCAGTACTGACCCTCCGACAGTGCGGCGCTCCCTCAGTACTGCCCCTCCGACAGTGCAGTGCTCCCTCAGTACTGCCCCTCCGACAGTGCGGCGCTCCCTCAGTACTGCCCCTCCGACAGTGCGGCGCTCCCTCAGTACTGCCCCTCCGACAGTGCGGCGCTCCCTCAGTACTGCCCCTCCGACAGTGCGGCGCTCCCTCAGTACTGCCCCTCCGACAGTGCGGCGCGCCCTCAGTACTGCCCCTCTGACAGTGCGGCGCTCCCTCAGTACTGCCCCTCCGACAGTGCGGCGCTCCCACAGTACTGACCCTCCGACAGTGCGGCGCTCCCTCAGTACTGCCCCTCCGACAGTGCGGCGCTAGTAAGGGCATCAGGGATATGGCGATTGGGCCGGTGAATGGAGTTGAGGCAGAAGATCAACCATAACCTTATTGAAAGGCGGAGCATGGCTCGAAGGGCCGAATGGCCATCTCCTGCTCCTATTTCCGAAAGGGGAATCCCGCCTTCTTCCCGACGGGGTTGACAAGACCCCATTGACCCTGTTTCTCTCTCCACGGATGTTGCCTGGCCTGCTGAGTTTTTCCAGCGTTTTCTGTTGTTATTTCGGATTTCCAGCATCCGCAGTATTTTCCTATCGTCTTTCCTTAAAAAAGACTGCCTGATCTAACTGTCCTTAGACTCCCTGGAGAAAAACCGTATCCAAGTGTTATCTTTCCTGGTGGATCCGCGACCCATGTTTTATTACCCTACAGCGCCCTTCACGACCACTGGACGTCCCAAAGTGCTTCACGGCCCAAAGAAGCACTTTTTTTGAAATGTGGTCACTGTTGTAATATAGGAAACGCGGCAGCCAATCCTCGGTGGCGGAGGTCACGGTTTCGGGAGGTGCTGCCAAAGACACCTTCGGCGAGTTGCAGCATTTATTGCCCGTCCCTAATTCCCCTTGAGAAGGTGGTGGTGAGCCGCCTTCTTGAACCGCTGCAGTCCGTGTGGTGACGGTGCTCCCACAGTGCTGTTAGGGAGGGAGTTCCAGGATTTTGACCCAGCGACGATGAAGGAACGGCCCGATATATTTCCAAGTCAGGATGGTGTGTGACTTGGAGGTGGAACTTGGAGGTGGTGGTGTTCCCATGCGCCTGCTGCCCATGTCCTTCTAGGTGGAAGAGGTTGCAGGTTTGGGAGGTGCTGCCGAAGAAGCCTTGGTGAGTTGCTGCAGTGCATCTTGTAGATGGTCCACACTGCAGCCACGGTGCGCCGGTGGTGGAGGGAGTGAATGTTTAAGCCGGTGGATGGGGTGCCGATCTTTTGAAACTGGGAGGGTTTGTGTTTAATGTGAGGGAGTGCTGTGTACAGGGGTATAATGGTGTAGGAACCTATACTGATCCGACCGACTATAAGAACATAAGAAATAGGAGCAGGAGTCGGCCATTCGGCCCCTCGAGCCTGCTCTGCCATTCAATAAGATCATGGCTGATCTTCTACCTCATCTCCACTTGCCTGCACTATCCCCATATCCCTTGATTCCATTAATATTCAAAAATCTATCGACCTCTGTCTTGAATATACTCAACGACTGAGCCTCCACAGCCCTCTGGGGGAGAGAATTCCAAAGATTCACCGCCCTCTGAGTGAAGAAATTCCTCCTCATCTCAGTCCTCAATGGCCGAGCCCTTATTCTGAGACTGTGACCCCCCTAGATCTAGACTCCCCAGCCAGGGGGAAACATCCTCCCTGTATCTACCCTGTCTAGTCCTGCAAGAATTTTGTATGTTTCAATGAGATCACCTCTCATTCTTCTAAACTCTAGAGAATATAGGCCTGGTCTACCCAATCTCTGCTCGTAGGACAATCCCCCCATCCCAGGAACCCGTCTGGTGAACATTCGCTGCTCTCGCTCTATGGCAAGTATATCCTTCCTTAGGTAAGGAGACCAAAACTGTCCACAATACTTCCGGTGTGGTCTCACCAGGGCCCTATATAATCGCAGTAAGACGTCTTTACTCTTATACTCAAATCCTCTTGTAATAAAGGCCAACATACCATGTGCTTTCCTAATTGCTTGCTGTACTTGCATGTTAACTTTCAATGATTCGTGTACAAGGAGGTGTCATTAATAAGAGCAATAAATGGAAGAAATATGGTCTGGCAGTCTCTTTATTTGCTGGTTTTGTGGCTTGAGGTATGTGTTCTGTGTGTAGAGTGTGTCTTCACCCATTCTATAAGATTCACTGACGGGATGATATGATATACACTGATTGGGTTAATATATAATATAGATAATATATACAGACTGGGGAATATAAGAACATAAGACATTGAAGCAGGAGTAGTCACTTTGGCCCCTCGAGCCTGCTCCGCCATTCATTCAGATCATGGCTGATCCGATCTTGGCCTTGATGCCACTTTCCCGCCCGCTCCCCATAACCCTCGCCTCCCCTGTAGCTGAAATGTCTGTCTATCTCCGCCTTGAATATATTCACTGACTCCGCCTCCACAGCTCTCCGGGGTAGAGGATTCCAAAGATTCACCACACTCTGAAATTCCTCCTCATCTCAGTCTTAAATGGGCGACCCCTTATTCTGAGATTGTGCCCCCTCGTTCTAGATTCCCCCACGAGGGGAAACAACCTCTCAGCCTCTACCCTGTCGAGCCCCCTCAGAATCTTATATGTTTCAATAAGATCCCCTCTCATTCTTCTAAACTCCAATGAGTATAGGCCCAACCTGCTCAACCTTTCCTCATAAGACACCCCCTTCATCTCAGGAATCAACCTTCTCTGAACTGCTTCCAATACAAGTATATCCCTGACTCTCCTGAAATAAGGAGACCAAATCTGCACGCAGTACTCCAGGTGTGGTCTCACCAAGGCCCTGTACAGTTGTAGCAAGACTTCCCTACTTTTATACTCCATCCCCCTTGCAATAAAGGCCAATATTCCATTTGCCTTCCGAATTACTTGCTGTACCTGCATGCTAATTTACAGAATGTAACATATAGAATGACATAGATAATATATCCAGACTGAGCTAATCAATGGGTTAAATAATATATTAAGGGGGACCATTGCCAGTGTAGAATATATTCTACAAAAGCAAAATACTGCGGATGCTGGAAATATGAAATAAAAACAGAAAATGCTGGAAACACTCAGCGGGTCAGGCAGCATCCGTGGAGAGAGAAACACAGTTAACGTTTCAGGTCGAAGACCCTTCGTCAGAACTGGAAAAAGCTGGAGATGGGACAGGTTTTTAAGCAAGTGTGGGGGCTGGGAGAGGGGGGAGGGGAGGAAAGAACAAAAGGGAAGGTCTGTGATAGGGTGGAAGGAAGGAGAGATTAAGAGACATTAAGAGATGGTGCGAGGCGAGAGGAGATGGTAATGGGGCAAGTTGAGAAACAAAAGATGAGTCTAGATGAAGTGTAAATGGTGACGGCAGAATGATCGACAGCTGCCCTGTGATAGAGAGAAATAAAATGATAGGGGTCGAGGTTATGATCTGAAATTGTTGAACTCGATGTTGAGTCCTGAAGGCTGTAAAGTGCCGAATCGAAAGATGAGGTGCTGTTCCTCGAGTTTACGCTGAGCTTCCGTGGAACAATGCAAGAGGCCGAGGACAGAGAGGTCCGAGTGGGAGTGGGGCGGTGAATTAAAGTGACAGGCCACCGGAAGCTCGGGGTCACGCTCACGGACTGAATATATTCTGACTGGCATATATAATGGGGCAGTAATTCCTCCCCAAACGTGTGAGTACGGAAAGGGTACTCACGTGTCTGGCCGGAGGAAATGCCGGTTTTCAGCATGCACAGCGCATGCGCTGAAAACCGGCATTTCCTCTCCTCTAACCCAAGAGTTGAAGAGGCTAGCGCGTGCGCTGTAGGGGGCAACGCGTGCGTCTTGGATTTCCTCTGTTTCGGGGGATTTGCGCATGTCTAAAGGCCTCCGGTCTTTACGCTTGTAAAAAGCACACGTAAGTATTTATTTTTACAGGTAAGTGGTGTTTCAGTGTAATTTAGAATTTTTTTTCCCACAGGTTTATTATTTTAAAGAATCTACAATAAGGTAAGTTTAGTTTTAGACCCTTTTTATTAAAAATTTATTTTTTTCAAAATAAAAAATTATCGTTTAAATTATTTTTTAAAACTTATTTATACTTAATTTAATGATTGGGATGTTTTTTAAATTTTTATTTAAAGTTTAAATAGTGTTTTGGGCACCCATAGTTTTCATGAGTTTGACAGTTCTTACTCTCAAACTCATGAATGAAGTTTCCCCTCCCCTGATTGGTTGTACAGTGCTCACCTGATCCCAGCCGGCACATCGCACTAACTACGCCGCTGGATCAGGTAAGCACAGCGCGCCGACATCTGAACCGGGCCTGTGACAGGAAATGCAAGCAGGCCCAGGCTTCAGATGTCAGCGCGCTGGGTGAGTGCAGATCGGGGGCTTGCACCCGCGGCAAGCCCCCGACACCAAGTTCTGGGCCAATATAAACAGAATGGGTTGACATTATCACACACTATTGCATCGAATCATAGGGTGGTTACAGCACAGAAGGAGGCCATTCGGCCCCTCGAGCCCGTGCCGGCTCTCTGCAAGAGCGCTTCAGCTCGTCCCACTCCCCCGCCCTTTCCCCGCAGCCCTGCAAATTTTTTTCCTTCAGGCACTTATCCAACTCCCTTTTGAAAGCCATGATTGAATCTGCCTCCACCGCCCTTTCAGGCAGTGCATTCCAGATCCTAACCTCTCGCTGCATAAAAAAGTTTTCCCTCATGTCGCCTTTGGTGCTTCTGCCAATCACCTTAAATCTGTGTCCTCTGGTTCTCGGCCCTCCCGCCAATGGGAACAGTTTCTCTCTATCTACACTGTCCAGACCCCTCATGATTTTGAACACCTCGATCAAATCTCCTCTCAACCTTCCCTGCTTTAAGGAGAACAACCCCAGCTTCTCCAGTCTCTCCACATCACTGAAGTCCCTCATCCCTGGTACCATTCTGGTCAATCTCCTCTTAACCTTCTCTGCTCTAAGGAGAACAACCCCAGCTTCTCCAGTCTCTCCACATCACTGAAGTCCCTCATCCCTGGGACCATTCTGGTCAATCTCACCTTAACCTTCTCTGCTCTAAGGAGAACAACTCCAGCTTCTCCAGTCTCTCCACATCACAGAACTCCCTCATACCTGGGACCATTCTGGTCAATCTCACCTTAACCTTCTCTGCTCTAAGGAGAACAACTCCAGCTTCTCCAATCTCTCCACATCACTGAAGTCCGCTCATCCCTGGTACCATTCTGGACAATCTCCCCTTAACCTTCTGTGCTCTAAGGAGAACAATCCCAGCTTCTCCAGTCTCTCCACATCGCTGAAGTCCCTCATCCCTGGAACCATTCTGGTCAATCTCCCCTTAACGTTCTCTGCTCTAAAGAGAACAACCCCAGCTTCTCCAGTCTCTCCACATCACTGAAGTCCCTCATCCCTGGTACCATTCTGGTCAATCTCCGCTTAACCTTCTCTGCTCTAAGGAGAACAACCCCAGCTTCTCCAGTCTCTCCACATCACTGAAGTCCCTCATCCCTGGGACCATTCTGGTCAATCTCCCCTTAACCTTCTCTGCTCTAAGGAGAACAATCCCAGCTTCTCCAGTCTCTCCACATCACTGAAGTCCCTCATCCCTGGTACCATTCTGGTCAATTTCCCCTTAACCTTCTCTGCTCTAAGGAGAACAACCCCAGCTTCTCCAGTCTCTCCACATCACTGAAGTCCCACATCCCTGGGACCATTCCGGTCAATCTCCCCTTAACCTTCTCTGCTCTAAGGAGAACAATCCCAGCTTCTCCAGTCTCTCCACATCACTGAAGTCCCACATCCCTGGGACCATTCCGGTCAATCTCCCCTTAACCTTCTCTGCTCTAAGGAGAACAACCCCAGCTTCTCCAGTCTCTCCACATCACTGAAGCCGCTCATCCCTGGGACCATTCTGGTCAATCTCCTCCGCACCCTCTCCAAGGCCTTGACATCCTTCCCAAACAGCAATGTGATAATGACCCAGATCATCAGTTACAGTGATGTTGGTTGAGGGATAAATATTGGCCCCAGGACACCGGGGAGAACTTGCCTGCTCTTCTTCCAAAATAGTGCCATGGGATCTTTCACGTCCACCTGAGAGAGCAGACGGGGCCTCGGTTTAACATCTCAACAGAAAGTAGTGGGCACTCGGGTTTAACGTCTCATCTGAAAGACGTCACCTCCGACAGTGCGGCGCTCCCTCAGTACTGACCCTCCGACAGTACGGCGCTCCCTCAGTACAGCCCCTCCGACAGTGCGGCACTCCCTCAGTACTGCACCTCCGACAGTGCAGCGCTCCCTCAGTACTTCCTCTCCGATAGTGCGGCGCTCCCTCAGTACTGCCCCTCTGACAGTGCGGCGCTCCCTCAGTACTGCCCCTCCGACAGTGCGGCGCTCCCTCAGTACTGCCCCTCCGACAGTGCGGCGCTCCCTCAGTACTGCCCCTCCGACAGTGCGGCGCTCCCTCAGTACTGCCCCTCTGACAGTGCGGCGCTCCCTCAGTACTGCCCCTCCGACAGTGCGGCGCTCCCTCAGCACTGCCCCTCCGACAGTGCGGCACTCCATCAGTACTGCCCCTCTGACAGTGCGGCGCTCCCTCAGTACTGCCCCTCCGACAGTGCGGTGCTCCCTCAGTACTGCCCCCCCGACAGTGCGGCGCTCCCTCAGTACTGCCCCTGCGACAGTGCGGCGCTCCCTCAGTACTGCCCCTCCGACAGTGCGGTGCTCCCTCAGTACTGCCCCTCTGTCAAGAAGGCTCACCACCACCTTCCCAAGGGGTAACTAGGGATGGGCAATAAACGCCGGCCTTGCCAGCGACGTCCGGATCCCATGAATGAAACCAGACTCGAGGGGCTGAACGGCCTCCTGCTGTTCCTCCATTCTAATCAGCTGAACCTTACTGCTAAATTTATGAAACAGCTTCTCACATCCTGAGAGCGAGCTACAACCCTCTACAATCAATGGTTTGCTTTTGATGTGTGGTCACTATTGTAAACGCGACAGCCAAATTGCGCACAGCAACCTCCCACAAACAGCATAGAAACATAGAAGATAGGAGCAGGAGTCGGCCATTCGGCCCCTCGAGTCTGCTCCGCCATTCAATGAGATCATGGCTGACCATCCAAATTCAGTACCCTGTCCCTGCCTTCTCCCCATACCCCTTGATCCCTTTAGCCTTAAGAAATATATCTAACTCCTTCTTGAATATATTTAATGAATTGGCCTCCACTGCCCTCTGTGGTAGAGAATTCCACAGGTTCACCACTCTCTGGCTGAAGAAATTCCTCATCTCTGTCCTAAATGGCTTACCCCTTATCCTTAGACTGTGACCCATGGTTCTGGACTCCCTGACCATCGGGAACATCCTTCCTGCATCTAGTCTGTCTAGTCCTGTTAGAATTTTATAAGTTTCAATGAGATCCCCTCACATTTGCAGATGACACAAAGCTGGGTGGGCGTGTGTGCTGTGAGGAGGATGCCGAGAAACTCTAGTATGATTTGGAAAGGTTCGGTGATTAGGCAGATGCATGGCAGATGCAATATAACGTGGACAAATGCGAGGTTATCCACTTCGGTGTCAAAAACAGGAAGGCAGATTATTATCTGAACGGCAATAGATTGGGAGAAGGGGAAGTGCAACGAGACCTGGGTGTCCTTGTGCACCAGTTGCTGAAGGTAAGCATGCAGGTGCAGCAGACGGTTAAGAAGGCAAATCGTATGTTGGCCTTCGTAGCGAGAGGGTTTGAGTACAGGAACAAGGATGTCTTCCTGCAGTGGAACAGGGCCTTGGTGAGACCACATCTTGAGTATTGTGTGCAGTTTTGGTCGCCTTATCTGAGGAAGGATGTTCTTGCCATGGGGGATTGCTGCACTGTCGGAGGGGCAGTACTGAGAGAGCGCCGTACTGTCGGAGGGCCAGTACTGAGGGAGCACTGCAATGTCGGAGGGGCAGTGCCGCACTGTCGGAGGGGCGGTACTGAGGGAGCACCGCACTGTCGGAGGGGCAGTACTGAGGGAGCGCCGCACTGTCGGAGAGGCAGTACTGAGGGAGTGCCGCACTGTCGGAGGGGCGGGACTGAGGGAGCACCGCACTGTCGGAGGGGCAGTACTGAGGGAGCGCCGCACTGTCGGAGGGGCGGTACTGAGGGAGCGCCATAGTGTCGGAGGGGCAGTACTGTCGGAGGGGCAGTACTGAGGGAACGCCGCACTGTCGGAGGGGCAGCACTGAGCGAGCGCCGCATTGTCGGCGGGTCAGTACTGAGGGAGCTCCGCACTGTCGGAAGGGCAGTACTGAGGGAGCGCCGCAATGTCGGAGGGGCTGTACTGAGGGAGCGCCGCGCTGTCGGAGGGGCAGTACTGAGGGAGCGCCGCAGTGTCGGAGGGGCAGCACTGAGGGAGCGCCGCACTGCCGCAGGGACAGTACTGAGGGAGCGCCGCACTGTCGGAGGGGCAATACTGAGGGAGCGCCAGACTGTCGGAAGGGCAGTACTGAGGGAGCGCCGCACTGTCGGAGGGGCAGTACTGAGGGAGCGCCGCACTGTCGGAGGGTCAGTACTGTGGGAGCGCCGCACTGTCGGAGGGGCAGTACTGAGGGAGCGCCGCACTGTCGGAGGGGCAGTACTGAGGGAGCGCCGCACTGTTGGAAGGGCAGTACTGAGGGAGCGCCGGACTGTCGGAGGGGCGGTACTGAGTGAGCGCCGCCCTGTCGGAGGGGCAGTACTGAGGGAGCGCCGCACTGTCGGAGGGGCAGTACTGAGGGAGCGCCGCACTGTCGGATTGGCAGTACTGAGGGCAAGCTGCACTGTCGGAGGGGCAGTACTGAGGGAGCGTCACACTGTTGGAGGGGCAGTACTGAGTGAGCTCCACACTGTCGGAGGGGCAGTACTGAGGGAGCGCCGTACTGTCGGAGGGGCAGTACTGAGGGAGCGCCGGACTGTCGGAAGGGCAGTACTGAGGGAGCGCCGCACTGTCGGAGGGGCAGTACTGAGGGAGCGCCGCAGTGTCGGAGGGGCAGTACTGAGGGAGCGCCGCACTGCCGCAGGGACAGTACTGAGGGAGCGCCGCACTGTCGGAGGGGCAGCACTGAGGGAGCGCCGGCCTGTCGGAAGGGCAGTACTGAGGGAGCGCCGCACTGTCGGAGAGGCAGTACTGAGGGAGCACCGCACTGTCGGAGGGGCAGTACTGAGGCAGCGCCGCAATGTCGGAGGGGCAGTACTGAGGGAGTGCCGCACTGTGCGAGGGGCAGTACTGAGGGAGCTCCGCACTGTCAGAGGGGCAGTACTGATGGAGTGCTGCACTGTCTGAGGTGCCGTCTTTCAGATGAGACGTTAATCCCGAGGCCCCGTCTGCCCCTCTGCCCTCTCAGATGGATGTAAAAGATCCCACGGCCACTATTTGGAAGAAGAGCAGGGGGGAGTTCTCCCCGGTGTCCTGGGGCCAATATTTATCCCTCTACCAACATCATTAAAACGATGATCTGGTCATTTATCACATTGCTGTTTGTCGGAGCTTGCTGTGCGCAAATTGGCGTTTCCTACATTACAACAGTGACCACACTTCAGAAAAAGTACTTCATTGTCTGTGAAGCGCTTTGGGACGTCCTGGGGTGGTGAAAGGGGCTGGAGAAAAGTGGGTCTCTCTTTCTAAGAGCTGGTCTGCTCCTAAGCTCTGAATCCCAGGTCCTCCACATTATTCTTCCATCCTTCCTCCTCACCAACCCCAATCGTCTCTCCCTCCTGGGCTTTCATTACTTCTTCATTTAATCCTCTTCCTTTCTCGCTCGCAGCTTGTCTCCTTGGTTACGTGGAAGCCGAGAGTGTCCAAATTCTCAGAAGTTGAAGAACCTTTGCACAAACTGGTATCTCCACTTAGAATAGAGGAAGTTCAGCTCATCGCTGGGTGTTGGGTCACTTTGAGATCCTCTTTGATAACAGTCGATACATGCTGTGCCTGCAAACGCACTGAGCCTGAAACCTCGCGAGCGATTTGGAAGATGGAGTTAGCGCGGGATTTCCAGTACGGAGCCGTCAGTGTGTGTTCCAGTAACAACAACGTGCATTTATATAGAGCCTTTAACATAATAAAGCATCCCAAGCTTCTACACAGGAGCGATTCTCAAACAAAATTTGACATCGAGCCACATCAGGAGGTTACAGAGATAGGGAGGGTTGTAGTGGTCTGGAGGAGGTTACAGAGATAGGGAGGGTTGTAGGGGCTGGAGGAGGTTACAGAGATAGTGAGGGTTGTCGTGGCTGGAGGAGGTTACAGAGATAGGGACGGTTGAAGGGGCTGGAGGAGGTTACAGAGATCGTGAGGGTTGTAGCGGCTGGAGGAGGTTACAGAGATAGGGAGGATTGTAGGGGCTGGAGGAGGCTACAGAGATAGGGAGGGTTGTATGGGCTGGAGGAGATTACAGAGATAGGGAGGGTTGTAGGGGCTGGAGGAGGCTATAGAGATAGGGAGGGTTGTAGGGGCTGGAGGGTGTTACAGAGATAGGGAGGGTTGTAGGTTCTGCAGGAGGTTACAGAGATAGGGAGCCTTGTTGGGGCTGGAGGAGGTTACAGAGATAGGGAGGGTTTTATGGGTCTGGAGGAGGTTACAGAGATAGGGAGGTTTGCAGGGGCTGGAGGAGGTTACAGAGATAGTGAGGGTTTTAGGGGCTGGAGGAGGTTACAGAGATAGGGAGGATTGTAGGGGCTGGAGGAGTTTACAGAGATTGGGAGGGGTTTTTGGGGCTGGAGTAGGTTACAGAGATAGGGAGGGTTGTAGGGGCTGGAGGAGGCTACAGAGATAGGGAGGGTTGTAGGTTCTGGAGGAGTTTACAGAAAGAGGGAGGGTTGTAGGGGCTGGAGGAGGTTACAGAGATAGGGAGAGTTGTACGGGCTGGAGGAGTTTACGGAGATAGGGAGGGTTGTAGGGGCTGGAGGAGCTTACAGAGATAGGGAGGGTTGTAGGGGCTGGAGGGGGTTACAGAGATAGGGAGAGTTGTACGGGCTGGAGGAGGTTACAGAGATAGGGAGGGTTGTAGGGGCTGGAGGAGGTTACAGAGATAGGGAGGGTTGTAGGGGCTAGAGGAGGTTACAGAGATAGGGAGGGTTGTAGGGGCTGGAGGAGGTTACAGAGATAGGGAGGGTTGTAGGGGCTAGAGGAGGTTACAGAGATAGGGAGGGTTGTAGGGGCTGGAGGGGGTTACAGATATAGGATGGGTTGTAGGGGGCTGTAGAGGGTTACAGAGATAGGGCCCAAAATAAATCCAGATTGTCACACTGGCCTTTATTGACATTGCCAAGTAACTCCCTCTTGTAGGAGGTGATCACCGCCCTGACAGACATAGCTCTAGCTCTCGCTCAAAGTAATTACTTCAGTAGGAATCCATTCAGTGCCAGGCACATTGACACTTTTGAAATGAAGTGTTTTATTAATCCAACGATTACATTATTGTCAATAGTTAAGAGAGACAATGACGTAATTTTTTTTCCTGCTTTCTCTCTGCTTGTCCAAGTTTTGGTGTTAAATATCACTTATAGGAGCATAGCAATAGGAAGAGGCCCATTCAGCCCCTCGAGCCTGTTACACAGGAACAGGAGGAGGCCCATTCAGCCCCTCGAGCCTGTTACACAGGAACAGGAGGAGGCCCATTCAGCCCCTCGAGCATGTTACACAGGAACAGGAGGAGGCCCATTCAGCCCCTCGAGCATGTTACACAGGAACAGGAGGAGGCCCATTCAGCTCCCTCGAGCCTCTTACACAGGAGCAGGAGGAGGCCCATTCAGCCCCTCGAGCATGTTACACAGGAACAGGAGGAGGCCCATTCAGCCCCTCGAGCCTGTTACACAGGAACAGGAGGAGGCCCATTCAGCCCCTCGAGCCTTTTACTCAGGAACAGGAGGAGGCCCATTCAGCCCCTCGAGCCCGTCACACAGGAACAGGAGGAGGCCCATTCAGCCCCTCGAGCCTGTTACCATAGGAACAGGAGGAGGCCCAGTCAGCCCCTCAAGCCTGTTACATAGGAACAGGAGGAGGCCCATTCAGCCTCTCAAGCCTGTTACACAGGAACAGGAGGAGGGCCATTCAGCTCCTCGAGCCTGTTACACAGGAACAGGAGGAGGCCCATTCAGCTCCTCGAGCCTGTTACACAGGAACAGGAAGAGGCCCATTCAGCCCCTCGAGCCTGTTACACAGGAACAGGAGGAGGCCCATTCAGCCCCCTCGAGCTTGTTACAAAGGAAAAGGAGGAGGCCCATTCAGCCCCTCAAGCCTGTTACACAGGAACAGGAGTGGCCCATTCAGTCCATCGAGCCTGTTACACAGGAACAGGAGGAGGCCCATTCAGCCTCTCAAGCCTGTTACACAGGAACAGGAGGAGGCCCATTCAGCTCCTCGAGCCTGTTACACAGGAACAGGAAGAGGCCCATTCAGCCCCCTCGAGCATGTTACACAGGAACAGGAGGAGGCCCATTCAGCCTCTCAAGCCTGTTACACAGGAACAGGAGGAGGCCCATTCAGCTCCTCGAGCCTGTTACACAGGATCAGGAGGAGGCCCATTCAGCCCCTCGAGCCTGTTACACAGGAACAGGAGGAGGCCCATTCAGCCCCTCGAGCCTGTTGCACAGGAACAGGAGTGGCCCATTCAGTCCCTCGAGCCTGTTACACAGGAACAGGAGGAGGCCCATTCAGCCCCTCGAGCCTGTTACACAGGAACAGGAGGAGACCATTCAGTCCCTCGAGCCTGTTACACAGGAACAGGAGGAGGCCCATTCAGCCCCTCGAGCCTGTTACACAGGAACAGGAGGAGGCCCATTCAGCCCCTCGAGCCTGTTACACAGGAACAGGAGAAGCCCATTCAGCCCCTCGAGCCTGTTACACAGGAACAGGAGGAGGCCCATTCAGCGCCTCGAGACTGTTACAAAGGAACAGGAGGAGGCCCATTCAGCCCCTCGAGCCTGTTACACGGGAACAGGAGGAGGCCCATTCAGCCCCTCGAGCCTGTTACACAGGAACAGGAGGAGGCCCATTCTGCCCCTCGAGCGTGTTACACAGGAACAGGAGGAGGCCCATTCAGCCCCTCGAGCCTGTTACACAGGAACAGGAGGAGGCACATTCAGCCACTCGAGCCTGTTACACAGGAACAGGAGGAGGCCCATTCAGTCCCTCGAGCCTGTTACACAGGAACAGGAGGAGGCCCATTCAGCCACTCGAGCCTGTTACACAGGAACAGGAGGATGCCCATTCACTCCCTCGAGCCTGTTACACAGGAACAGGAGGAGGCCCATTCAGCCCCTCGAGTCTGTTACAAAGGAACAGGAGGAGGCCCATTCAGCCCCTCGAGCCTGTTACACAGGAACAGGAGGAGGCCCATTCAGCCCCTCGAGCCTGTTACACAGGAACAGGAGGAGGCCCATTCAGCTCCCTCGAGCCTGTTACACAGGAACAGGAGGGGGCCCATTCAGCCCCTCGAGCCTTTTACACAGGAATAGAAAGAGGCCCATTCAGCCCCTCGAGCCTGTTACACAGGAACAGGAGGAGGCCCATTCAGCCCCTCGAGCCTGTTACACAGAAACAGGAGGAGTCCCATTCAGCCCCTCGAGCCTGTTAAACAGGAACAGGAGGAGGCCCATTCAGCCCCTTGAGCCTGTTACACAGGAACAGGAGGAGGCCCATTCAGCCCCTCGAGTCTGTTCCCCTCGAGCCTGTTACACAGGAACAGGAGGAGGCCCATTCAGCCCCCTCGAGCCTGTTACACTGGAACAGGAGGAGGCCCATTCAGCCCCCTCGAGCCTGTTACACTGGAACAGGAGGAGGCCCATTCAGCCCCTCGAGTCTGTTACACTGGAACAGGAGGAGGCCCATTCAGCCCCTCGAGACTGTTCCACCATTCAATGAAATCATGGCTGATCTGTATCTTAACTCCATCTAGCTGCCTTGGTTCTGTAACCCTTAATACCCTTACCTATCAAAAATCTCTCAATTTCAGTCTTGAAATGTCCAATTGACCCCCAGCCTCAACAGCTTTCTGGGGAGAGAGTTCCAGATTTCCACCCCCCTTTGTGTGAAGAAGTGCTTCCTAACATCACCCCTGAACGGCCTGGCTCTAATTTTAAGGTTCTGCCCCCTTGTTCTGGACTCCCCCCACCAGAGGAATTCATACCCAGTGGTGTTCAATAGGCAACATCTCGACTGATGAAATTCAGTTTAATTTTAAGATGGAAATTTTCTTTATCTTACTTCTTTGTATATAAGTATTAATTCATTCTTTGAGCCTCACCTCAAACAACTGCCTTTAAATAACCGGCTAATTAGCTGATACTTTGCATATTATTGTGTTTGAAATTAATGTATAAAGGAGCCAGTGTCACTTTAACGTGGAAATGTCCCAGTTATTCTCCTCTCTCCAGCCACTGACAATTCCAGTGTTCCGTTGTCATATTCCAGTGGGTTTCACCTCTGTTTTAGTGATGTTGGTTGAGGGATAAATATTGGCCCCAGGACACCGGGGAGAACTCCCCCTGCTCTTCTACGAAATGGTGGCTTTGGGATCTTTTATACGTCCACCTGAGAGGATAGATGAAGCCTCGGTTTAAAGTTTAATCCGAATGACGGCATGTCCGACAGTAATGCCCCTCCGACAGTGTGGCGCTCCCTCAGTACTGCTCTTCCGACAGTGCGGCGCTCCCTCAGTGCTGCCCCTCCAACGGTGCGGCGCTCCCTCAGCACTGCCCCTCCAACAGTGCGGCGCTCCCTCAGTACTGCCCTTCCGACGGTGCGGCTCTCCCTGAGTACTGCCCTTCCGACAGTGGGATGCTCCCTCAGTACTGCCCTTCGGACAGTGCGGCGCTCCCTCAGTACTGCCCATCCGACAGTGCGGCACTCCCTCAGTACTGGCCCTCCGACAGTGTGGCGCTCCCTCAGTACTGCCCCTCCGACAGAGCGGGGCACCCTCAGTACTACCCCGCAGACAGTACGGCACTCCCTCAGTACTGCCCATTCCGAAAGTGCGGCGCTCCCTCAGTACTGCCCCTCCGACAGTGTGGCGCTCCCTCAGTACTGCCCCTCCGACAGAGCGGGGCACCCTCAGTACTACCCCGCAGACAGTACGGCACTCCCTCAGTACTGCCCATTCCGAAAGTGCGGCGCTCCCTCAGTACTGCCCCTCCGACAGTGCGTTGCTCCCTCAGGACTGCCCTCCGACAGTGCGGCGCTCCCTCAGTACTGCCCCTCCGACAGTGCGGTGCTCCCTCAGTACTGCCCCTCCGACAGTGCGGCGCTCCCTCAGTACTGCTCCTCTGACAGTGCAGCACTCCCTCAGTACCACCCCTCTGACATTGCGGCACTCCCTCAGTACTGCCCCTCCGACAGTGTGGCGCACACTCAGCACTGCCCCTCCCATAGAGCGGTGCTCCCTCAGTACTGCCCCTCCGACATTGCGGCGCTCCCTGAGTACTGACCCTCCGACAGTGCGGCGCTCCCTCAGTACTGCCCCTCCGACAGTGCGTTGCTCCCTCAGGACTGCCCTCCGACAGTGCGGCGCTCCCTCAGTACTGCCCCTCCGACATTGCGGCGCTCCCTCAGTACTGACCCTCCGACAGTGCGGCGCTCCCTCAGTACTGCCCCTCCGACAGTGCGGCGCTCCCTCAGTACTGCCCCTCCGAGAGTGTGGGCTCCCTCAGTACTGCCCTTCCGACAGTGTGGCGCACCTTCAGTACTGCCCCTCCCATAGTGTGGTGCTCCCTCAGTACTGCCCCTCTGACAGTGCGGCACTCCCTCAGTACTGCCCCTCCGACAGTGTGGCGCACCCTCAGTACTGCCCCTCCCATAGTGCGGTGCTCCCTCAGTACTGCCCCTCCGACATTGCGGCGCTCCCTCAGTACTGACCCAACGACAGTGCGGCGCTCCCTCAGTACTGCACCTCCGACAGTGCGGCGCTCCCTCAGTACTGCCGCTCCGAGAGTGTGGCGCTCCCTCAGTACTGCCCCTCAGACAGTGCGGCGCTCCCTCAGTACTGCCCCTCCGACCTTGCGGCGCTCCCTCAGTACTGCCCCTCTGACAGTGCGGCGCTCCCTCAGTATTGCCCCTCCGACAGTGCAGCTCTCCCTCAGTACTGCCCCTCCGACAGTGCGGCGCTCCCTCAGTACTGCCGCTCCGAGAGTGTGGCGCTCCCTCAGTACTGCCCCTCAGACAGTGCGGCGCTCCCTCAGTACTGCCCCTCCGACCTTGCGGCGCTCCCTCAGTACTGCCCCTCTGACAGTGCGGCGCTCCCTCAGTACTGCCCCTCCGACCTTGCGGCGCTCCCTCAGTACTGCCCCTCTGACAGTGCGGCGCTCCCTCAGGACTGCCCCTCCGACAGTGCAGCTCTCCCTCAGTACTGCCCATACAACAGTGCGGTGCTCCATCAGTACAGGCACTGGAGACCGTCGGCCTGGATTTTGGCCTCAACTCTCTGGAGTACGTCTCGAAAACACAACCTTCTGACTCAGAACCATATTTTCTAACGATTATCCTTCCTCTAGGTCTATTTCTGATTAAAGCAATCATTCGATGGATTATATCCGGATATTGATAGTTTGCACAGGGCTGGAAGGTAATGGACTCACAGGTGGAATTATCGTAGCTTACTCTCGCAAAGTGATCTTAGATTTAAAATTAAGCTCATCCAAAACTCCGGTGCCCCGTGTCCTACCTCGCTCCGAGTCCCGATCACCCATCACCCCCCTGTCGCTGGCTGACCTACACCGGCACCCGGTCCGGCAACGCATCGATTTCAAAATTCTCATCCTGATCTTCAAATCCCTCCACGCCCTCCTCCCTATCTGTGCAACACCCCCCCAGCCCCGTACAACCCTCCCTATCTCTGTAACCTCCTCCAGCCCCTACAACACTCCCTATCTCTGTAACCTCCTCCAGCCCATACAACCCTCCGTATCACTGTAACCTCCTCCAGCCCCTACAACCCTCCCTATCTCTGTAACCTCCTCCAGCCCCTACAACCCTCCCTATCTCTGTAACCTCCTCCAGCCCCTACAACCCTCCCTATCTCTGTAACCTCCTCCAGCCCCCACAACCCTCCCTATCTCTGTAACCTCCTCCGGTCCCTACATCCCTCCCTATCTCTGTAACCTCCTCCAGTCCCCTACATCTCTCCCTGTCTCTGTAACCTCCTCCAGCCCCCTACAACCCTCCCTATCCCTGTAACCTCCTCCAGCCCCTACAACCCTCCCTATCTCTGTAACCTCCTCCAGCCCCCACAACCCTCCCTATCTCTGTAACCTCCTCCAGTCCCTACACCCCTCCCTATCTCTGTAAGCTCCTCCAGCCCATACAACCCTCCCTATCTCTGTAACCTCCTCCAGCCCCTACAACACTCCCTATCTCTGTAACCTCATCCAGCCCCCACAACCTTCCCTATCTCTGTAACCTCCTCCAGTCCCTACACCCCTCCCTATCTCAGTAACCTCCTCCAGTCCCCTACATCTCTCCCTGTCTCTGTAACCTCCTCCAGCCCCCTACAACCCTCCCTATCTCTGTAACCTCCTCCAGCCCTTACAACCCTCCCTATCTCTGTAACCTCCTCCAGCCCCGACAACCCTCCCTATCTCTGTAAGCTCCTCCAGTCCCCTACAACAATCCCTGTCTCTGTAACCTCCTCCAGCCCCCTTCACCCCTCCCTATCTCCGTAAACTCATCCAGCCGCCACAACCCTCCCTATCTAGGTAACCTCCTCCAGCCCCCACAACCCTCCCTATCTTTGTAACCTCCTCCAGCCCCTACAACCCTCCCTATCTCTGTAATCTCCTCCAGCCCCTACAAACCTCCCTATCTCTGTAACCTCCTCCAGCCCCTTCAACCCTCCCTATCTCTGTTACCTCCTCCAGCCCCTACAACCCTCCCTATCACTGTAACCTCCTGCAGCCCCTACAACCCTCCCTATCTCTGTAACCTCCTCCAGCCCCTACAACCCTCCCTATCACTGTAACCTCCTCCAGCCCCTACAACCCTCCCTATCTCTGTAACCTCCTCCAGCCTCTACAACCCTCCCTATCTCTGTAACATCCTCCAGCCTCTACAAACCTCCCTATCTCTGGAACCTCCTCCAGCCTCTTCAACCCTCCCTATCTCTGTAACCTCCTCCAGCCCCTACAACCCTCCCTATCTCTGTAACCTCCTCCAGCCCCTACAACCCTCCCTACTCTGTAACCTCCTCCAGCCCCTGCAACCCTCCCTATCTCTGTAACCTCCTCCAGCCCCTACAATACTCCCTACTCTGTAACCTCCTCCAGCTCCTACAACCCTCTCTATCTCTGTAACCTCCTCCAGCCTCTACAACCATCCCTATATCTGTAACCTCCACCAGCCCCTACAACCCGCCCTACTCTGTAACCACCTCCAGCTCCTACAACCCTCCCTATCTCTGTAACCTCCTCCAGCCCCTACAACCCTCCCTATCTCTGTAACCTCCTCCAGCCCCGACAACCCTCCCTATCTCTGTAACCTCCTCCAGCCCCTGCAACCCTCCCTATCTCTGTAACCTCCTCCAGCCCCTACAACCCTCCCTACTCTGTAACCTCCTCCAGACACTACAACCCTCCCTATCTCTGCAACCACCTCCAGACCTTACAACACTCCCTATCTCTGTAACCTCCTCCAGCCTCTACAACCCTCCCTATATCTGTAACCTCCACCAGCCCCTACAACCCTCCCTACTCTGTCACCTCCTCCAGCCCCTACAACCCTCCCTATCTGTGTAACGTCCTCCAGCCCCTACAACCCTTCCTATCTCTGTAATATCCCCCAACCGCTACAACACTCCCTAACTCTCTAAGCTCCTCCAGCCCCTACAACCCTCCCTATCTCTGTATCCTCCTCCAGCCCCTACAACACTCCCTATCTCTGTAACCTCCTCCAGTCTCTACAGCCTTCACTATCTCTGTAAACTCCTCCAGCCCCTACAACCCTCCCTATCTCTGCAACCTCCTCCAGCACCTACAACCCTCCCTATCTCTGTAAACTCCTCCAGCCCCTGGAACCCTCCCTATTCTGTAACCTCCACCAGCCCCTATAACCCTCCCTATCTCTGTAACCTCCTCCAGCCCCTATAACCCTCCCTATTTCTGTAACCTCCTCCAGCCCCTACAACCCTCGCTATCTCTGTAACCTCCTCCAGCCCCCTACAACCCTCCCGAACTCTGTAACCTCTTCCAGCCCCTACAACCCTCCCTACCTCTGTAACCTCCTACAGCCCCTACAACCCTCCTGCTCTGTAACCTCCTCCAGCCCCCTACAACCCTCCCTATCTCTGTAACCTCCTCCAGCCGCTACAACCCTCCCTATCTCTGTAACCTCCTCCAGCCCCCTACAAACCTCCCTATCTCTGTAACCTCCTTCAGCCCCTACAACCCTCCCTTTCTCTGTAACCTCCTCCAGCCCACTACAACCCTCCCTATCTCTGTAACCTCCTCAAGCCACCTACAACCCTCCCTATCTCTGTAACCTCCTCCAGCCCCTACAACCTCCCTATCTCTGTAACCTGCTCCAGCCCCCTACAACCCTCCCTATCTCTGTATCCTCCTCCAGCCCCTACAACACTCCCTATCTCTGTAACCTCCTCCAGTCTCTACAACATTCACTACCTCTGTAAACTCCTCCAGCCCCTACAACCCTCACTATCTCTGCAACCTCCTCCACCACCTACAACCCTCCCTATCTCTGTAAACTCCTCCAGCCCCTGGAACCCTCCCTATTCTGTAACCTCCACCAGCCCCTATAACCCTCCCTATCTCTGTAACCTCCTATAGCCCTTATAACCCTCACTATTTCTGTAACCTCCTCCAGCCCCTACAACCCTCGCTATCTCTGTAACCTCCTCCAGCCCCCTACAACCCTCCCGAACTCTGTAACCTCTTCCAGCCCCTACAACCCTCCCTATCTCTGTAACCTCCTACAGCCCCTACAACCCTTCCTACTCTGTAACCTCCACGAGCCCCTACAACCCTCCCTATCTCTGTAACCTCCTCCAGCCCCTACAACACTGCCTATCTCTGTAACCTCCTCCAGCCCCCTACAACCCTCCATATCTCTGTAACCTCCTCCAGCCGCTACAACCCTCCCTATCTCTGTAACCTCCTCCAGCCCCCTACAACCCTCGCTATCTCTGTAACCTCCTCCAGCCCCTACAAACCTCCCTATCTCTGTAACCTCCTCCAGCCCACTACAACCCTCCCTATCTCTGTAACCTCCTCAAGCCACCTACAACCCTCCCTATCTCTGTAACCTCCTCCAGCCCCTACAACCCTCCCTATCTCTGTAACATGCTCCAGCCCCCTACAACCCTCCCTATCTCTGTTACCTCCTCCAGCCCCCTACAAACCTCCCTATCTCTGTAACCTCCTCCAGCCCCTACAACCCTCCCTATCTCTGTAACCTCCTCCAGCTCCAACAACTCTCTCTAACTCTGTTAACACCTCCAGCCCCACAACCCTCCCTATCTCTGTAACCTCCTGCAGCCCCCTACAACCCTCCCTACTCTGGAACCACCTCCAGCCCCTACACCCCTCCCCATCTCTGTAACCTCCTCCAGCCCCTACTGTTGTGTATGTACCTTTAAGAGAATAGCTGGTCTCAGACTGCAGTACCGGCAGTGACCACCCCTGTATAAAAGGCGCTAGAGAGCCTCTGTTTGTTAGTTTCGCTATTGACTTCCACCAGTAAAGACTTGTTTGTTTTCACTCCTGCTGGTCCGTGTCTCAATCATTCACGGACTTAACACTGGCAACGAGGATGGGATGAACTTACCTGCAACTCGGCAGCACCTCAGACGACGTTGTTGAAGGTCGGAGCCAGAAGAAAGAAAAAAAAAATTGTGTCCAAAGAAACTCGGGAAACGGGCGTCGACCGTCGATCATCGGTTTGAAAACTTGCAGGAGAGACTGTTCAGAGCCAGGTTGGGTTCCTCGGTCCGTGGTTTCCCAGCTAATCGGGCTGGTGGCAGGTAGTGCTCTGATCCTTCCTGGGCTGCGGCGGGCTGAAGCTCGATCGGGTGGCTTTTCAACGGGGCCGGACAGCGAGTCGGGAAGCAAAGAGAGAGAGAGAGGGTGGAGCACACAGGGCGCGGCCGGTGCTTCGACGCCGGGCAGCGTTCGGACCTAAGAAGAGGGAGGGAAGTGTCCCAGAGGGTCCGCTCCACGACGGGAAAATAATAAAAGAAAAAGAATCAATATTTAACGCGCAAGAAACCGTGGAAAGCAGCGCTAACAACAGCGGGGAAGAAGGCAAAGCGCAGGAGGCGCCATTTTGTTAAATCGGAGAAGAAGGCAAAGCGCGGGAGGCGCCATTTTAGATTTGCAAGATGCCGAAGACTGGCTGTATCACTGCTTTTGATAATACATTCGAGGACTGGACCACGTATGTGGAAAGAGTCGAGGTATATTTCGAGGCAAACGAAATAGCGGAGGGGAAAAAGGCATCGATATTGCTAAACTTAATGGGCGCTAGAACGTACGGCCTATTGCGGGACCTGATTACTCCAGCCAAACAGAAGGCAAAGAGTTTTAACGAAATTGTTGCTGTCCTACAGGAACACTTAAACCCTGTTGATAGCAGAAAGATTAAAATTCCACAGGAGAACTCAGCACAAAGATGAGAGCAATGCTGAGTATCTTACGGAACTACGCAAGCTATCAAAGCACTGCCAGTTTGGAGCAGGACTGACAGATACCCTACGGGACAAATTTGTCTGTGGACTCCTGAGTGAAGGAACACAGAAGAAGTTACTCTCAGAAAAAGAGCTGACGCTAGATAAGGCTTTCAGCGTGGCAGTATCGTATGAAGCAGCAGCCAGGGGAGCTGCAGAAATTCAACAAAAACCACAGGAATACGGCACCCACGAAATGACACGGGGATTTGCAAAATGTTATCGCTGCGGCAGAACTAACCATGACCAGAAGGACTGCTGGTCCAAAGACAAAATATGCAGACAATGCGGGAAGATTGGACACATTGCTCGAGTTTGCAGGTCTGGGAAGAAGACCAGCGACAACAAAAAGGCTACTAAGGAACCGTACAAGAAAGTACAAAAGATGACGGACAGTAGTTCCGAAGACCAGATGAGCGATACTGAATCCGAGAACAGGAGACTAAGCTGTCTCAAACTTCACAAGGTAATCGCAAAAGAGGATCACCGAACCATTTGGGTCACCCTCACGATAGCAGGGTCCCAAGTTAAAATGGAATTGGATACAGGATCAGCGCTAACCGTCATGAATCGACGAGACTACGAGCGGCTATTTTCGCACATACCCTTGAGAGAGACATCCATCGTCTTGATGACGTATACGGGGCAAAAAGTATACCCCAGAGGAAAAATAAGGGTGCCTGTCGAATACAATGGCAAGAAAATACGGAAATTGTATCTCTACATACTGCCAAATGGTGGACCACCGTTATTGGGACGGGAATGGATCAGGAAGATAAACTTAGATTGGCATTCCATTCATGCAATGATGGTGGACAGTAAAAAAAATGAAGACGTCACTCCTGGACGATTGTCAACAATCTTAGCTAACGCCAAAGAGGTATTTCAACAAGAACTGGGCACGCTTAAAGGCGTAACCGCCTCGATAAAAATAGAAGAGAATGCGGTTCCCAAGTTTTTCAAAGCAAGACCGGTACCATATGCAATTCGCCCAGCCGTCGAGGCAGAGCTGGAGAATCTGGAGAAGGCGGGCGTGTTGTCTAAGGTCGACTGGAGCGAGTGGGCGACACCCGTCGTTCCTGTCATGAAGAAAACGTTAAGCAATAAGTCCGGAGAGCCAAGGAAGATTCGCATCTGTGGGGATTTCAAGGTGACGGTGAACCCTGTCCTTCACACAGTACAATATCCTCTTCCAAGGATAGAAGACATCTTCACCTCACTGTCTGGAGGGAAGCGTTTTACAAAAATTGACCTAGCACAAGCATATTTGCAGATGGAGGTTGAAGGGTCCTCTAGGAAGTATCTCACGATAAACACTCACAAAGGTCTTTACCAGTATCATCGATTGGTATTCGGAGTAGCATCGGCTCCGGCGATATGGCAAAGAGCGATGGAACAAGCCCTGCAATGGATTCCGGGGACTCAGTGTTACTTGGACGACATCCTTGTAACAGGTGAAGATGACAGTGAACACCTTAACAACCTAGAACAGGTGCTCACTAGACTACGGGAACATGGGCTGCGAGCCAACCGCCCCAAGTGCGAATTTTTTAAGAAACAGATATCGTATTGTGGCCACGTGATTGATGAAGAGGGGTTACATAAGTCCCCTGACAAAATTGAAGCGGTTGTTAAGGCCCCAGCGCCTGAAAATGTGTCGCAACTGAGGTCATTCCTCGGGTTGGTGAATTACTATCATAAGTTTTTGCCGAATTTGTCGACAATTCTGCACCCACTGAACGCCCTGCTACGAACGGGGGTAGCATGGAAATGGAACGATGATTGTAAACGTGCTTTTCAGAAGAGTAAGGACTTAATCACTTCAAGGGAAGTATTGGCTCACTACAACCCAGCACTGCCAATCAGGCTGGCATGTGATGCGTCTCCCTACGGCATTGGGGCGGTACTGTCACATAAATTCCTTGATGGTTTAGAGAGGCCGATAGCTTTTGCGTCACGCTCGTTAACTTCTGCCGAGCGTAACTACGCCCAGATTAACAGAGAGGCCCTCAGCCTAGTGTGGGGGGTGAAGAAGTTCAATCACTATCTGCACGGTCAAAAATTTACTCTACTAACCGATCATCAACCTCTTGTCTCCATTTTCAACCCTCAGAAGGGCGTACCAATAATGACGGCACAACGGCTGCAGAGATGGTCCCTTTTCCTAGGGGCACACCAATATGACATCGAGTACAAAGGAACTAAACAGCATGGAAATGCTGATGGATTGTCATGCCTACCGTTGCCGACGGTGGAAGAAGAAGACCTTGCTATGGATCCAATGGAGTTATTCCACTCGACCATAGTCGAATGTCTCCCTGTGACGAATGCAAACATAGAAAAGGAAACACGGAATGACCCGACACTATCACGGGTCTATGATTTAACGGTGAAGGGATGGCCAGCACATGGCGAACCACTGCTGCCAGCATTCTCGCCGAGAAGAGAACAGCTGTCAGTGTGCAGAGGAACCTTGATGTGTGGATCCAGAGCAGTAATTCCACCTAAGTTGACGGATAGAGTACTCAATGAGCTTCATGAGGGTAATCTGGGTGGGGTAAAAATGAAGAACATAGCCAGAGCGTTTGTGTGGTGGCCGGGAATCGATAGAGAAATCGAAGAGATGACCAAGAGCTGTGCAGGATGCCAGAAGGTCCAAAACGCCCCACCACAAGCTCCTCTGCATCCATGGGAGTGGCCCTCATCTCCATGGCAACGGGTGCACATTGATTTTGCTGGTCCCTTCATGGACTCGATGTTTTTAATTGCGGTGGATGCACATTCAAAGTGGCCAGAGGTAATAAAAATGTCCTCAACCACCACGGAAAAAACTATCACGGTTTTGCGAACCATATTCGCCAGGAATGGGCTGCCTGAACAGATTTGCTCTGACAATGGACAACAGTTTATGTCTGAAGAGTTCCGGAGGTTCTTAAAGAACAATGGCTTTAAGCATTACACATCTGCCCCATATCATCCAGCCACTAATGGATTGGCCGAGAGGTTTGTCCAAACATTCAAGAAGGCTATCAAGGCAATGTGTAATGAAGATATACCCCTACAACACAAGGTGGACAACTTCTTGTTTGCCTACCGGAATGCGACACATGCGGTTACCAACCAAACTCCAGCCATGATGTTCTTCAATCGAAGACTACGATGCCGCTTGGATTTGGTTAAGCCAAACGTCCGAAGAGATGTGGAGAACAGGCAGTTTCAGAATATGAATGAAAGGACGACCAGGAGTTTTAAGACAGGTCAACCAGTTTTGGCCCGGGACTACCGCACTGAGAAATGGCAGCCAGGTACGATTTGGACACGACAAGGACCTCTCATCTATACCGTGGACATTGGGGAGAGCATTGTAAGACGCCATGCTGACCAGATTCTAGAGTCACTGGAAAACGTCAACTCCACACCACGATCTGATACACCTGGTAATGAAATCGACGTTCCAATTGCAGCTACCGCAGAACCGGTAATATTGGAAGCAGATGAACCAAACAACGACATTGATCTCGACTCAACATTGCCAGAAGAACCTGATACCCCAAAGAGGCGTTATCCAGACAGAATCAGGAAGCCTCCTCAAAGACTGAACTTATAATTGCTTAAACTTAACCAATGTATCTAGCAACCGTAATTGTGATTGTAATTAGTTATCATTTAGTTGTTAAATGAATGTTATGTACTGCTTATCTAAAAGGGGAGGAATTGTTGTGTATGTACCTTTAAGAGAATAACTGGTCTCAGACTGCAGTACCGGCAGTGACCACCCCTGAATAAAAGGCGCTAGAGAGCCTCTGTTTGTTAGTTTCGCTATTGACTTACACCAGTAAAGACTTGTTTGTTTTCACTCCTGCTGGTCCGTGTCTCAATCATTCACGGACTTAACACCTACAACACTCCCTATCTCTGTAACCTCCTCCAGCCCCTACAACCCTCCCTACTCTGGAACCTCCTCCAGCCTCTACAACCCTCCCTATCTCTGTAAACTCCTCCAGCCTCCACAACCCTCCCTATCTCTGTAACCTCCTCCAGCCTCTACAACCCTCCCTACCTCTGTAACCTCCTCCAGCCCCTACAACCCTCCCTATCTCTGTAACTTCCTCCAGCCCCTACACCCATCCCTATCCCTGTAACCTCCTCCATCCCCCTACAGCCCTCCCTATCTCTGTAACCTCCTCCAGGCCCTATAACAATCCCTATCTCTGTACCCTCCTGCAGCTCCCTACAACCCTACCTATCTTTGTAACCTCCTCCAGCCCCTACAACTCTTCCCATCTCTGTAAATCCTCCAGCCCCATAAACCCCTCCCTATCTCTGTAACGTCCTCCAGCCCATACAACACTCCCTATCTCTGTAACTTCCTCCAGCCCCCTACATCCCTCCCTATCTCTGTAACCTCCTCCAGCCCCTACAACCCTCCATATCTCAGTAACCAGCTCCAGCCCCGTACTACCCTCGCTATCTCTATGTCCTCCTCCAGCCCCTACAACCCGCCCTATTTGTGTAACCTCCTTCAGCTCCTACAACCCTGCCTGTCTCTGTTACCTCCTCCAGCCCCCTACAACCCTCCCTATCTCTGTAACCTCCTCCAGCTCCCAACTACCCTCCCAATCTCTGTAACCTTCTCCAGCCCACTTCAGCAATCCCTAGCTCTGTAATCTCCTCCAGCCCCTACAACTCTCCCTATCTCTGAAAACTCCACCAACACCTACAACCCTCCCTATCTCTGTAATCTCCTACGGCCCCGACAACCCCCCTATCTCTGTAACCTCCTCCAGCCCCTACAACGCTCCCTATCTCTGTAACCTATTCCAGCCCCTACAAACCTCCCTATCTGTAACCTCCTCCAGCCCCCATAACCCTCCCAAACTCTATAACCTCCTCCAGCCCCTACAAACTTCCCTATCTCTGTAATGTACTCCAGCCCCCACAACCCTCCCTATCTCTGTAACCTCCTGCAGCCCCTACAAACCTCCCTATCTCTGTAACCTCCTCCAGCCTCTGACAACCCTCCCTATCTCTGTAACCTACTCCAGCCCCTACAACCCTCCCTATTTGTAATCTCCTCCAGCTGCTACAACCCTCCCTATTTTATAACCTCCTCCAGCCCCTACAACCCTCCCTATCTCTGTAATCTCCTCCAGCCCCTGCAACACTCCCCATCTCTGTAAACTCCTCCAGCTCCTACAACCCTCCCTATCTCTGTAAACTCATAAGGCTCCCTACAACACATCCAAGCTCTATAACTTCCTCCAACCCACGACAACATTCCCTATCTCTGTAACCTCCTGCAACCCCTACAACCCTCCCTATCTCTGTAACCAACTGCAGCCCCGACAACCCCCCTTATCTCTGTAAACTCCTCCAGCCCCTACACCCCTCCCTAATTCTGTAAACTCCTCCAGCCCCCTACACCTCCCCTATCTCTGTAACCTCCTCCAGACCCTACAATCCTCCCTATTTCTGTAACCTCCTACAGCCCCTACAACTTTCCCTAACTCTGTAACATCCTCCAGCCCATACACCCATCCCTTTCTCTGTAACCTCCACCAGCCCCTACAACAATCCCTATCTCTGAAATCTCCTGCAGCTCCCTACAACCCTCCATATCTTTGTAACCTCCTCCAGCCCCATACAACCATCCCTATCTCTGTAACGTCTTCCAGCCCCTACAACCCTCCATTTCTCTGTAACCTCCTCCAGCCCCCTACAACCCTCCCTATCTCTGTAAACTCCTCCAGCCCCTACAAACATCCCTAACTCTGTATAATCCTCCAGCCACTACAACCCTCCCTATCTCTGTAAACATCTCCAGCCTCTACAACCCTTGCAATCACTGCAAGCTCCTCCAACCTCTACAACCCTGCCTATCTCTGTAACATCCTCCAGCCCCTACACCCCTCCCTATCACTGTAACCTCCCCCAGCCCCTAGAACCCTCCCTATATCTGTAACGTCCTTCAGCCCATACAACCCTTCCTATCTCTGTTACCTCCTCCAACCCCCTACAACCCTCCCTATCTCCGTAACCTCCTCCAGCCCCTACAACCCTCCCTATCTCTGTAATCTCCTCCAGCCCGTACAACACTCCTTATCTCTGTAACCTCCTCCAGCCCCAACAACACTCCCCATCTCTGTAACCTCCTCCAGCCCCTACAACCCTCCCTATCTCTCTAAACTCCTCTGGCTCCCTTCAACACATCCAATCTATGTAACCTCCTCCAACCCTGTACAATGTTCCCTGTCTCTGTAACTTCCTCCAACCCGTACAACCCTCCCTATCTCTGTAACCTACTCCAGCCCCGACAACCCCACCTATCTCTGTAACATTCCCCAGACCATACAACCCTCCCTAACTCTGGAACCTCCTCCAGCCCCTACACCCCTCCCTATCTCTGTAACCTCCTCCAGCCCATACACACATCCATATCTCTGTAACCTCCTCCAGCCTCCTACAACCCTCCCTATCTCTGTAACCTCCTCCAGCCCCGACAACAATCCCTATCTCTGTAACCTCCTGCAGCTCCCTACAACACTCCCTATCTTTGTACCCTCCTCCAGCCCCTACAACTCTCGCTATCTCTGTACCTCCTCCAGCCCTATAAAACCCTCCCTATCTCTGTAACGTCCTCCAGCCCCTACAACAGTCCCTATCTCTGTAACCTCCTCCAGCCCCCTACAACCCTCCCTATCTCTGTAACCTCCTCCAGCCCCTACAACACTCCTATCTCTGTAACCTCTTTCAGCCACCTACAGCCCTCCCTATCTCTGTAATCTACTCCAGCCCCCACAATCCTCCCTACCTCTGTAACCTCCTCCAGCCCCTACAAACCTCCCTATCTCTGTAACCTCCTCCAGCCTCCTACAACCCTCGCTATCTCTGTAACCTACTCCAGCCACGACAACCCTCCCTATTTGCAATCTCCTCCAGCTGCTACAACCCTCCCTATTTGTAACCTCCTCCAGCCCCTACAACCATCCCTATCTGTGTAATCTCCTCCAGCCCCTACAACTCTTCTTAACTCTGTAACCTCCTCCAACCCTCTACAACCCTCCCTATCTCTGTAACCTACTCCAGCCCCGACAACCCCCCCGCTATCTCTGTAACCTCAACCAGACCATACAACCCTCCCTAACTCTGGAACCGCCTCCAGCCCCTACACCCCTCCCTATCTCTGTAAACTCCTCCAGCCCCCTATACCCCTCCCTATCTCTGTAACCTCCTCCAGCCCCTACAACTCTTCTTAACTCTGTAACCTCCTCCAACCCTCTACAACACTCCCTATCTCTGTAACCTCCTCCAACCCCTACAACCCTCCCTATCTCTGTAACCTACTCCAGCCCCGACAACCCCCCCGCTATCTCTGTAACCTCAACCAGACCATACAACCCTCCCTAACTCTGGAACCGCCTCCAGCCCCTACACCCCTCCCTATCTCTGTAAACTCCTCCAGCCCCCTATACCCCTCCCTATCTCTGTAACCTCCTCCAGCCCCTGCAACCCTCCCTATTTCTGTAACCTCCTCTAGCCCCTACAATTATCCCGATCTCTGTAATCTCCTCTAGCCCCTACACCCCTCCCTAACTCTGTAACCTCCTCCGGCCCCCTACAACCCTCCCTAACTCTGTAAAATCCTCCAGCCCCAACAACACTCCCTATGTCTGTAACCTCCTCCAGCCCCCTACAACCCTCGCTATCTTTGTAACCTCCTCCAGCCCCTACAACCCTCACTATCTCTGTAACATCCTCCAGCCCCCTACAACCATCGCTATCTCTGTAACCTCCTCCAGCCCCTACAACCCTCCCTATTTCTGTAACCTCCTTCAGCCCCTACAACCCTCCCTATCTCTGATACCTCCTCCAGCCACCTACAACCCTCCCTATTTCTGTAACCTCCTCTAGCCCCTACAACTATCCTGATCTCTGTAACCTCCTCCAGCCCCTACACCCCTCCCTATCTCTGTAACCTCCTCCAGCCCCCTACAACCATCGCTATCTCTGTAACCTCCTCCAGCCCCTACAACCCTCCCTATTTCTGTAACCTCCTTCAGCCCCTACAACCCTCCCTATCTCTGTTACCTCCTCCAGCCCCCTACAACCCTCCCTATTTCTGTAACCTCCTCTAGCCCCTACAACTATCCCGATCTCTGTAACCTCCTCCAGCCCCTACACCCCTCCCTATCTCTGTAGCCTCCTCCAGCCCCTACAACACTCTCTGTTGTGTATGTACCTTTAAGAGAGAACTGACTTTATACTTTACTACCAGCAGTGACCACACCTGTATATAAAGCCATAGCAAGTTTCTGTACTTTCAGTTTAAGCTTACCCTCTGTTCAGTAAATACCTGTTATTATTGTTCTCCTGCAGTCCCTGTATTTTTGATACTCGGACACGACACTGGCGACGAGCAGGTTCGAACTCACCTGCAGTACTGCATCACCTCACGGGGATCTTTCCCTGAAAAGAAGCTTCTTGGAGGTCGAAGTCAGAGCAACGGGCATCGCCGATGTGCAACCGCCCAGGGATCCATCGGAGTTTGGAGAATTGCAGGGGAGGTTGTGGAGAGCTGGGCTTGGCTCCCCAGTCAAGGTGTTCCAGCAAATCGTGCTGGTAGCAGGTAGTGCGCTGACCCTTCCGGACTGCGGCGGGCTCGAGCTCGATCGAGCGGCTCTGCAAAGAGGCTGTGCAGCATCGTCGGGAGGAAAAGAGAGAGAGAGAGAGGGTGGAGTGCACCGGGCGCGGTCGGTGCTCAAGAACCGGGCAGCGTAGAGAAAATAAAACGAGGGGAAGGTAAACTGAGATGCGCCGAAGCCGCGGGTCACTGCCATTACCCTGTAGAACACTAGGAGCAGCGTTGGCAGCAAGGGGAAGAATGAAAAGCACGGGAGGCGCCATTTTATTCCATTGGGGAAGAAGGAAATGCACGGGAGGCGCCATTTTAATCCATTGGGGAAGAAGAAAGAGCGCGGGAGGCGCCATTTTAAACCACACAAGATGCCAAAGAGTGGCAGTATCACTGCTTTCGACAACGAGGTAGAAGACTGGACCACGTATGTGGAAAGAATTGAAATGTACTGCAAGCAAAATGAGGTGGCCGATGGAAAGAAGGCGTCGGTATTATTAAATTTGATGGGCGCGAGAACGTACGGCCTATTGTGGAATTTAATTACCCCAGCTAAACCAATGGAGAAAAGTTTTGAAGAGATTGTTAATATCTTACAGGAACACCTAAACCCTACACCGCTGCTGATAGCAGAAAGATTCAAGTTCCATAAAAGAAACCAGCACAAAGATGAGAGCAATGCTGACTATCTTACGGAACTAGGCAAGTTATCGAAGCACTGCCAGTTCGGAGCAGGAGTGGCAGACACCTTAAGGGATAAGTTTGTCTGCGGGCTCCGGAGTGAAGGAACCCAGAAATGACTACTTTCGGAAAAGGACCTGACGCTAGGACAGGCTTTCAGCATGGCAGTATCCTACGAAGCAGCAGCACGGGGAGCTGCGGAAATACAACAGAAACCACAAGAATACAGCACTAACGAAATGGCATATGGAGCAGAAAAGTGCTATCGCTGCGGCAGAACAACCCATGATCAGAAGGAGTGCTGGTTTAAGGACAAAGTATGCAGGCAATGTGGGAAAATGGGACACATAGCAAGAGTCTGCAGGTCGGGAAAGAAAACCAACACTAAAGGAACTACTAAGGAAAAGTACAAGAAAGTAAAAAAAATGACAGACAGTAGTTCAGATGATCAGGAGAGTGATAATGACTCCGGGAACAGGAGACTAAGTTGTCTAAAGTTACACAACGTGATCGCAAAGGAGGATCACCGAACCATTTGGGTCACCCTCATGATAGCAGGGTCCCAAGTAAAGATGGAATTGGACACAGGATCAGCCCTAACTGTCATGAATCGACGAGACTATGAGCGGCTATTCTCACACATACCCTTGAAGGACACTTCCATTGTATTGAAGACATACACGGGGCAAAATGTTTACCCCAGAGGAAAAATAAGGGTGCCAGTTAAATACAACGGCAAGGAAACACAGAAACTGTACCTATATATACTACAAGATGGAGCACCACCATTATTGGGACGTGAATGGATCCAAAAAATACAATTGGATTGGCATTCGATTCATGCGTTAACTGTGACTGACAAAAAGGATGACTATGTCACACCTGGACGACTGTCAAAAATTCTAACTGACGTGAAAGAGGTGTTCCAACAAGGACTTGGGACTCTAAAAGGAGTAATGGCAATGATAAAAATCGAAGATAACGCAAACCCAAAAATTTTTAAGGCCAGACCGGTACCGTACGTGGTCCGCCCAGCCGTTGAAGCAGAGCTGGAGAGCCTGGAGCGTTCGGGTGTGCTGTCCAAGGTGGACTGGAGTGAGTGGGCCACACCCATCGTTCCTGTAATGAAGAAATCATTGAGCAGCAGACCTGGGGAACCGAAGAAGGTTCACATCTGTGGGGACTTCAAGGTAACTGTGAACCCAGTCCTGCACACAGTACAATATCCACTGCCACGGATAGAAGATATTTTCGCCTCACTATCTGGAGGGAAACGCTTTATGAAGATTGATCTGGCCCAAGCGTATCTACAAATGGAGGTGGAAGAAGCATCTAGGAAATACCTCACGATAAACACTCACAAAGGCCTTTACCAGTACAATCGACTGGTATTCGGGATAGCATCAGCCCCGGCTATTTGGGAGAGGGTGATGGAACAAGTCCTGCAAGGGATCCCGGGGACCCAGTGTTATTTGAACGACATCCTGGTTACGGGCGAAAATGACAGTGAACACCTTGCCAACCTGGAGCAGGTGCTCACTAGATTACAAGAATATGGGCTACGAGCCAACCGCCCCAAATGCGAGTTCTTCAGGAGACAAATCTCGTATTGTGGCCACATGATTGATGAGGAAGGGTTGCATAAGTCCCCAGACAAGATTGAGGCTGTAGTCAAGGCTCCAGCACTGGAAAATGTGTCGCAACTGAGGTCGTTCCTCGGGTTGGTGAACTGCTACCATAAGTTCTTGCCGAATTTATCTACAATTCTGCACCCACTGAACACCCTGCTGCAAACTGGAGTAACATGGAAATGGAGTGATGAGTGTAAGCGTGCCTTTCAGAAATGTAAATGCCTAATCACTTCAAAAGAAGTATTGGCCCACTACAATCCAACACTTCCAATTCGGTTGGCATGTGATGCGTCTCCCTACGGCATTGGAGCGGTGCTGTCACACAAATTCCTTGATGGTTCAGAGAGGCCAATAGCCTTTGCGTCGCGCTCGTTAACCTCAGCCGAGCGTAACTACACCCAGATTGACAGGGAGGCCCTCAGCCTGGTGTGGGGGTGAAGAAGTTCAATCACTATCTGCACGGGCAGAAATTCACCCTACTGACTGATCATCAGCCCCTGGTCTCCATTTTTAACCCAAAGAAGGGCGTTCCGGTGATGACGGCGCAACGGCTGCAAAGATGGTCACTTTTTCTAGGGGCACATCAGTACGACATAGACGACAAGGGTACAAAACAGCATGGAAACGCTGATGGGCTGTCGCGCCTACCGTTGCCTACGGTGGAGGAAGCACCTGCAGTGGACCCTGTTGAGATATTCCATTCGACCATAGTCGAATGTCTACCTGTTACAAACTCAAGTATAGAGAAGGAAACCCGAAATGACCCGACACTCTCTCGGGTCTATGATTTGACGGTAAAGGGATGGCCAGCATATGGCGACTCACTGTTGCCAGCATTCTCACCAAGGAGAGAACAGCTGTCAGTGTGCCGGGGGACCTTGATGTGTGGATCCCGAGTGGTAATTCCACCCAAGTTGAGAGATAGAGTGCTCAATGAGCTTCATGAGGGTCATCTGGGAGGGGTAAAAATGAAGAGCCTAGCCAGGGTGTTTGTGTGGTGGCCGGGAATCGATAAAGAAATCGAGGAGATGACCAAGAGATGCACAGGATGCCAGAAGGTCCAAAACGCTCCACCACAGGCCCCGCTGCACCCATGGGAGTGGCCCTCATCTCCATGGCAACGGGTATACATTGATTTTGCTGGTCCATTTATGGACTCAATGTTTCTAATCGCTGTGGATGCCCATTCGAAATGGCCAGAGGTCATCAAAATGTCCTCCACCACCACGGAGAAAACTATTGCAGTCCTACGGACCATCTTCACCAGGAATGGCTTGCCAGAACAGATTTGCTCCGACAATGGACCACAGTTTGTGTCCGAGGATTTCCGGAGGATCCTGAGGAATAATGGGGTGAAACATTACACATCTGCCCCATATCATCCAGCCACAAATGGATTGGCTGAGAGGTTTGTTCAGACCTTTAAAAAGGCCATAAAGGCGATGGATAACGACGACATACCACTACAACACAAGGTGGATAATTTCTTGTTTGCTTACCGGAATGCGACACATGCAGTCACCAACCAAGGTCCAGCCATAATGTTCTTCAACCGAAGGCTAAGATGTCGCCTGGATTTGCTCAAACCAAACATAAGACGAGATGTTGAGGATAAGCAATTCCAGCACATCAATGAGAAGCCAACCAGGAGCTTCAAGATAGGACAACCAGTCTTGGCCCGCGACTACCGAACAGAAAAATGGCAGCCAGGAACGATATGCACACAGCAGGGACCACTAATGTACACAGTGGACGTTGGAGTGAGCATCGTGAGACGCCATCCTGACCAGATTCTAGAGTCACAGGAACAAGCCAAACCCATACCACGAGCATGTGCACCTGGTAATGAACCCGAAGTACAGATTGCGTCTACCTCAGAATCAGTGGTATTGGAAGCTGACGAACCAACCAATGACAATGAGCCAGAATCAACTCCGCCGCAAGAACAGGATACTCAAGAAAGGCGCTATCCAGTCAGGATCAGGAAGCCTCCTCAAAGACTGAACTTATAAATGATTATTTCAGTTGATGTATATAGTACAGAGAAAATTGTAATTGTAATTAGTTATTATTGAATTGTTAAATGAATGTTATGTACTGTTTATCTAAAAGGGGAGGAATTGTTGTGTATGTATCTTTAAGAGAGAACTGACTTTATACTGTAGTACCAGCAGTGACCACACCTGTATATAAAGCCGTAGCAGGCTTCTGTACTTTCAGTTTAAGCTTACCCTCTGTTCAGTAAATACCTGTTATTATTGTTCTCCTGCAGTCCGTGTATGATTGATACACGGACACTACAAGGTGGAATCCCCGGAGAGTGTGTCAGTATTTACAGGTTAATGGATGCGACAGGGTAGAGAGAGAAAGAAACTCTTTCCTCTGGTGGGGGGAGTCCAGAACAAAGGGGCAGAACCTTAAAATTAGAGCCAGGCCGTTCAGGGGTGATGTCAGGAAGCACTTCTTCACACAAAGGGGGGTGGAAATCTGGAACTCTCTCCCCCAGAAAGCTGGGGGTCAATTGGAAATTTCAAGACTGAGATTGATAGATTTGTGTTGGGTAAGGGTATTAGAGGTTACAGATTCGAGGCGGGTAAATGGAGTTAAGATACAGATCAGCCCTGATCTGATTGAATGGCGGAAGAGGCTCGAGGGGCTGAATGGGCCTCCTCCTGTTCCTGTGTAATAGGTTCGAGGGGCTGAATGAGCCTCCTCCTGTTCCTGTGTAACAGGTTCGAGGGGCTGAATGGGCCTCCTCCTGTTCCTGTGTAACAGGCTCGAGGGGCTTAATGAGCCTCCTCCTGTTCCTGTGTAACAGGCTCGAGGGGTCTGAATGGGCCTCCTCCTGTTCCTAAATAACAGGCTCGAGAGGCTGAATGGGCCTCCTCCTGTTCCTGTGTAACAGGCTCGAGGGGTCTGAATGGGCCTCCTCCTTTTCCTGTGTAACAGGCTCGAGGGGCTGAATGAGCCTCCTCCTGTTCCTGTGTAACAGGCTCGAGGGGCTGAATGGGCCTCCTCCTGTTCCTAAATAACAGGCTCGAGAGGCTGAATGGGCCTCCTCCTGTTCCTATGTAACAGGCTCGAGGGGCTGAATGGGCATCCTCCTGTTCCTATGTAACAGGCTCGAGGTGCTGAATGGGCCTCCTCCTGTCCCTGTGTAACAGGCTCGAGGGGCTGAATGGGCCTCCTCCTGTTCCTGTGTAACAGGCTTGAGGGGGCTGAATGGGCCTCCTCCTGTTCCTGTGTAACAGGCTCGAGGGGCTGAATGGGCCTCCTCCTGTTCCTGTGTAACAGGCTCGAGGGGCTGAATGGGCCTCCTCCTGTTCCTGTGTAACAGGCTCGAGGGGCTGAATGGGCCTCCTCCTGTTCCTGTGTAACAGGCTCGAGGGGCTGAATGGGCCTCCTCCTGTTCCTGTGTAACAGGCTCGAGAAGCTGAATGGGCCTCCTCCTGTTCCTGTGTAACAAGCTCGAGGGGCTGAATGGGCCTCCTCCTGTCCCTGTGTAACAGGCTCGAGGGGCTGAATGGGCCTCCTCCTGTTCCTGTGTAACAGGCTCGAGGGGCTGAATGGGCCTCCTCCTGTTCCTGTGTAACAGGCTCGAGGGGCTGAATGGGCCTCCTCCTGTTCCTATGTAACAGGCTCGAGGGGCTGAGTGGGCCTCCTCCTGTTCCTGTGTAACAGGCTCGAGGGGCTGAATGGGCCTCCCCCTGTTCCTGTGTAACAGGCTCGAGGGGCTGAATGGGCCTCCTCCTGTTCCTGTGTAACAGGCTCGAGGGGCTGAATGGGCCTCCCCCTGTTCCTGTGTAACAGGCTCAAGGGGCTGAATGGGCCTCCACCTGTTCCTGTATAACAGGCTCGAGGGGCTGAATGGGCCTCCTCCTGTTCCTGTGTAACAGGCTCGAGGGGCTGAATGGGCCTCCTGTTCCTGTATAACAGGCTCGAGGGGCTGAATGGGCCTCCTCCTGTTCCTGTGTGACAGGCTCGAGGGGCTGAATGGGCCTCCTCCTGTTCCTGTGTAACAGACTCGAGGGGCTGAATGGGCCTCCTCCTGTTCCTGTATAACAGGCTCGAGGGGCTGAATGGGCCTCCTCCTGTTCTTGTGTAACAGGCTCGAGGGGCTGAATGGACCTCCTCCTGTTCCTGTGTAACAGGCTCGAGGGGCTGAATGGGCCTCCTCCTGTTCCTGTGTAACAGTCTCGAAGGGGCTGAATGGGCCTCCTCCTGTTCCTGTGTAACAGGCTCGAGGGGCTGAATGGGCCTCCTCCTGTTCCGGTGTAACAGGCTCGAGGGGCTGAATGGGCCTCCTCCTGTTCCTGTGTAACAGGCTCGAGGGGCTGAATGGGCCTCCTCCTGTTCTTGTGTAACAGGCTCGAGAGGCTGAATGGGCCTCCTCCTGTTCCTGTGTAACAGGCTCGAGGGGCTGAATGGGCCTCCTCCTGTTCTTGTGTAACAGGCTCGAGGGGCTGAATGGGCCTCCTCCTGTTCTTGTGTAACAGGCTCGAGGGGCTGAATGGGCCTCCTCCTGTTCCTGTGTGACAGGCTCGAGGGGCTGAATAGGCCTCCTCCTGTTCCTGTGTAACAGACTCGAGGGGCTGAATGGTCCTCCTCCTGTTCCGGTGTAACAGTCTCGAGGGGCTGAATGGGCCTCCTCCTGTTCTTGTGTAACAGGCTCGAGGGGCTGAATGGGCCTCCTCCTGTTCCGGTGTAACAGGCTCGAGGTGCTGAATGGGCCTCCTCCTGTTCCTGTGTAACAGGCTCGAGGAGCTGAATGGGCCTCCTCCTGTTCCTGTGTGACAGGCTCGAGGGGCTGAATGGGCCTCCTCCTGTTCCTGTGTAACAGGCTCGAGGAGCTGAATGGGCCTCCTCCTGTTCCTGTGTAACAGGCTCGAGGGGCTGAATGGGCCTCCTCCTGTTCCTGTGTAACAGGCTCGAGGGGCTGAATGGGCCTCCTCCTGTTCCTGTGTAACAGGCTCGAGGAGCTGAATGGGCCTCCTCCTGTTCCTGTGTAACAGGCTCGAGGAGCTGAATGGGCCTCCTCCTGTTCCTGTGTGACAGGCTCGAGGGGCTGAATGGGCCTCCACCTGTTCCTGTGTAACAGGCTTGAGGAGCTGAATGGCCTCCTCCTGTTCCTGTGTGACAGGCTCGAGGGGCTGAATGGGCCTCCTCCTGTTCCTGTGTAACATGCTCGAGGGGCTGAATGGGCCTCCTCCTGTTCCTGTGTAACAGGCTCGAGGGGCTGAATGGGCCTCCTCCTGTTCCTATGTAACAGGCTCGAGGGGCTGAGTGGGCCTCCTCCTGTTCCTGTGTAACAGGCTCGAGGGGCTGAATGGGCCTCCCCCTGTTCCTGTGTAACAGGCTCGAGGGGCTGAATGGGCCTCCTCCTGTTCCTATGTAACAGGCTCGAGGGGCTGAGTGGGCCTCCTCCTGTTCCTGTGTAACAGGCTCGAGGGGCTGAATGGGCCTCCTCCTGTTCCTATGTAACAGGCTCGAGGGGCTGAGTGGGCCTCCTCCTGTTCCTGTGTAACAGGCTCGAGGGGCTGAATGGGCCTCCTCCTGTTCCTATGTAACAGGCTCGAGGGGCTGAGTGGGCCTCCTCCTGTTCCTGTGTAACAGGCTCGAGGGGCTGAATGGGCCTCCCCCTGTTCCTGTGTAACAGGCTCGAGGGGCTGAATGGGCCTCCTCCTGTTCCTGTGTAACAGGCTCGAGGGGCTGAATGGGCCTCCCCCTGTTCCTGTGTAACAGGCTCGAGGGGCTGAATGGGCCTCCACCTGTTCCTGTATAACAGGCTCGAGGGGCTGAATGGGCCTCCTCCTGTTCCTGTGTAACAGGCTCGAGGGGCTGAATGGGCCTCCTGTTCCTGTATAACAGGCTCGAGGGGCTGAATGGGCCTCCTCCTGTTCCTGTGTGACAGGCTCGAGGGGCTGAATGGGCCTCCTCCTGTTCCTGTGTAACAGACTCGAGGGGCTGAATGGGCCTCCTCCTGTTCCTGTATAACAGGCTCGAGGGGCTGAATGGGCCTCCTCCTGTTCTTGTGTAACAGGCTCGAGGGGCTGAATGGACCTCCTCCTGTTCCTGTGTAACAGGCTCGAGGGGCTGAATGGGCCTCCTCCTGTTCCTGTGTAACAGTCTCGAAGGGGCTGAATGGGCCTCCTCCTGTTCCTGTGTAACAGGCTCGAGGGGCTGAATGGGCCTCCTCCTGTTCCGGTGTAACAGGCTCGAGGGGCTGAATGGGCCTCCTCCTGTTCCTGTGTAACAGGCTCGAGGGGCTGAATGGGCCTCCTCCTGTTCTTGTGTAACAGGCTCGAGAGGCTGAATGGGCCTCCTCCTGTTCCTGTGTAACAGGCTCGAGGGGCTGAATGGGCCTCCTCCTGTTCTTGTGTAACAGGCTCGAGGGGCTGAATGGGCCTCCTCCTGTTCTTGTGTAACAGGCTCGAGGGGCTGAATGGGCCTCCTCCTGTTCCTGTGTGACAGGCTCGAGGGGCTGAATAGGCCTCCTCCTGTTCCTGTGTAACAGACTCGAGGGGCTGAATGGGCCTCCTCCTGTTCCTGTATAACAGGCTCGAGGGGCTGAATGGGCCTCCTCCTGTTCTTGTGTAACAGGCTCGAGGGGCTGAATGGACCTCCTCCTGTTCCTGTGTAACAGGCTCGAGGGGCTGAATGGGCCTCCTCCTGTTCCTGTGTAACAGGCTCGAAGGGGCTGAATGGGCCTCCTCCTGTTCCTGTGTAACAGGCTCGAGGGGCTGAATGGGCCTCCTCCTGTTCCGGTGTAACAGTCTCGAGGGGCTGAATGGGCCTCCTCCTGTTCTTGTGTAACAGGCTCGAGGGGCTGAATGGGCCTCCTCCTGTTCCGGTGTAACAGGCTCGAGGAGCTGAATGGGCCTCCTCCTGTTCCTGTGTAACAGGCTCGAGGAGCTGAATGGGCCTCCTCCTGTTCCTGTGTGACAGGCTCGAGGGGCTGAATGGGCCTCCTCCTGTTCCTGTGTAACAGGCTCGAGGAGCTGAATGGGCCTCCTCCTGTTCCTGTGTAACAGGCTCGAGGAGCTGAATGGGCCTCCTCCTGTTCTTGTGTAACAGGCTCGAGGGGCTGAATGGGCCTCCTCCTGTTCCGGTGTAACAGGCTCGAGGAGCTGAATGGGCCTCCTCCTGTTCCTGTGTAACAGGCTCGAGGAGCTGAATGGGCCTCCTCCTGTTCCTGTGTGACAGGCTCGAGGGGCTGAATGGGCCTCCTCCTGTTCCTGTGTAACAGGCTCGAGGAGCTGAATGGGCCTCCTCCTGTTCCTGTGTAACAGGCTCGAGGAGCTGAATGGGCCTCCTCCTGTTCCTGTGTAACAGGCTCGAGGGGCTGAATGGGCCTCCACCTGTTCCTGTGTAACAGGCTTGAGGAGCTGAATGGCCTCCTCCTGTTCCTGTGTGACAGGCTCGAGGGGCTGAATGGGCCTCCTCCTGTTCCTGTGTAACATGCTCGAGGGGCTGAATGGGCCTCCTCCTGTTCCTGTGTAACAGGCTCGAGGGGCTGAATGGGCCTCCTCCTGTTCCTGTGTAACAGGCTCGAAGGGGCTGAATGGGCCTCCTCCTGTTCCTGTGTAACAGGCTCGAGGGGCTGAATGGGCCTCCTCCTGTTCCGGTGTAACAGTCTCGAGGGGCTGAATGGGCCTCCTCCTGTTCTTGTGTAACAGGCTCGAGGGGCTGAATGGGCCTCCTCCTGTTCCGGTGTAACAGGCTCGAGGAGCTGAATGGGCCTCCTCCTGTTCCTGTGTAACAGGCTCGAGGAGCTGAATGGGCCTCCTCCTGTTCCTGTGTGACAGGCTCGAGGGGCTGAATGGGCCTCCTCCTGTTCCTGTGTAACAGGCTCGAGGAGCTGAATGGGCCTCCTCCTGTTCCTGTGTAACAGGCTCGAGGAGCTGAATGGGCCTCCTCCTGTTCCTGTGTAACAGGCTCGAGGGGCTGAATGGGCCTCCACCTGTTCCTGTGTAACAGGCTTGAGGAGCTGAATGGCCTCCTCCTGTTCCTGTGTGACAGGCTCGAGGGGCTGAATGGGCCTCCTCCTGTTCCTGTGTAACATGCTCGAGGGGCTGAATGGGCCTCCTCCTGTTCCTGTGTGACAGGCTCGAGGGGCTGAATGGGCCTCCTCCTGTTCCTGTGTAACAGGCTCGAGGAGCTGAATGGGCCTCCTCCTGTTCCTGTGTAACAGGCTCGAGGGGCTGAATGGGGTCTGGAGGGCACTGCTGTAGATCATACACAAACCCAGTTGGGTTTCAGTAGCTCTGCCCCTTGGCCCTGCACCCCACAGTCAGTGCAAAGCAAGATTTCGAGACAGGAACCAGCCAGCTACAACAGAAGACATTCAGGCCCTGGAGACGGTTCGGGGGGAAACTGTGCGGTCGGTATCTAACCTCACCGGAAGGAGGCCGTGCTGGAGAAACCAGACACACTCTTTCAGACTCGAAACCACACAACTGAGCAGGGGGAGAGAGAGAGAGAGAAAGAGAGCGAGAAAGAGCGAGAGACAGAGAGAGGGAGAGAGGAGGAGAGAGAGAAAAAGAGTGAAAGAGTGACAGAGAAAGAAAAGACTCACATTTCTCCAGCGCCTTTCACCACATCAGGATGTCCCAAAGTGCTTCACAGCCAATGAAGTACTTTTTTTGAAGTGTGCTCACTGTTGTAATGTAGGAAATGCGGCATTTAATGCGATCATGGCTGATCATCCAAGTTCAGTACCCGGTCCCTGATTTCTCCCCATACCCCTTGATCCCTTTAGCCTTAAGAAATATATCTAACTCCAACTTGAATATATTTAATGAATTGGACTCTACTGCCTTCTGTGGTAGAGAATTCCACAGGTTCACCACTCTCTGGGTGAAGAAATTCCTCCTCATCTCAGTCTTAAATGGCTTACCCCTTATCCTTAGACTGTGACCCCTGGTTCTGGACTCCCCCGCCATCGGGAACATCCTCCCTGGATCTAGTCTGTCAAGTCCTGTCAGAATTTTATAAGTTTCAATGAGATCCCCTCTCATTCTTCCAAACTCCAGCGAGTATATGCCCAATTGTCCCAATCTCTCCTCATACGTCATTCCTGCCATACCAGGTATCAGTCTGGTGAATCTTCGCTGAACTCCTTCCATGGCAAGAACATCCTTCCTCAGATAAGGCGACCAAAACTGCACACAATACTCAAGATGTGGTCTCACCAAGGCTCTGTACAACTGCAGCAAGACATCCTTGTTCCTGTACTCAAACCCTCTCGCTATGAAGGCCAACATACCATTTGCCTTCTTAACCACCTGCTGCACCTGCATGCCTTGCTTCCACATTAAACATGAGTTCGCAGGTGACTGATGAGTCCAATGCGGGACCGACAGTCTCTGTCACAGGTGGGGCAGACGGCGGTTGAAGGGTTCGGGTGGGTGGGGGGTGCTTGGGTTGACGTGTGCTCCTTTCGCTGTTTGCGCTTGGCTTCCGCTTGCTCCCGGCGAAGAGGCTCGAGGTGTTCGGCGTCTTCCCGGATGCTTCTCCTCCAATTTGTGCTCTGGCCTTGGGGCCAGGGATTCCCAGGTGTCGGTCGAGATGTTGCACTTTTTCCAAGGAGGCTTTGCGGGTGTCCTTGAAGCATTTCCTCTGCCCACCTGGGGCTCTCTTGCCGTGAGGGAGCTCTGAGTAGAGCGCTTGTTTTTGGGAGTCTCGTATCGGGCATGCGGAAGATGTGGCCCGTCCATCGGAGCTGATCGAGCGTGGTCAAAGCTTCAATGCTGGGGATGTTGGCCTGAGCGAGAACACTGACGTTGGCGCGCCTATCCTGCCAATGGATTTGCAGGATCTTGCGGAGGCAGCGTTGGTGGTACCTCTCCAGCGCTTTGAGGTGCCTGCTGTACATGGTCCATGTCTCTGAGACATACAGCAGGTCGGGTATCACTGCTGCTCTGTAGACCATGAGCTTAGTGCCGGGTTTGAGGTCCTGGTCTTCAAACACTCTTTTCCTCAGGCGACCGAAGGCTGCACTGGCACACTGAAGGTGGTGTTGGGCTTCGTTGTCGATACCTGCCCTTGTTGACAGTAGGCTCCCGAGGTATGGAAAGTGGTTCACGTTGTCCAAGGCCTTGTCGTGGATTTTGATAATCAGGAGGCAGTACTGTGTGGCGGGGGCAGGTTGGTAGAAGACCTTTGTCTTACGGATGTTTAGTGTAAGGCCCATGCTCTCATACGCTTCAGTGAAGGTGTTGACAATGGTTCAGAGTTCGACCTCCGAGTGAGCGCAGATGCAAGCGTCGTCTGCATACTGTAATTCAACGACAGAGGATGGGACGACCTTGGATCTGGACTGGAGGCGACGGAGTTTGAACAGTTTCCCGTTTGTCCTGTAAATCAGCTCCAATCCAGCGGGGAGCTTACTGACGGTGAGATGGAGCATTGCAGCCAGGAAGATCGAGAAGAGCGTAAGTGCGATGACACAGCCTTGCTTGACGCTGGTCCATACGCAAATTGGGTCTATGGTGGAACCATTGGTCAGGATCACGGCTTGCATGTCATCGTGAAGCAGGCGGAGGATGGTGGCAAACTTTTGAGGGCAGCCGAATTTGAGGAGGACACTCCATAATCCCTCACGGTTGACGGTGTCGAAGGCCTTTGTGAGATCAAAGAAGGCCATGTACAGTGGTTGGTGCTTTTCCCTGCATTTCTCTTGTAATTGACGCGCGGTGAAGATTCTGTCCATTGTGCCCTTTAGTGGGCGAATTCCGCATTGCGACTCTGGGAGGACGAGCCCAGCCGCGAGGTCGAGGCCAAGCAGTGGCGCAGCATGGACCAGCATTGGGGGTCGGGGCCCAGGGAAGGTGCGGCACGGGCCAACAGCGAGGTTGGGAGGACCACACTGCATTCCGGGCTAGGGCGAGGGCGAGCCCAGCCTGGGAAATACTGAGGGATTTGCAGGATGGTGAATGTGGAATTCGGAGGATAGAATCAGTGTGGGATAGGGGAAGTGCAACAAGACCTGGGTGTCCTTGTACACCAGTCACTGAAGGTAAGCATGCAGGTGCAGCAGGCGGTTAAGCAGGCAAATGGTATGTTGGCTTTCGTAGCGAGAAGGTTTGAGTACAGGAACAAGGATGTCTTGCTGCAGTTGTACAGGGCCTTGGTGAGATCACACCTTGAGTATTGTGTGCAGTTTTGTTCACCTTATCTGAGGAAGGATGTTCTTGCCATGGAGGGAGTGCAGTGAAGATTCACCAGACTGATACCTGTGTAGGGAGTTCGCAATAATTTTGAAATTTCCTGCTGTTCCGAAGATTAATTTTGATTAAAGAATACCTGGGTGATATACCTTTAAAAATCCAGGGATCAAAGGTGGCTGTCAGACCACATGGCAGAAGATAAAGGACTTGAAAGGCCAACCTGTAGTGTCTGTGAAAAAGGTTCAATGGGGCAGTCAATCTGCCAATCAAAGGGGAGTTCCCCTCCCTGCAGCAGACAATCGATGTGTTTACAGAAACTGCTACTTTGTGCACCCAAAGGATTATCCACTTAAGACTGCGGTTTCGGTTGACCACAAGGACAGTGACTTTCTGTTTACAATACCTTCAAGGCTGTTTACTCAAAGCAATCAAGGAAATAGACATGCTTTTTTTCAAACCAAGGCAGCTTCATTCAAAGCCCATCACAGACCATTGAAGATACATTTAAATTGAGAAAAGGAACAGTTTAAACAAATGGGTAATTCATCCAAACCCATTCTAGACAATGGGGACAGTTTGGATCCCTTTTGTTTTAGCCCAGATCCATCCGGATTTACGCGGGAAGGTTTGGCCCCAAATGGTGTATAAAAGATAGCTTCTCAGAAGCCATTTCTCTCTCTGTGGCCTCGCCTCCGTGCCTCTACAACGTGGGAGCCTGCTTAAAGTAGTGGAACACCAGCAGTTTACTTTTAAAATACTGGGGTGTTTTTACTTTGGGGCCATGAAGATCAAAGATCACAGGGCACGGAGCAGGCATTTTCATTGGTGAGAATATATTTTTCTGGCCTTTTACAAGGCAACTTAGAATAGTTATAGGGGTGGGAATTAAGTGGGAATTTTGTTAGAACTGTGATTTTAGTCGATTTTCCTCATTGTGTCCGTTTCTCCTCCCCTATTTTAAATAAGACAGTGTTGCACTAGCAGAGAAGTGCTATAGTGAACACTGAGTTCTGCATTGAAACTGTTTAAAAAAGGTGTTGCACTAGCAGAGAAGTGCTATAGTGAACACTGAGTTCTATATTGTAACTGTATTAAAAGGGGTGTTGCACCAAGCAGAGAAGTGCTGTGGTGAACACTGTGTAGCAGCTTTAAAAAAAAAGTGTACTGTATTTAAAGGAGTGTTGCACTGAGCAAGGAGTGCTCTAGTGGACACTGAGTGTACTGTGTTAAGCATAAGTGCTGTACCAGGCATAAGTGAACATAAGAACATAAGAACATAAGAAGTAGGAGCAGGAGTAGGCCATATGGCCCCTCGGGCCTGCTCCGCCATTCAATAAGATCATGGCTGATCCGAATCTAGACTCACGTCCACTTCCCTGCCCTCTCCCCGTAACCCCTAATTCCCTTATCTGCTAGGAAACTGTCTATCTCCATTTTAAATTTATTTAATGTTGCAGCTTCCACAGCTCTCTGGGGTAGCAAATTCCATAGATTTACTACCCTCTGAGTGAAGAAGTTTCTCCTCATCTCAGTTTTGAAAGGGCAGCCCCTTATTCTAAGTTTATGCCCCCTAGTTCTAGTCTCACCCATCAGTGGAAACATCCTCACCGCATCCACCCGATCAAGCCCCCTCACAATCTTATATGTTTCGATAAGTTCGCCTCTCATTCTTCTGAACTCCAATGAGTAGAGTCCCAACCTACTCAACCTTTCCTCATACGTCAACCCCCTCATCTCCGGAATCAACCGAGTGAACATTCTCTGAACCGCCTCGAGAGCAAGTATATCTTTTCTTAAATATGGAAACCAAAACTGCACGCAGTATTCCAGGTGTGGCCTCACCAATACCCTGTATAACTGCAGCAAGACTTCCCTGTTTTTATACTCCATCCCCCTTGCAATAAAAGCCAAGATTCCATTGGCCTTCCTGATCACCTGCTGTACCTGCATACTAACTTTTTGTGTTTCATGCACCAGGACCCCCAGATCCCTTTCTACTGTAGCACTTTGCAGTTTCTCTCCATTTAGATAATAACTTACTCTTTGATTTTTTCTGCCAAAGTGCATAACCTCACACTTTCCAACATTATATTGCATCTGCCAAATCTCTGCCCACTCACTTAGCCTGTCTATATCCTTTTACAGGTTTTTTATGTCCTCCTCACTCACTGCTTTCCCTCCCATCTTTGTATCATCTGCAAACTTGGCTATGTTGCACTCGGTCCCTTCCTCCAAATCGTTAATATAGATTGTAAAGAGTTGGGGTCCCAGCACTGACCCCTGCGGAACACCACTAGTTACTGATTGCCAGCCCGAGAACGAACCATTTATCCCAACTCTTTGTTTTCTGTTAGATAGCCAATCTTCCACCCATGCCAGTATATTACCCCCAATCCCGTGATTTTTTATCTTGATCAGTAATCTTTTGTGTGGAACTTTGTCAAATGCCTTTTGGAAGTCCAAATACACTACATCCACTGTTTCCCCTTTCATCCACCCTGGATGTTATGTCCTCAAAGAATTCGAGCAAATTTGTCAAACATGACTTCCCCTTCATAAAACCATGCTGACTCTGTCCTATTAAATTATGTTTATCCAAATGATTTGTTACTGTTTCCTTAATAATGGACTCCAACATTTTGCCAACCACAGATGTTAGGCTAACTGGTCTATAGTTTCCGGCTTTTTGTGTACTTCCCTTCTTAAATAAGGGTGTTACATTAGCAGTTTTCCAATCTGCTGGGACCTTTCCTGAGTCCAGGGAGTTTTGGAAAATAATCACCAATGCATCCACAATCCCTACCGCCACTTCTCTCAAGACCCTAGGATGTAGGCCATCAGGTCCGGGGGATTTATCCGCCTTAAGTCCCATTATTTTACCGAGTACCATCTCCTTAGTGATTTCAATCATGTTTAGCTCCTGCCCCCCCATTGCCCCCTGTTTGTCCAGTGTTGGGATATTTTTAGTGTCCTCTACTGTAAAGACTGATACAAAATATTTGTTCAGCGTCTTTACCATCTCCATGTTCCCCGCCACTAGTTTTCCGGTCCAATCCTCTAAGGGACCAACGTTCACTTTAGCCACCCTTTTCCTTTTTATATAGCTGTAGAAACTCTTGCTATCTGTTTTTATATTTTTTGCTAGTTTACTTTCATAATCTATCTTCCCTTTCTTAATTAATCTTTTAGTTATTCTTTGCTGGCTTTTAAATGCTTCCCAATCTTCTATCCTCCCACTAGATTTGGCTACTTTATATGCCCTTGTTTTCAGTAGGATACTATCCTTTATTACTTTACTAAGCCACGGATGGCTGTCTTTTCTTTTACTCCCCTTTTTCCTCAGTGGAATATATTTATCTTGAAAGATGTGAAATATCTCCTTGAATGTAGACCACTGCTCTTGTACTTACACTTTAATCAGTTTTCCCAGTCCACTTTAGTCAATTCTACTCTCATACCTTCATAGTCTCCTTTATTAAGCTCAGTACGCTGGTTTGAGATCCAACTCTCTCACTCTCAAACTGAATTTGGAATTCAACCATATTATGGTCACTCATTCCAAGGGGATCCTTTACTAGGACATTTTTTATTAATCCTGTCTCATTACACAGGACCAGGTCTAAGATTGCCTGCCCCCTGGTTGGTTCAGTTACATACTGCTCAAGGAACCCATCCCTAATACACTCTATGAACTCTTGCTCAAGGCTGCCATGCCCAATTTGATTAGTCCAGTCAATATGAAAGTTAAAATCCCCCATGATTATAGCTGTTCCCTTATTACAAACCGCAACTATTTCCTGATTTATACACCGACCAACAGAGTTGCAACTGTTAGGAGTTCAGAAGAATGAGAGGCGATCTTATTGAAACATATAAGATTGTGAAGGGGCTTGATCGGGTGGATGCGGTGAGGATGTTCCCAATGATGGGTGAAACTAGAACTAGGGGGCATAATCTTAAAATAAGGGGCTGCTCATTCAAAACTGAGATGAGGAGAAACTTCTTCACTCAGAGGGTGGTAGGTTTGTGGAATTTGCTGCCCCAGAAAGCTGTGGAAGCTACATCATTAAATAAATTTAAAACAGAAATAGATAGTTTCCTAGAAGTAAAGGGAATAAAGGGTTACGGGGAGCGGGCAGGAAATTGGACATGAGTCTGGGTTTGGAATGGTCATGGCCCTGTGGGTAGTGGAGCGGGCCCAGGGGCCGTGTAGCCTTGTTCTGCTCCTACTGTGTTCTAATTCTGTTAGATTTCAGGAGATGGTTTTATTCCTGTTCCTGGCTGGGGTGGAGATCGCCTTTACAGAAGGTAAGTACTGTAGAAAATATAGGGACAGAGTGATCTCCTGGAAGAATTTCGATCGCCTAGATGGGTCGGAGAGGAATTTCCCAGATTTTTTTCTCCCAAATTGGCCATTGGGTCTTTATCTGGTTTTTCGCCTCTCCCGGGAGATCACATGGGTTCGGGTGGATGCAGAGTGATAGAAGATTTGAGGTTAGGATCAGATCAGCCATGATCTTATTGAATGGTGGAGCAGGCTCGAGGGGCCGATTGGCCTACTCCTGCTCCTATTTCTTATGTTCTTATGTTCTTAGTGACTTTTTCCCCTTATTATTCCTTATCTCTACCCAAACTGTTTCACTATCCTGATCCTTTGACACAATATAATTTCTGACTATTGCAGTGATTCCATCCTTGATTAACATAGCAACCCCACCTCCCTTTCCTTCCTGTCTGTCCTTCCTAATTGTCAAATACCCTTGTATGTTTAGTTCCCAGTCATGATCATCTTGCAGCCATGTTTCCGTAATGGCCACCAGATCATACCCATGTTTAGTTATTTGTACCGTCAACTCGTTTATTTTGTTACGAATGCTGCATGCATTCAGATAAAGAACTTTCAAATATGTTTTCTGACAATTTATTCCTGCTTTTACCCCCTTTACTACTTTACCATTAAACATTCTGTCCCTTCCTGACACGCTCTGGTTTTTAATTCCCCCACTGCTACCTTGCTCGATTGCCTTCTCCGCTGTCATTTTTATTTTTCGCTCTCTTAAAACCTCCCCCCCACTAATTAGTTTGAAGCCCACTCTACAGCCCTAGTTATTCGATTCACCAGGACTCTAGTCCCAGCACTGGCCAAGTAAAGTCCGTCCCAATGGAACAGCTCTCTCCTGTCCCAGTACTGATGCCAGTGTCCCAAGAACCAAAACCCATTTCTCCCACACCAGTCTTTGAGCCACGCATTTAACTCTCTAATTTTATTTACCCTAGCCAAATTTGCATGTGGATCAGGTAGTAATCCAAAGATTATTACCCTTGTGGTTCTGCTTTTTAATTTGGCCCCTAGCTGGTCCATCTCCCTCAGCAGAACTTCTTTCCTTGTCCTATCTATGTCATTGGTACCAACATGGACCACGACAACTGGATCCTCCCCCTCCCACTCCAAGTTTCTCTCCAGCCCAGAGGAGATGTCCTTAACCCTGGCACCGGGCAGGCAACACAGCCTTCGGGACTCTCGCTCTCGGCTGCTAAGAACTCTATCTATCCCCCTAACGATACTATCCCCTACCACTACAACATTTCTTTTATCTCCCCCCACTTGAATGGCCCCCCGCTCCACGGTGCTGTGGCCGGGTTGCTCACCCTCCCCGCAGTCCCCGTTCCCATCCTCACAGGGAGTAAGAGCCTCAAACCTGTTGGACAAGAGCAAGGGCTGCGGCTCCTCCAACACTACCTCCTGGATCCCCGTACCTGCCTCACTTCTAGTCACACCATCCTGACCCTGGCCACGGACTACATCTGAATTAATTAATCTAACTGGTGTGACTACCTCCTGATACACAGAGTCCAGGTGACTCTCCCCCTCCCTGATGTGTCGCAGTGTTTGAAGCTCGGACTCCAGCTCTTCAACACAGAGCCGGAATTCCTCGAGCAGCCAACACTTACTGCAAATGTGATCACCGTGCGCATCAATGGTGTCCACCAGCTCCCACATATTGCAGCAGCAACACATCAACTGCTCTCCCATTCTATGTAATTAATTAAATTTATTAATATTATTTTTAAATACCCTCTGCCCCGGTTCTAGATGATGAATATCGCACCTTAAAAACTATAAACCAGAGTTTAAGCTTAAATAGAGAGAAATACTCACCAACCAATCACTTACCTGCTTTCTGGTGACGTCACACTTTGATTTCTTTTTACCTCTCTCCTTCCCTCTGTGTTCCGAGTTCAGAGACTGGTCTCCGGAGCCTTTTATAGCCCCGCTCTGCCGCTGAAACACCCGCCGATGCTCTGAGGCCTTACCTGGGTCTCCGGAGCCTTTTATAGCCCCGCTCTGCCGCTGAAACACCCGCCGATGCTCTGAGGCCTTACCTGGGTCTCGGGAGCCTTTTATAGCCCCGCTCTGCTGCTGAAACACCTGCCGATGCTCTGACGCCTTACCTGGGTCTCGGGAGCCGTTTATAGCCCCGCTCTGCCGCTGAAACACCCGCCGATGCTCTGAGGCCTTACCTGGGTCTCGGGAGCCTTTTGTAGCCCCGCTCTGCCGCTGAAACACCCACCGATGCTCTGAGGCCTTACCTGGGTCTCGGGAGCCTTTTGTAGCCCCGCTCTGCTGCTGAAACACCTGCCGATGCTCTGAGGCCTTACCTGGGTCTCGGGAGCCTTTTGTAGCCCCGCTCTGCCGCTGAAACACCCACCGATGCTCTGAGGCCTTACCTGGGTCTCGGGAGCCTTTTATAGCCCCGCTCTGCCGCTGAAACACCCGCCGATGTATCGATTACATTTTAAGTTGTTTCTTTCTTTTTGTTTCAATAAATACTGGTCTGTTTTGCACCCAAACCATGAGTCACGTTTTCTGTCCACATCGCTACCGAATAAGTCCGGTGGTCAGAACCAGGAATAGGGGAGCGAATCGAAACTGCACGGGGGTCCCTGGAGCAGCTCAGAGGCTTCTGACTGACCAGAGACAAATAACCCCAACCCCGCTACTAGTGTGTCAATGCCTACCAAATGGCGACCACGGCAGGACCGTCGGCAACTGTGTGCGATGTGGCAGACAGTGGTTTGAGTCTGGAGAGAGCAGCATTTATTGGTTTTCTTTTTATCCCAGGGGTTTGTTTGTGGCTAGGTTCCCACAGGCTTGGGGAGGTTACCCGCAGGCTTAGCGAAGCCCGAGCAGAGAGTTGGGATAGGGAAAGGGAGGTTGAGGAATACCAGGCCAAGGTAGAGCGCCTGGTAGTTCAGTTTAGTGAGGGCAAAAGCCACACGAGGCACGAGTCAGAGTACCTGAAGTGCCTAGTGGCAGAGGCCAAGAACAATGAGATGAGGGTGTGGGAGGAGAATGCTCGCCTCATACAAGAATTAGAAGAGCAGGAGGAAAAGGTTAGGGAAGTAAAGGCGGATTATAAGCTGGCCTGCGAGCAAGGGTTTGAGGAAGCAGATCATGGCCCCTGTAGGGCAGAGATAGAAAGCCTGAATCTGGCTTTAAAAAGAGCAAAGGGGATGATATGCCTGATCAGCCCGAAGGCAGGTCAGTCGGGCTTTACTGGCAACCCAAGTAAAACCGTCCCACTGGCAACACCCAGGGAAAGTTTGGTCAGGGAATCAGAGGTCCCACGACCGCCACCCATGGCTTCGAGCTTTCAGGAGCTCTGGCAGCAAAGGGGGGTGGAGGATGGGAAGGTAGAGGAAGCACAGCAGGCCCTGCTAGATAGGCCGGGACCAGGACCAGTGTACCCCCTCCGACAACGGAGGTACGGTCCACCCGTTGATGAAGATGACCCAGGGGCCATCCAGAATCATTTTGTGGTGCCGTATGGCACCCACCAGCTCAAAGACATGGTTAGCCACATCTCTATGCTCACTAAAAAGGGAGACCCCTCTGTGCACTTAAGGGAGATAGAACAAGCAGCTTGTGTAAATGACTGCGATGAGGCAGAACAAGCAAAAATGCTGCTGTTTTCCCTGGCAGCTGATCTTCTCCGGTCCCTATCTGGTGAGTGCAAAAGGGGGCAGAGGGATTATGAGGGCCTCAAGAATGAGGTATTGGAGGCCATGGGACTCAATGATGGTTACCGGTTTGCTCGGGTGGAAAGAACAGTGCAGCTCCCAGGGGAGTCCCCGCAGGCGTTCGCAGACAGGCTGTGGCCAGTCTACCGGACTGCATGCCCAGGAATGCCAGGGCGAGTAGCACTGGACCCAGTCCAATTGACTCACTGGCTCTGGTGTCTCATGACAAACAGCCTACCCCAGATCCAAGCCCAGGTCATGGCTTGGTTTGACCCCCGAAACCCCCAGACCACTGAAGAAGCGGCGATCCGCCGGCTCACGGTAGCCTTCAGGAACATGAGGGGTATCGAGGCTCCCCAGCCCAAGGGAAGATTCCATGAGGTTAAACCTGGGAGCCAGAGTAAGAAAGAGTGGTACCAGGAGGGGAACCGGCCCTCTCAGGCTAGGTTAAATTGCTACGGGTGTGGGAAAGATGGTCACTGGAGAAAAGACTGTAAAAATCCTTGGAAGGACAAGGGAAAGGATCCCACAGCCCCAGCCCAAAAGGCAGGGCCAGACCTCCCTCCCGCAGCAATGAGTTATTTTTGTAGTCCCTACGGTCTCTTCTGACCAACCAGGGAAAAATAGCAGCCACCACCGGTGCTTTGACCCCGTCTGCCCCACCTCACTCCCAGCAATGACTAGAGCCAGCGCAGCCTGGTGACCTGTGTCCCCGCGAAAATGCTGAGGGGAGCGGGCCCTATGTTGAGATGGGGGAGGAGATGGTGCAGGGGAGATATTCGGTGGAGACTGGAGCCTCCAGTGCGGTGGTCCACTCGGAGGACCTGACCCATTCACCCCGGTCTAACAAGGTCTCATTTAGCTTAATGGAACCCAGAGGGAAACAGGCAGCTGGGAGTGAACCTGAGAATAGTAATCCCCAGCCCACAGCAGGTCCAAGTTCACAGGCTGCACAGGCAGGCGCTGTGGCTTGTGTTAGGGGAGAAGCCATTCATGATTTTGAACAGGATTAGTGGCGGGCAGCCAGTTATATCAAACAATGCGGTTTGTTTAAGCGGGGGCAGGGGAACAGGCAGCTGGGATTGTAGCTGCTCCCCAGCACTTGGCCCGAGCGATTCCCCCTCTCTTGTGGGACTCCGGGCAGGAGCCTGAACCAGGTTTTAGACCTGAAGGGGAAGGCTCTCAGCCACCGGCAGCTGGTGGCAAGGGATTGCCTGTCCCCAGCCCAGGTTTGGGAAGGGAGGAACCCAAAGGAGGAGGTCCCCAGCCAGCAGGGAGTGTGACCCGAGCTAAGGGTCTGCTCACCATTGTAGCCCCACCGGCGACACTTCCTAGGAGATCTCTTCAGGTACCCCAGCCCAAGAAAGTATGATCACCCACTTTCCAGTGGAGTAGGGCGGTCTCCCGAGTCAGGGAGAGGCCAAAAGGCAGAGATCCCCAACCAGCAGCCATAAGCTGCGAGGGACTAGGAGCTGGAATCAGTCCAGCCACGCTGCAGGGAGCAGCCTGTGGGAGCGCAACCAGGGACTAAGATGGCCGCCCGGAGATGGGCGGCGCTTGTCTATAGTTTTGGTCAAGTAATGTGTGATTAACGAATTAAGGTAGAACGTGTTATTAAGGTAGAACGTGTTAATTTTTGTTTTTATATTGAAAATAACATTAGTGGAAAAATTTTGAGTGTGGTACCGTTCCAGAGTTGTATTGTGAATCAAGGTCGCGGGACCTGATTACACTCCCCTGAGCCAGGGGACCTGGCGAGATGTTTACTTTTGTTTTTTTTCAGAGTTCCGGAAGGCACCGAGGACCAGCGTGTCATGGGTCCCGAGAAAGAAAGCACTCCCAGCTCGCGAAGGAAGGGGTCCATGGGAGGCGGATGCCCACAACTTTTAAACTGTTGCTGGAGACACAATTTACAGAACTTGTTAATTATTTTTACTGCTTGTTAGGAGTTAAGGGAACGGATTGCATATGCCTAGGAATTGTTGTGCCTGCAGTTCATGAATATTTAAAATACATTTTTGGCTGAAGAACAGTGCCATTTAATAGTGTGCCAGGCAATTGCATTGTAATAAAAAAAAGGAAGCTCGTTGTCTTCCATCTGTATTTTTTTAGCAGATATGTTGGCTGGGTGACAATCCCTTTAAAGATGTTGTATCATGTTACGACGATGTTACAAGCGGTGCAGGGGTGTAGGACCCCCTCCATGCTTGACTTATTGTGAATATAAGTGGTGCAGGGGCATTGGACCCCTCCATGTATTGATTATTTAATTCATTTTGGGTTTTCTGTCGATAGATGACTGCTGTACTACAGTTCTCTCTGGGCAGGGGAGATGGAGGTGTCAGGGGATCAAAGATAGATTTAGTTAAGTATAAGGGAAGGTTGTTTGTGGGGGGTCAGAAATTATTGCTCACTTTTGGCAAGGATACTACAAGCAAGTTTTAGTATCCGATGGGGGACTGTAGGAAGTTCGCAATAATTTCAAAACTTCCTACAGTTCCGAAGATTAATTTTGATTAAAGAATGCCTGGGTGATGTACCTTTAAAAATCCAGGGATCAAAATGGCTGTCAGACCGCATGGCAGAAGATAAAGGACTTGAAAGGCCAACCTGCAGTGTCTGTGAAAAAGGTTCAATGGGGCAGTCAATCTGCCAATCAAAGGGGAGTTCCCCTCCCTGCAGCAGACAATCGATGTGTTTACAGAAACTGCTACTTTGTGTACACAAAGGATTATCCACTTAAGACTGCAGTTTCAGTTGACCACAAGGACAATGACTTTCTGTTTACAATACCTTCAAGGCTGTTTACTTAAAGCAATCAAGGAAATAGACATGCTTTTTTCAAACCGAGGCAGATTCATTCAAAGCCCATCACAGACAATTGAAGACACATTTAAACTGAGAAAAGGAACAGTTTAAACGAATGGGTAATTCATCCAAACCCATTCTAGACAATGGGGACAATTTGGATCCCTTTTGTTTTAGCACAGATACATCCGGATTTGGGCGGGAAGGTTTCGGCCCCAAATGGGGCATAAAAGATAGCTTCTCAGAAGCCATGTCTCTCTCTGTGGCCTCGGCTCCGTGCCTCTATAACGTGGGAGCTTGCCTAAAGAAGTGGAACACCAGCAGTTTACTTTTAAAATACTGGTGTGTTTTTACTTCGGGGCAGTGAAGATCAAAGATCGCAGGGCACAGAGCAGGCATTTTCATTGGTGAGCAAATATTTTTCTGGCCTTTTACAAGGCAAATTAGAATTGGTATAGGGGTGGGAATTAAGTGGGAATTTTGTTAGAACTGTGATTTTAGTCGATTTTCCCTCATTGTGTCCGTTTCTCCTCCCCTATTTTAAGTAAGACAGTGTTGCACTAGCAGATAAGTGCTATAGTGAACACTGAGTTCTGTATTGAAACTATATTTAAAAAGGGTGTTGCACTAGCAGAGAAGTGCTATAGTGAACACTGAGTTCTATATTGAATCTGTATTAAAAGGGGTGTTGCACCAAGCAGAGAAGTGCTGTGGTGAAAACTGTGTAGCAGCTTTTAAAAAAAAGTGTACTGTATTTAAAGGAGTGTTGCACTGACCAAGGAGCTCTCTAGTGGACACTGAGTGTACTGCGTTAAGCAAAAGTGCTGTACCAGGCATAAGTGCTGTATCGATTACATTTAAAGTTGTTTCTTTCTTTTTGTTTCAATAAATACTGGTCTGTTTTGCACCCAAACCACGAGTCACCTTTTCTGTCCACATCGCTACCGAATAAGTCCGGCGGTCAGAACCAGGAATAGAGGAGCACTTCGAAACCACACAGGGGCCCCTGGAGCAGCTCAGAGGCTTCTGACTGACCAGAGACAAATAACCCCAATGCCACTACTAGTGTGTCAATTCCAACAACTAGGATGGCAGGAATGATGTATGAGGGGAGATTGGGTCGATTGGGCTTATACTCGCTGGAGTTTAGAAGACTGAGAGGGGATCTCATTGAAACTTATAAAATTCTAACAGGACTGGACAGACTGGATGCAGGAAGGATGTTCCTGATGGCCGGGGAGTCCAGAATCAGGGGTCACAGTCTAAGGATAAGTGGTAAGCCATTTAGGATAGAGATGAGGAGGAATTTCTTCACCCAGAGAGTGGTGAACCTGTGGAATTCTCTGCCACACAGGGCGGTGGAGGCCAATTCATTAAATATATTCAAGAAGGAGTTGGATATATTTCTTAAGGCTAAAGGGATCAAGGGATATGGGGAGAAGGCCGGGACAGGGTACTGAATTTGGATGAACAGCCATGATCTCATTGAATGGTGGAGCAGAAACGAGGGGCCGAATGGCCTACTCCTGCTCCTATCTTCTATGTTTCTATGTTTCTATTGGGAGGATGTGGATGATTGGAGAGGCTGGGGTTGTTTTCCTTGGAACAGAGGAGGGTGAGGGGAGATTTAATTGAGGTGTATAAAATGATGAGAGGCTTAGATAGAGTGGATAGGAAGGACCGATTTCCCCCAGCAGAGAGGTCAATAACCAGGGGGCAGAGATTGAAAGTAATTGGTGGAAGGATTAGAGGGGAGTTGAGGAGAACTTTGTTCACCCAGAGGGTGGTGGGGGTCTGGAACTCACTGCCTGAAAGGGTGGGAGAGGCAGAAACCCTCATCACATTTACAAAGTTCTTGGATATGCCCTTGAAGTGCCGTAACCTACAGGGCCATGGACCGAGAGCTGGAAAGTGGGATTAGACTGGATAGCTCATTGGGCCAGCACAGACAAGATGGGCCGAATGACCTCCTTCTCTGCTGTAAATTTGTATGATTCTATGATTCTATGAAGGATGGAGTCACTGTGGGTTGGAGAGATAGTTGCCATCATGCCAGATATCTCAGATAAAGATTCAGTGTTGCTGAAGCTGCAGCCACCGATCAGATCTAAAGGGTATCTGCCCTGTTGCTGTTTACATGGTGGCGAGTCAAGATCTGACACCATCCACTTCCCCAGTAATGTCATGGGGTACAGCCTCAGAAAGGAAATGGTGTGGTCAGCACAGGAGATGCAGGAAGTATCTGAGCACTGAAACCCCCGGCTGTCAGCCAGCAGGACGGCCGGACAGGGCCTCTCCACTACTGCGCCTCTTGTACTTTCACCTGGAGCCCATCCGACCACAGGTAATTCTACAGATGACCATCTACTTTAAGAAATACCAAGGGGTTTGATAGGGTTCAGTAGACTGATTCCTGGGAGGAGAGGGATGTCCTATGGGGAGAGATTGAGTAGAATGGGCCTCTACTCCCTGGAATTTAGAAGAATGAGAGGTGATCTCATAGAGTCATAGAGTTATACAGCACAGAGAGAGGCCCTTCGGCCCATCGTGTCCACGCCGGACATCAAGCCCTGTCTATTCTAATCCCATTTTCCAGCACTTGGTCCGTAGCCTTGTATGCTATGGCATTTCAAGTGCTCATCTAAATGCTTCTTGAATGTTGTGAGGGTTCCTGCCTCTACCACCCTTTCAGGCAGTGAGTTCCAGATTCCAACCACCCTCTGGGTGAAAAGGTTTTTCCTCAAATCTCCTCTAAACTTCCTGCCCCTTACCTTGAAACGATGCCCCCTGGTTATTGACCCCTCTACTAAGAGGAAAAGTTCCTTTCTATCTACCCTATCTATGCCCCTCATAATTTTGTATACCTCAATCAGGTCCCCCCTCAGCCTTCTCTGCTCTAAGGAAAACAACCCCAGCCTGTCTAGTCTCTCATCATAGCTGAAGCGCTTCAGCCCAGGTAACATCCTGGTAAATCTCCTCTGCACCCTCTCCAATGCAATCACATCCCTCCTATAGTGTGGCGACCAGAACGGCACACAGTACTCCAGCTGTGGCCTAACTAGCATTTTGTACATGTCATTGAAACATATAAGATTCTGAGGGGGATTGACAGGGTAGATGCTGAGAGGATGTTTCCCCCTGGCTGGAGAGTCTAGAACCAGGGGTCACAGTCTGAGGTTAAGGGGTCGGCCATTGAGGACTGAGATGAGGAGGAATTTCTTCACTCAGAGGGTGGTGAATCTTTGGAATTCTCTGCCCCAGAGGGCTGTGGAGGCTCAGTCGTTGAGTATATTCAAGGCTGAGATCGATAGATTTTGGACTCATGGGGAATCGAGGGATATGGGGATCGGGCAGGAAAGTGGAGTTGAGGTCGATGATCAACCGTGATCTGATTGAATGGTGGAGCAGGCTCGAGGGGCCGAATGGCCGACTCCTGCTCCTATTTTTTATGATCATATGTTCTGTTCTTATGGTAGATGTAGAGAAGATGTTTCCACTTGTGTGCGGAGACCAGAACTAGGGGCTATCGATATAAGATAGTCACTAATAAATCCAATAGGGAATTCAGGAGAAACTTCTTTACCCAGAGAGTGGTGAGAATGGGGAACTCGCTACCACATGGAGTGGTTGAGGCGAAGAGCAGAGATGCCTTTAAGGGGAAGCTGGATAAACACAAGAGGGAGAAAGGAATAGAAGGATATGGTGCTGGGGTGAGATGAAGAGGGGTGGGAGGAGGCTGGTGTTGATGGGGTGGGATGAAGAGGGGTGTAAGGATGCTGGTGTTGATGGGGCGAGAGGAAGAGGGGTGGGAGGGGGCTGGTGTTGATGGGGTGAGGTGAAGAGGGGTGGGAGGAGGCTGGTGTGGATGGGGTGAGATGAAGAGGGGTGGTAGGGGGCTGGTGTTGGGGTCAGATGAAGAGGATTGGGAGGAGGCTGGTGATGATGGGGTGAAATGAAGAGGTGGGGAGGAGGCTGGTGTTCATGGAGTGAGATGAAGAGGGTGGGGAGGAGGCTGGCGTTGACGGGGTGAAATGAAGAGAGGTGGGAGGAGGCTGGTGTTCATGGAGTGAGATGAAGAGGGGTGGGAGGAGGTTGGTGTTGATGGGGGGATAAGAAGACTGGTGGGAGGAGGCTGGTGTTGACGGGGTGAGATGAAGAGGGGTGGGCGGAGGCTGGTGGTGAAGGGGTGAGATGAAGAGGGATGGGAGGAGGCTGGTGTTGATGGGTGAGATGAAGAGGGGTGGGAGGAGGCTGGTGTTGATGGGGTGAGATGAAGAGGGGTGGGCGGAGGCTGGTGGTGAAGGGGTGAGATGAAGAGGGGTGGGCGGAGGCTGGTGGTGAAGGGGTGAGATGAAGAGGGATGGGAGGAGGCTGGTGTTGATGGGTGAGATGAAGAGGTGTGGGAGGAGGCTCGTGTAGAGCATAAACACAGGCACGGAACAGATGGGCTGAATGGCCTGTTTTTGTACTTTGAATTTGATGTAATTCTTTACAATTACCGGGGCGAGATAACCCAGGGGTATTTCATATACGACAAACAGAGCAGGTCTTGGATTTAATAGGAATCCTCCCAGATCTTTGCGCTCATCCAATTCCGTCCTCTTGCGAATCGCCCCGATTTCCATCGCTCCACCATTGGTGGCCGTGCTTTCAGCCGCCTGGGCTCTGAGCTCTGGAATTTCCTCCCTAAAACTCTCTGACTCTCAACCTCCTCCTTTAAGATCCGTCAATGGTGGAGCGATGGAAATCGGGGGATGCTCAAGAGGCCAGAATTGGAGGGGAGCAGAGATCTGGGAGGGTGGTAGGGGTTGGTGGAGGTGACAGCAATAGGGAGGGTTGTAGTGGGCTGGAGGTGGTCACAGATATAGGGAGGTTTGTAGAGGGCTGGAGGAGGTTACAGAGATAGGGAGGGTTGTAGGGGCTGGAGGAGGTTACAGAGATAGGGAGGGTTGTAGGGGCTGGAGGAGGTTACAGAGATAGGGAGGATTGTAGGGGCTGGAGGAGGTTACAGAGATAGGGAGGATTGTAGGGGCTGGAGGAGGTTACAGAGATAGGGAGGATTGTAGGGGCTGGAGGAGGTTACAGAGATAGGGATTGTTGTAGGAGCTGGAGGTTACAGAGACAGGGAGGTTTGTAGGTTACTGGAGGAGGTTACAGAGATCGGGAGGGTTGCAGGTGCTGGAGGAGGTTACAGAGATAGGGAGGGATGTAGGGGCTGGAGGAGTTTACAGAGATTGGGAGGGTTGTAGGGGCTGGAGCAGTTTACTGAGACAGGGAGTGTTGTAGGGGCTGGAGGAGTATACAGAGACAGGGAGGTTTGTAGGGGCTGGAGGAAGTGACAGAGATAGGGAGGGTTGTAGGGCTGGAGGGTGTTACAGGGATAGGGAGGGTTGTAGGGGCTTGAGGAGGTTACAAATATAGGGAGGATTGTAGCGGCAGGAGGAGGTTGCAGAGATAGGGAGTGTTGTAGGGGCTGCAGGAGGTTACAGAGATAGGGAGGATTGTAGGGGCTGGAGGAGGTTACAGAGATAGGGAGGGTTGTAGAGGCTGGAGGATGTTACAGAGATAGTGAGGGTGGTAGGGGCTGGAGATGGTTACAGAGATAGGGAGGGTTGTGGGGCTGGAGAAGATAACAGAGATAGGGAGGTTTGTTGGGGCTGGAGGAGGTTACAGAGATAGCGATGGTTCTAGGGGGCTGGCGGAGGTTACAGAGATAGGGAGGGTTGTATGGCCTGAAGGACAGAGATAGGGAGGGTTGTAGGCGCTGGAAGAGCTTATGGAGATAGGGAGGATTGTAGAGGCTGGAGGAGGTGACAGGGATCAGGATTGTTGTAGGGGCTGGTGGAGTTTACAGATATAGGGTGGCTTGTAGGGGTTGGAGGAGGTTACAGAGATAGGGAGGTTTGTAGGGGACCGGAGGAGGTTACAGAGATTGGGAGGGTTGTAGGGACTCAAGGAGGTTTCAGAGATATGGAGGGATGTAGGGGCTGCGGGAGGTTACAGAGATAGAGAGGGTTGAAGGGGCTGGAGGACAGTTACAGAGATAGGGAGGGTTGTAGGGGCTGGAGGAAGTGACAGAGATAGGGAGGGTTGTAGGGCTGGAGGATGTTACAGAGATAGGGAGGGTTGTAGCGGCTGGAGGAGGTTACAAAGATAGGGAGGATTGTAGGGGCTGGAGGAGGTTGTAGAGATAGGGAGTGTTGTGTGGCTGGAGGAGATTACAGAGATAGGGAGGGTTGTTGGGGCTGGTGGAGGTTACAGTGATATGGAGGGTTGTTGGGGCTGGGGGAGGTTACAGAGATAGGGAGGGTTGTAGGGGCTGGAGGAGGTTACAGAGACAGGGATGGTTGTAGGGGTCTGGTGCAGTTTACAGAAATAGGGAGGCTTGTAGGGGCTGGAGGAGCTTACAGAGATAGGGAGGGTTGTCGGGGCTGGAGGAGTTTACAGAGCTCGGGAGGGTTGTAGGGCTGGAGGAGGTTACTGAGATGGGTGAGTTGTAGGGGCTGGAGGAGGTTACAGAGATAGGGAGGGTTGTAGGGACTGGAGGAGGTTACAGAGATAGGGAAGGTTGTAGGGGACAGGAGGTGGTTACAGAGAGAGGGAGGGTTGCAAGGGCTGGAGGAGGTTACAGAGTTACGGAGGGTTGTGGGGCTGGAGGACGTTACAGAGATAGGGAGTGTTGTAGGGGGCAGGAGGAGGTTACAGAAATAGAGAGAGTTGCAGCGGCTGGAGGAGGTTACAGAGATAGGGAGGGTTGTAGGGGCTGGAGGAGATTACAGGGATAGGGAGGTTGTCGGGGCTGAAGGAGTTTACAGAGATAGGGAGAGTTGTAGGGGGCTGGAGGAGATTGCAGGTATAGGGAGGGTTGTGTGGCTGGAGGAGATTACAGAGTTAGAGAGGGTTGTTGGGGCTGGAGGAGGTTACAGAGATAGGGAGGGTTGTAGGGGCTGGAGGAGATTACAGAGATAGGGCTGGTTGTAGGGCTGGAGGAGGTTACAGATATAGGGAGGGTTGTAGGCGCTGGAGGAGGATACAGAGGTAGGGAGGGTTGTTGGGGCTGGAAGAGATTATGGAGTTAGGGAGGATTGTAGGGGCTTGAGGATGTTACAGAGTTCGGGAGTGTTGTAGGGGCTGGATAAGGTTACAGGGATAAGGAAGCTTGAAGGGGCTGGAGGAGGTTACAAAGATAGGGAGCGTTGTAGGGGATTGGAGGAGGTTACAGAGATAGGGAGGGTTGTAGGGACTGGAGGAGTTTACAGTGATAGGGAGGGTTGTAGGGGCTGGGGGTGTTTACAGAGATAGGGAGGGTTGTAGGGTCCTTGGGTGTTTACAGAGTTAGGGAGAGTTGTAGGGGCTTGAGGACCTGACAGAGATAGGAAGGGTTGCAGGGGCTGGAAGAGGTTACGGAGATAGGGAGGATTGTAAGGGCTGGAGGAGTTTACAGATATAGGGAGTGTTGTATGGGCTGGAGGAGGTTACAGAGATAGGGATGGTTGTAGGGGGCTGGAGCAGTTTACAGAGAAAGGGAGGGTTGTAGTGGGTTGGAGGACGTTACAGAGATAGGGAGGTTTGTAGGGGCTGGAGGAGGTTACAGAGATAGGAAGGGTTGTAGGGGGCTGGAGGAGGTTACAGAGATAGGGAGGTTTGTAGCGGCTGGAGGAGGTTACAGATATAGGGAGGGTTGTCGGGGCTGGAGGAGTTTACAGAGATAAGGAGGATTGTAGGGGGCTGGAGGAGATTACAGGGATAGGGAGGTTTGTAGAGGCTGGAGGAGGTTACCGAGATAGGGAGGGTTGTAGGGCTGGAGGAGTTTACAGAGATAGGGAGGGTTGTAGGGGCTGCAGGAGCTTACAGAGATAGGGAGGGTTGTAGGGGGCTGGATGTGGTTACAGAGAAAGGGAGGGTTGTAGAGGGCTGGAGGAGGTTACAGAGATAGGGATGTTTGTACGGGTTGGAGGAGGTTACAGAGATACGGGGGGTTGTAGGGACTGGAGGAGGTTACAGAGATAGGGATGGTTGTAGGGGGCTGGTGAAGTTTACAGAAATAGTGAGGGTTGTAGGGGCTGGAGGAGCTTACAGAGATAGGGAGTGTTGTCGGGCCTGGAGGAAGTTACAGAGCTAGGGAGGGTTGTGGGGGCTGGAGGAGGTTTCTGAGATGGGAGGGTTGTATGGGCTGAAGGAAGTTACAGATATAGGGAGGGTTGTAGGCGCTGGAGAAGGTTACAGTGATAGGAAGGGTTGTAGAGGCTGGAGGATTTTACAAAAATAGGGAGGTTTGTAGGGGCTGGATTAGGTTACAGAGATAGGGAGGGTTGTCGGGGCTGGAGGAGGTTACAGAGATAGGGAGAGTTGTAGCGGGCTGGAGGATGTTGCAGAGATTGGGAGGGTTGTGTGGCTGGAGGTGATTTCAGAGTTAGAGGGGGTTGTTGGGGCTGGAGGAGGTTACAGAGATAGGGAGGGATGTAGGTCTGGATGAGATGACAGAGATAGGAAGTGTTGTAGGGGCTGGAGGATGTTACATAGATAGGGATGCTTGTAGGGGCTGCCGGAGGCTAAAGAGATAGGGATGGTTTTAGGGTGGGAGGAGGTTACAGAGAAAGGGAGGTTTGTACGGGCTGGAGGAGGATACAGATTTAGGGATTGTTTTATGGGGCTGGAGCAGATTACAGACATAGGGAGGGTAGTAGGGGGCTGGAGGACGTTGCAGAGAGAGGGAGAGTTGTAGGGGCTGGAGCAGGTTACAGACATAGGGGGTGTTGTAGGGGGCTGGAGGAGGTTACAGAGATAGGGAGAGTTGTAGGGACTGGAGGATGTTACAGAGATAGGCAGGTTTGTAGGGGACTGGAGGAGGTTACAGAGATAGGAAGGGTTGTAGTGGCTGGAGAATGTTACAGACATAGAGGGGGTTGTAGAGGACTGGAGGAGGTTACAGAGTTAGGGAGGGTTGTAGGGGCTGGAGGAGCTTACTTAGATAGGAATTGTTGTACGGGGCTGGTGCAGTTTGCAGAGATAGGGAGGGTTGTAGGGGCTGGAGGAGTTTACAGAGATAGTGTGGGTTGTCGGGGCTGGAGGAGGTTACAGAGCTAGGGAGGGTTGTAGGGCTGGAGGAGGTTACCGAGATGGGAGGGTTGTAGGGGCTGAAGGAGGTTACAGAGATATAGAGGGTTGTAGGGGCTGGAGGAGGTTACAGAGATAGGGAGGTTTATAGGGGCTGGAGGATTTTACAGAGATAGGGAGTGTTTTAGAGGGCTGGAAGAGGTTACAGAGATAGGGAGAGTTGTATGGGCTGGAGGAGGTTACAGAGATAGGTTGGGTTGTAGAGAACTTGAGGAGGTTACAGAGATAGGGAGGGTTGTAGGCGACAGGAGGTGGTTACAGAGATAGGGAGATTTGTAGGGGCTGGAGGATGTTACAGAGATAGGGAGGGTTGTAGGGGCTGAAGGAGGTTATAGAGATATGGAGAGTTGTAGGGGGCTGGAGGGTGTTGCAGAGATAGGGAGGTTTGTGGGGCTGGAGGTGATTACAGAGCTAGAGAGGGTTGTTGGGGCTGGAGGATGTTACAGAGATAGGGATGCTTGTAGGGGCAGGAGGAGGTTACAGAGATAGGGATGGTTCCAGTGCGGGAGGAAGTTACAGAGATAGGGATTCTTTTATGGGGCTGTAGCAGTTTACAGAGATAGGGAAAGTAGAAGGGGCTGGAGGACGTTACAGAGATAGGGAGAGTTGTAGGGGCTGGAGGAGGTCACAGAGATTGGCAGGGTTGTAGGGGCTGGAGGAGATTACAGAGATAGGGAGTGTTGTAGGGGGCTGGAGGAGGTTACCGAAATAGGGAGAGTTGTAGGGGCTGGAGGAGGGTACACAGATAGGGAGGGTTGTAGGGGACTGGAGGATGTTACAGAGATAGGGAGTGTTGTAAGGGCTGGAGGAGGTTACAGACATAGGGAGGGTTGTAGGTTACTGGAGGAGGTTACAGATTTAGGGAGGGTTGTAGGGGCTGGAGGAGGTTACAGAGATAGGGAATGTTGTTGGGGGCTGGAGGAGGTTACAGAGATAGGGAGAGTTGTAGGGGCTGGAGGAGGTTACAGAGATCGGAGGGGATGTAGTGGACTGGAGGAGGTTACAGAGATAGGGAGAGTTGTCGGGGCTTGAGGAGATTACAGAGATAGGGAGTGTTGTAGGGGGCTGGAGGAGGTTACCGAAATAGGGAGAGTTGTAGGGGCTGGAGGAGGGTACACAGATTGGGAGGGTTGTAGGGGACTGGAGGAGGTTACAGAGATAGGGAGTGTTGTAAGGGCTGGAGGAGTTTACAGACATAGGGAGGGTTGTAGGTTACTGGAGGAGGTTACAGATTTAGGGAGGGTTGTAGGGGCTGGAGGAGGTTACAGAGATAGGGAATGTTGTTGGGGGCTGGAGGAGGTTACAGAGATAGGGAGAGTTGTAGGGGCTGGAGGAGGTTACAGAGATCGGAGGGGTTGTAGTGGACTGGAGGAGGTTACAGAGATAGGGAGAGTTGTCGGGGCTTGAGGACGTGACAGAGATAGGGTGGGTTGCAGGGGCTGGAAAAGGTTACGGAGATAGGGAGGATTGTAAGGGCTGGAGGAGTTTACAGATATAGGGAGCGTTGTATGGGCTGGAGGAGTTTACAGAGATAGGGATGGTTGTAGGGGGCTGGAGGACGTTACAGAAATAGGGAGGTTTGTAGGGGCTGGAGGAGGTTACAGAGATAGGAATGATTGTAGGGGGCTGGAGGAGGTTACAGAGATAGGGAGGTTTGTAGCGGCTGGAGGAGGTTACAGATTTAGGGAGGTTTGTCGGGGCTGGAGGAGTTTACAGAGATAAGGAGGATTGTAGGGGGCTGGAGGATGTTACAGAGATAGGGAGGTTTGTAGAGGCTGGAGGAGGTTACAGAGATAGGGAGGGTTGTAGGGCTGGAGGAGCTTACAGGGATAGGGAGGGTTGTAGGGGCTGCAGGAGCTTACAGAGATAGGGAGGGTTGTAGGGGGCTGGATGTGGTTACAGAGATAGGGAGGGATGTAGAGGGCTGGAGGAGGTTACAGAGATAGGGAGGTTTGTACGGGCTGGAGGAGGTTACAGAGATGCGGGGGTTTGTAGGGACTGGAGGAGGTTACAGAGATAGGGATGGTTGTAGGGGGCTGGTGCAGTTTACAGAAATAGTGAGGGTTGTAGGGTCTGGAGGAGCTTACAGAGATAGAGAGTGTTGTCAGGCCTGGAGGATGTTACAGAACTAGGGAGGGTTGTAGGGCTGGAGGAGGTTACTGAGATGGGAGTGTTGTATGGGCTGAATGCGGTTACAGATATAGGGAGGGTTGTAGGGGCTGGAGGAGGTTACAGAGATAAGGAGGTTTGTAGGGGCTGGAGAAGGTTACAGTGATAGGAAGGGTTGTAGAGGCTGGAAAAGTTTACAAAGATAGGGAGGTTTGTCGGGGCTGGATTAGGTTACAGAGATAGGGAGGGTTGTAGGGGCTGGAGGAGGTTACAGAGATAGGGGGAGTTGTAGGGGGCTGGAGGATGTTGCAGAGATTGGGAGGGCTGTGTGGCTGGAGGTGATTACAGAGTTAGAGGGGGTTGTTTGGGCTGGAGGAGGTTACAGAGATAGGGAGGGATGTAGGTCTGGAGGAGGTTAAAGAGATAGGGATGGTTTTAGGGCGGGAGGAGGTTACAGAGAAAGGGAGGTTTGTACGGGCTGGAGGAGGATACAGAGATAGGGATTGTTTTATGGGGCTGGAGCAGATTACAGAGATAGGGAGGGTAGTAGGGGGCTGGAGGACGTTACAGGGAGAGGGAGAGTTGTAGGGGCTGGAGCGGGTTACAGACATAGGGGGTGTTGTAGGGGGCTGGAGGAGGTTACAGAGATAGGGAGAGTTGTAGGGGACTGGAGGAGGTTACAGAGATAGGAAGGGTTGTAGTGGCTGGAGAATGTTACAGACATGCGGGGGTTGTAGGGGACTGGAGGAAGTTACAGAGTTAGGGAGGGTTGTAGGGGCTGGAGGAGGTTACATAGATAGGAATTGTTGTAGGGGGCTGGTGCAGTTTGCAGAGATAGGGAGGGTTCTAGGGGCTGGAGGAGTTTACAGAGACAGTGTGGGTTGTCGTGGCTGGAGGAGGTTACAGAGCTAGGGAGGGTTGTAGGGCTGGAGGAGGTTACCGAGATGGGAGGGTTGTAGGGGCTGAAGGAGGTTACAGAGATATGGAGGGTTGTAGGGGCTGGAGGAGGTTACAGAGATAGGGAGGTTAATAGGGGCTGGAGGATTTTACAGAGATAGGGATTGTTTTAGAGGGCTGGAAGAGGTTACAGAGATAGGGAGAGTTGTATGGGCTGGAGGAGGTTACAGAGATAGGGAGTGTTGTAGGGGACTTGAGGAGGTTACAGAGATAGGGAGGGTTGTAGGGGACAGGAGGTGGTTACAGAGATAGGGAGGTTTGTAGGGGCTGAAGGAGGTTATAGAGATATGGAGAGTTGTAGGGGGCTGGAGGATGTTGCAGAGATAGGGAGCGTTGTGGGGCTGGAGGTGATTACAGAGTTAGAGAGGGTTGTTGGGGCTGGAGGATGTTACAGAGATAGGGATGCTTGTAGGGGCAGGAGGAGTTTACAGAGATAGGGATGGTTCCAGTGCGGGAGGAGGTTACAGAGATAGGGATTGTTTTATGGGGCTGTAGCAGTTTACAGAGATAGGGAGGGTAGAAGGGGCTGGAGGACGTTACAGAGATAGGGAGAGTTGTAGGGGCTGGAGGAGGTCACAGAGATAGGCAGGGTTGTATGGGCTGGAGGAGGTTACAGAGATAGGGAGGGTTGTAAGGGCTGGAGGAGGTTGCAGACATAGGGAGGGTTGTAGAGTACTGGAGGAGGTTACAGAGTTAGGGAGGGTTGTAGGGGCTGGAGGAGGTTACAGAGATGGGGAATGTTGTATGGGGCTGGAGGAGGTTACAGAGATATGGAGAGTTGTAGGGGCTGGAGGAGGTTACAGAGATAGGAGGGGTTGTAGTGGACTGGAGGAGGTTACAGAGATAGGGTGGGTTGTAGGGGACTGGAGGAGGTTACAGAGATAGGGAGGGTTGGAGGGTTTGGAGGAGGTTACAGAGATTGGGAGGGATGTAGGGGCTGAAGGAAGTTTCAGAGATAGGGAGAGTTGTAGGGGGCTGGAGGAAGTTGCAGAGATAGGGAAGGTAGTCGGGCTGGAGGAGATTGCAGATTTAGAGAGTGCTGTTGGGGCTGGAGGAGGTTACAGAGATAGGGAGTGTTGTAGGTGTGGAAGGGATTACAGAGATAGGGAGCGTTGTTTGAGCTGGAGGAGGTTACAGATATCGGGAGGGTTGCAGAGGGCTGGAGCAGTTAACAGAGATAGGGAGGTTTGTCGGGGCTGGAGGAGCTTACAGAGATAGAGATTGTTGTAGGGGCTGGAGGAGGTTTCGGAGAAAGGGAGGCTTTTAGGGGCTGGAGGAGGTTACAGAGATAGGGATGGTTGTAGGGCTGGAGGAGGTTACAGAGATAGGGAGTGTTGTAGGGGGCAGGTGGAGGTTACAGAGATAGAGAGAGTTGTAGGGGCTGGAGGAGGTTACAGAGAGAGGCAGGGTTGTAGGGGACTGGAGGAGGTTAATGAGATAGGGAGGGTTGTAGCGGCTGGAGGAGGTTACATACATAGGGAGGGTTGTAGCGGACTGGATGTGGTTACAGAGATAGGTAGGGTTGTAGGGGCTGGAGGAGTTTAACGGGATAAGGAGTGTTGTCGGGGCTGAAGGAGGTTACAGAGATAGGGAGAGTTGTAGGGGGCTGGAGCAGGTTGCAGAGATAGGGAGGGTTGTGTGGCTGGAGGAGATTACAGAGTTAGAGAGGTTTGTTGGGGCTGGTGGAGGTTACAGAGATCGGGAGGTTTGTGGGGCTGGTGGAGATTACAGACAGAGGGAGGATTGTTGGGGCTGGACGAGGTTACCAAGATAGGGAGGGTTGTACGGGGCTGGAGCTGTTTACAGAGATAGGGAGGTTTGTCGGGGCTGGAGGATCTTACAGAGGTAGGGAGTGTTGTAGGGGCTGTAGGTGGTTGCAGAGATAGGGAGGCTTGTAGGGGCTGGAGGAGATTACAGAGATAGGGCTGGTTGTAGGGCTGCAGGAGGTTACAGAGATAGGGAGGGTTGTAGGGGCTGGAGGAGGTTACAGAGATAGGGTGGGTTGTAGGGGACTGGAGGAGGTTACAGAGATAGGGAGGGTTGGAGGGTTTGGAGGAGGTTACAGAGATTGGGAGGGATGTAGGGGCTGAAGGAAGTTTCAGAGATAGGGAGAGTTGTAGGGGGCTGGAGGAAGTTGCAGAGATAGGGAAGGTAGTCGGGCTGGAGGAGATTACAGATTTAGAGAGTGCTGTTGGGGCTGGAGGAGGTTACAGAGATAGGGAGTGTTGTAGGTGTGGAAGGGATTACAGAGATAGGGAGCGTTGTTTGAGCTGGAGGAGGTTACAGATATCGGGAGGGTTGCAGAGGGCTGGAGCAGTTAACAGAGATAGGGAGGTTTGTCGGGGCTGGAGGAGCTTTCAGAGATAGAGATTGTTGTAGGGGCTGGAGGAGGTTTCGGAGAAAGGGAGGCTTTTAGGGGCTGGAGGAGGTTACAGAGATAGGGATGGTTGTAGGGCTGGAGGAGGTTACAGAGATAGGGAGTGTTGTAGGGGGCAGGTGGAGGTTACAGAGATAGAGAGAGTTGTAGGGGCTGGAGGAGGTTACAGAGAGAGGCAGGGTTGTAGGGGACTGGAGGAGGTTAATGAGATAGGGAGGGTTGTAGCGGCTGGAGGAGGTTACATACATAGGGAGGGTTGTAGCGGACTGGATGTGGTTACAGAGATAGGTAGGGTTGTAGGGGCTGGAGGAGTTTAACGGGATAAGGAGTGTTGTCGGGGCTGAAGGAGGTTACAGAGATAGGGAGAGTTGTAGGGGGCTGGAGGAGGTTGCAGAGATAGGGAGGGTTGTGTGGCTGGAGGAGATTACAGAGTTAGAGAGGTTTGTTGGGGCTGGTGGAGGTTACAGAGATCGGGAGGTTTGTGGGGCTGGTGGAGATTACAGACAGAGGGAGGATTGTTGGGGCTGGACGAGGTTACCAAGATAGGGAGGGTTGTACGGGGCTGGAGCTGTTTACAGAGATAGGGAGGTTTGTCGGGGCTGGAGGATCTTACAGAGGTAGGGAGTGTTGTAGGGGCTGTAGGTGGTTGCAGAGATAGGGAGGCTTGTAGGGGCTGGAGGAGATTACAGAGATAGGGCTGGTTGTAGGGCTGCAGGAGGTTACAGAGATAGGGAGGGTTGTAGGGGCTGGAGGAGGTTACAGAGATAGGGAGGGTTGTTGGGGCTGGAAGAGTTTATGGAGTTAGAGAGGATTGTAGGGGCTTGAAGATGTTACAGAGATCGGGATTGTTGTAGGGGCTGGAGGAGGTTACAGAGATAGGGAGGGTTGTTGGGGCTGAAGGAGGTTACAGAGATAGGGAGATTTGTAGGGGGCTGGAGAATGTTGAAGAGATAGGGAGGGTTGTGGGACTGGAGGTGATTCCAGATTTAGAGAGGGTTTTTGGGGCTGGAGGATGTTACAGAGATAGGGCTGCTTGTAGGGGCTGGAGGAGGTTACAGAGATAGGGATGGTTGTAGGGCGGGAGGAGGTTACAGAGATAGGGATTGCTTTATGGGGCTGGAGCGTTTTACAGAGATAGGGAGGGTTGTAGGGGGCTGGAGGACGTTACAAAGATAGGCAGGGTTGTAGGGGCTGTAGGAGTTTACAGAGATAGGGAGTGTTGTAAGGGGCTGGAGGAGGTTACAGAGAAAGGGAGAGTTGAAGGGGCTGGAGGAGGTTACAGAAATAGGCAGGTTTGTAGAGTACTGGAGGAGGTTACAGAGATAGGGAGGGTTGTAGGGACTGGAGGAGGTTACAGAGATAGGGAGGATTGTAGGGGCTGGAGGAGGTTACAGACATAGGGAGGGTTGTAGGGGACTGGAGGAGGTTACAGAGTTAGGGAGGGTTGTAGGTGCTGGAGGACGTTACAGAGATAGGGAATGTTGTAGGGGGCTGGTGGAGGTTACAGAGATAGGGATTGTTGTAGGTCTGGAAGAGATTACAGAGATAGGGAGCGTTGTTGGAGCTGGAGGAGGTTACAGAGGTAGAGAGAGTTGTAGGGGCTGGAGGAGATTACAGAGATAGGCAGTGTTGTAGCGGACTGGAGGAGGTTACAGAGAAAGGGAGGGTTGTAGGCGCTGGAGGTGTTTACCGGGATAGGGAGGGTTGTCGGGGCTGAAGGAGGTAACAGAGATAGGGAGAGTTCTAGAGGGCTGGATGAGGTTGCAGAAATAGGGAGTGTTGTGTGGCTGGAGGAGATTACAGAGTTAGAGAGGGTTGTAGGGGACTGGAGGAGGTTACAGATATAGGGAGGGTTGTAGGGGCTGGAGGAAGTTACAGACATAGGGAGTGTTGTAGCGGACTGGAGGAGGTTACAGAGATAGGGAGGGTAGTACGGGGCTGGAGCTGTTTACAGAGATAGGGAGGTTTGTCGGGGCTGGAGAATCTTACAGAGGTAGGGAGTGTTTTAGGGGTTGTAGGAGGTTACAGAGATAGGGAGGCTTGTAGGGGCAGGAGGATGTTACAGAGATAGGGAGAGCTGTCGGGGGCTGGAGGATGTTGCAGAGATAGGGAGGGTTGTGGGGCTGGAGGTGATTACAAAATTAGAGAGGGCTGTTGGGACTGGAGGAGTTTACAGAGATAGGGAGGGATGTAGGTCTGGATGAGATGACAGAGATAGGGAGGATACAGAGATAGGGATGGTTGTAGGGCGGGAGGAGGTTACAGAGATAGGGAGCTTTGTAGGGGCTGCAGGAGGATACAGAGATAGGCAGAGTTGTAGGGGACTGGAGGAGGTTACAGAGATAGGGAGTGTTGTAGGGGCTGGATGAGGTTGCAGACATAGGGAGGGTTGTAGGGGCTGGAGGAGGTTACAGAGATAGGGAGAGTTGTAGGGGGCTGGAGGATGTTACAGATATAGGGAGAGTTGTAGGGGCTGGAGGAGGTTACAGAGATAGGGAGGGTTGTAGGGGACTTGAGGAGTTTACAGAGATAGGGAGGGTTGTAGGGGGCAGGAGGTGGTTACAGAGATAGGTAGGGTTGTCGGGGCTGGAGGAGTTTACAGAAATAGGGAGGGTTGTAGAGGCTGAAGGAGGCTACAGAGATAGGGAGGGATGTAGGTCTGGATGAGATGACAGAGATAGGGAGGATACAGAGATAGGGAGGCTTGTAGGGGCTGCAGGAGGATACAGAGATAGGCAGAGTTGTAGGGGACTGGAGGAGTTTACAGAGAGAGGGAGGGTTGTAGGGGCTGGATGAGGTTACAGACATAGGGAGAGTTGTAGGGGCTGGAGGAGGTTACAGAGATAGGGAGAGTTGTAGGGGCTGGAGGAGGTTACAGAGATAGGGAGGGTTGTAGGGCTGGAGGAGGTTACAGAGATAGAAGGGGATGTAGGGGACTGGAGGAGGTTACAGAGATAGGGAGGGTTGTAGGGGACTGGTGGAGGTTACAGAGATAGGGAGGTCTATAGGGGCTGAAGGAGTTTACAGAGTTAGGGAGGGTTGTAGGGGCTGGAGGACGTTACAGAGATAGGGAGTGTTGTAGGGGCTGGAGGAGTTTACAGAGATAAGGAGTGTTGTAGGTGCTGGAGGAGCTTACAGAGATAGGGAGGGATGTAGTGGCTGGAGAACGTTACAGAGATAGGGAGTGTTGTAGGGGCTGGAGGTATTTACAGAGATAGGGAGGGTTTTAGGGGCTGGAGGAGGTTACAGATATAGGGAGAGTTGTAGGGGCTGGAGGACGTTACAGAGATAGGGAGTGTTGTAGGGGCTGGAGGATGTTTCAGAGATAGGTAGGGTTTTAGGGGCTGGAGGAGGTTGCAGAGATAGGGAGGGTTTTAGGGCCTGGAGGAGGTTACAGAGATAGGGAGGGTTGTAGAGGCTGGAGGAGGTTACAGATATAGGGAGGGCTGTAGGGGTTGGAGGAGGTTACAGGGATAGGGAGGGTTGTAGGTGCTGGAGGAGTTTACAGAGATAAGGAGGATTGTAGGGGTCTGGAGGACATTACAGGGATAGGGAGGGTTGTGGAGGGCATGGAGGAGGTTACAGAGATAGGGAGGGTTGTAGGGTCTGGAGGAGGTTACAGAGATAGGGTGGGTTGTTGGGGCTGGAGGAGGCTACAGAGATAGGGAGGCTTGTAGGGGATGGAGGAGGTTACAGAGCTAGGGACTGTTGTCGGGGCTGGTGGAGGTTACAGAGATAGGGAGGTATGTCAGGTCTGAAGGAGGTTACAGAGATAGTGAGAGTTGTAGGGGGCTGGAGGAGGTTGCAGAGAAATGGAGTGTTGTGGGCCTGGAGGAGATTACAGAGTTAGAGACGGTTGTTGGGACTGGAGGAGGTTACAGAGATATTGAGTGTTGTAGGGGTCTGGAGATGTTTACAAAGATAGGGAGGGTTGTCGGGGCTGGAGGAGTTTACAGAGATAGGGAGCGTTGTAGGGGCTGGAGGAGGTAACAGAGAGAGGGATGGTTGTAGGGGCTGGAGGAGGTTCCAGAGAAAGGGAGGATTGTGGGGGCTGTAGGAGGTTACAGAGATCGGGAGCGTTGCAGAGGCTGGAGGAGGTTACAGAGATAAGGAGGGTTCTCGGGGCCTGGAGGAGGTTACAGAGATAGTGAGGGTTGTACGGGCTGGAGGAGGTTACAGAGGTAGGGAGGGTTGTTGGAGCTGGAGGAGTTTACAGAGATTGGGAGGGTTGTAAGGGCTGGAGGGGGTTACAAAGATAGGGAGGGTTGTAGGGGCTGGAGGAGGTTACAGAGATAGGGAGGGCTGTAGGGGCTGGAGGAGTTTACAGAGATAGGGAGGGTTGTAGGGGCTGGATTAGTTTTCAGAGATAGGGAGGCTTGAAGAGGCTGGAGGAGATTACAAAGATAGGGAGTGATGTAGGGGACCGGAGGAGGTTACAGAAATAGGGAGGTTTGTAGGGGCTGGAGCATATTACAGAGATTGGGAGGGTTTTAGGGGCTGGAGGAGTTTACAGAGATAGGGAGGGTTGTAGGGGCCGGAGGAGTTTACAGAGTTAGGGAGAGTTGTAGGGGCGGGAAGGAGTGACAGAGATAAGGAGGGGTGTAGGGCTGGAGGAGGTTACAGAGATAGGGTTGATTGTAGGGGCTGGAGGAGGTTACAGAGAAAGGGAGGATTGTAGGTGCTGGAGGAGGTTACAGAGAAAGGGAGGATTGTAGGTGCTGGAGGAGATTACAGAGAGAGAGAATGTTGTTGAGTCTGGAGGAAGTTACAGAGATAGGGATGGTTGTAGGGCTGGACGAGGTTACAGAGATAGGGAGGGTTGTAGGGCTGGAGGATGTTCCAGAGATTGGGAGCACTGTAGGGGCTGGAAGAGGTTATGGAGATAGGGAGGTTTGTAGGGGCTGGAGGATGTTTCGGATATAGGGAGTTTTGTAGGGGCTGGATTAGGTTACAGAGATAGGGAGTCTTGAAGGGGCTGGAGGAGTTTACAAAAATATGGATTGTTGTAGGTGGCTGGTGGAGGTCACAGAGATAGGGAGGTTTGTAGGGGCTGCAGGAGGTTACAGAGATTGGGAGGGTTGTAGGGGCTGAAGGAGTTTACAGAGTTATGGTGGGTCGTAGGGGCTGGAGGAGGTAAAAGATATAGGCAGGGTTGTAGGGGGCTGGAGGACGTTACAGAGATAGGGAGTGTTGTAGGGGCTGGAGGAGGTTTCATAGTTAGGTAGGGTTTTAGGGGCTGGAGGAGGCTGCAGAGATAGGGAGGATTTTAGGGCCTGGAGGAGCTTGCAGAGATAGTGAGGATTGTAGAGGCTGGAGGAGGTTACAGAGATAGCGAGGGTTGTAGGGGCTGGAGGAGGTTACAGATATAGTGAGGGTTGTAGGGGCTGGAAGAGGTTACAGAGGTAGGGAGTGTTGTAGGGGCTGGAGGATGTTACAGAGATAGGGAGGGTTGTAGGGGCTGGAGGAGTTTACAGAGATAAGGAGGATTTTAGGGGGCTGGAGGACGTTACAGAGATAGGGAGAGTTGTAGAGGGTATGGAGGAGGTTACAGAGATAGGAAGGGTTGTAGGGGCCGGAGGAGGTTACGGAGATAGGGTGGGTTGTTGGGGCTGGAGGAGGCTACAGAGATAGGGAGGATTGTAGGGGATGTAGGAGGTTACAGAGATAGGGAGGATTGTAGAGGCTGGAGGAGATTACAGAGTTGGGGAGGATTGTAGGGGCCTGGAGGAGGTTACAGAGATAGGGAGGTTTGTTGGGGCTGGAGGAGGTTACAGAGATAGTGAAGGTTGTAGGGGGCTGGAGCTGCTTACAGAGATGGGAGGGTTGTAGTTGGCTGGAGGAGGTTACAGAGATAGGAAGAGTTGTCGGGGCTGGAGGAGGTTACAGAGATAGGGAGGTATATCAGGGCTGAAGGAGGTTACAGAGATAGGGAGAGTTGTAGGGGGCTGGAGGAGGTTGCAGAGAAATGGAGTGTTGTGGTGCTGGAGGAGATTACAGAGTTAGAGAGGGTTGTTGGGTCTGGAGGAGGTTACAGAGATCCGGAGGTTTGTGGGGCTGGGGGAGATTACAGAGGTAGGGACTGTTGTAGGAGCTGGAGGATGTTACAGAGATAGGGAGGCTCGTAGAGGCTGGAGGATGTTACAGAGATAGGGAGCGTTGTTGGGGCTGTAAGAAGTTACAGAGATTGGGAGGCTTGAAGGGGCTGGAGGAGGTTACAAAGATATGGACTGTTGTAGGGGATTGGAGGAGGTTACAGAAATAGGAACGTTTGTCGGGGCTGTACGAGGTTACAGAGATTGGGAGGGCTGTAGGGGCTGGAGGAAGTGACAGAGATAGGGAGGGGTGTAGGGCTGGAGGAGATTACAGAGAGAGGGATGGTTGTAGGGGCTGGAGGAGGTTACAGAGAAAGGGAGGTTTGTAGGGGCTGGAGGATTTTACAGAGATAGGGAGGGTTGTCGGGGCTGGAGGAGGTTACAGAGATAGTGTGATATATCAGGGCTGAAGGAGGTTACAGAGAAAAGGAGATTTGTAGGGGGCTGGAGGAGGTTGCAGAGAAATGGAGGGTTGTGGGGTGGAGGAGATTACAGAGTTAGAGAGGGTTGTTGGGTCTGGAGGAGATTACAGAGATCGGGAGGTTTGTGGGGCTGGAGGAGTTTACAGAGATAGGGAGGTTTGTTGGGTCTGGAGGAGGTTATGGAGATAAGGAGGTTTGTAGGGGCTGGAGGAGTTTTCGGATATAGGGAGTTTTGTAGGGGCTGGATTAGGTTACAGAGATAGGGAGTCGTGAAGCGGCTGGAGGAGTTTACAAAGATATGGATTGTTGAAGGTGGCTGGTGGAGGTTACAGAGATAGAGAGGTTTGTAGGGGCTGCAGGAGGTTACAGAGATTGGGAGGGTTGTAGGGGCTGAAGGAGTTTACAGAGTTATGGTGGGTCGTAGGGGCTGGAGGAGGTAAAAGATATAGGGAGGGTTGTAGGGGCTGGAGTACGTTACAGAGATAGGGAGTGTTGTTGGGGCTGGAGGAGGTTTCATAGTTAGGTAGGGTTTTAGGGGCTGGAGGAGGCTGCAGAGATGGGGAGGATATTAGGGCCTGGAGGAGTTTACAGAGATAGGGAGGATTGTAGAGGCTGGAGGAGGGTACAGAGATAGCGAGGGTTGTAGGGGCTGGAGGAGCTTACAGATATATTGAGGGTTGTAGGGGCTGGAAGAGGTTACAGAGGTAGGGAGTGTTGTAGGGGCTGGAGGATGTTACACAGATAGGGAGGGTTGTAGGGGCTGGAGGAGTTTACAGAGATAAGGAGGATTTTAGGGGGCTGGAGGACGTTACAGATATAGGGAGGGTTGTAGAGGGCATGGAGGAGGTTACAGAGATAGGAAGGGTTGTAGGGGCTGGAGGAGGTTACGGAGATATGGTGGGTTGTTTGGGCTGGAGGAGGCTACAGAGATAGGGAGGGTTGTAGGGGATGTAGGAGGTTACAGAGATAGGGAGGATTGTAGAGGCTGGAGGAGATTACAGAGATGGGGAGGATTGTAGGGGCCTGGAGGAGGTTACAGTGATGGGGAGGTTTGTTGGGGCTGGAGGAGGTTACAGAGATAGGGAAGGTTGTAGGGGGCTGGAGCAGTTTACAGAGATGGGAGGGTTGTAGTTGGCTGGAGGAGGGTACAGAGATAGGGAGGGTTGTAAGGACTGGAGGAGGTTACAGAGATAGGATGGGTTGTCGGGGCTGGAGGAGGTTACAGAGATAGGGAGGTATATCAGGGCTGAAGGAGGTTACAGAGATAGGGATAGTTGTAGGGGGCTGGAGGAGGTTGCAGAGAAATGGAGTGTTGTGGTGCTGGAGGAGATTACAGAGTTAGAGAGGGTTGTTGGGTCTGGAGGAGGTTACAGAGATCCAGAGGTTTGTGGGGCTGGAGGAGATTACAGAGGTAGGGACTGTTGTAGGAGCTGGAGGATGTTACAGAGATAGGGAGGCTCGTAGAGGCTGGAGGATGTTACAGAGATAGGGAGCGTTGTTGGGGCTGTAAGAAGTTACAGAGATAGGGAGGCTTGAAGGGGCTGGAGGAGGTTACAAAAATATGGAGTGTTGTAGGGGATTGGAGGAGGTTACAGAAATAGGAACGTTTGTCAGGGCTGTACGAGGTTACAGAGATTGGGAGGGTTGTAGGAGCTGGAGGAGTTTACAGAGTTAGGGAGGGTTGTAGGGGCTGGAGGAAGTTACAGAGATAGGGAGGGGTGTAGGGCTGGAGGAGATTACAGAGAGAGGGATGGTTGTAGGGGCTGGAGGAGGTTACAGAGAAAGGGAGGTTTGTAGGGGCTGGAGGAGGTTACAGATATAGGGAGGGTTGTAGGTGCTGGAAGAGGTTACAGAGAGAGTGTAGATTGTAGGAGCTGGATGATGTTACAGAGATAGGGAGGGTTGTAGGCGCTGGAGGAGTTTACAGAGATATGGAGGATTGGAGGGGGCTGGAGGACATTACAGAGATAGGGAGGGTTGTCGAGGGCATGGAGGAGGTTACAGAGATAGGAAGGGTTGTAGGGGCTAAGGAGGTTACAGAGATAGGGTGGGTTGTTGGGGCTGGAGGAGGTTACAGAGATAGGGTGGATTGTAGGGGATGGAGGAGGTTACAGGGATAGGGAGGATTGTAGAGGCTGGAGGAGATTACAGAGATAGGGAGGATTGTAGGGGCCTGGAGGAGGTTACAGAAATAGGGAGGGTTGTTGGGGCTGGAGGAGGTTACAGAGATAGGGAAGATTGTAGGGGGCTGGAGCTGTTTACAGAGATGGGAGTGTTGTAGTTGGCTGGAGGATGGTACAGAAATAGGGAGGATTGTAGGGACTGGAGGAGGTTACAGAGATAGGGAGGGTTGTCGGGGCTGGAGGAGGTTACAGAGATAGTGTGATATATCAGGGCTGAAGGAGGTTACAGAGATAAGGAGATTTGTAGGGGGCTGGAGGAGGTTGCAGAGAAATGGAGTGTTGTGGTGCTGGAGGAGATTACAGAGTTAGAGAGGGTTGTTGGGTCTGGAGGAGGTTACAGAGATCGGGAGGTTTGAGGAGCTGGAGGATATTACAGAGGTAGGGACTGTTGTAGGAGCTGGAGGTTGTTACAGAGATAGGGAGGCTCGTAGAGGCTGGAGGATGTTACAGAGATAGGGAGCGTTGTTGGGGCTGTAAGAGTTTACAGAGATAGGGAAGTTTGTAGGGTCTGGAGGAGGTTACAGTGATAGGGAGGCTTGAAGGGGCTGGAGCAGGTTACAAAGGTAGGGAGTGTTGTAGGGGCTGGAGGAGCTTATAGAAATAGGGAGGTTTGTAGGGGCTGGAGCAGGTTACAGAGATTGGGAGGGTTTTAGTGGCTGGTGGAGCTTACAGAGATATTGAGTGTTGTCGGGGCTGAAGGAGGTTACAGAGATAGGGAGAGTTGTAGGGGCTGGAGGAGGTTGCAGAGAAATGGAGGGTTGTGGGGTGGAGGAGATTTCAGAGTTAGAGAGGGTTGTTGGGTCTGGAGGAGGTTACAGAGATCGGGAGGTTTGTGGGGCTGGAGGAGATTACAGAGATAAGGACTGTTGTAGGGACTGTATTAAGTTACAGAGATAGGGAGGCTTGAAGAGGCTGGAGGAGGTTACAAAGATACGGAGGGTTGTGGGGGACTGGAGGAGGTTACAGAAATAGGGAGGATTGTAGGGGCTGGAGGAGGGTACAGAGATTGGGAGGGTTGTAGGGGCTGGAGGAGATTGCAGAGATAGGTAGGGTTTTAGGGGCTGGAGGAGGCTGCAGAGACAGGGAGGGTTTTAGGGCCTGGAGGAGAGTACAGAGATAGGGAGGATTGTAGAGGCTGGAGGAGTTTACAGAGATAGCGAGGTTTGTAGGGGCTGGAGGAGGTTACAGATATAGGGAGGTTTGTAGGGGCTGGAGGAGGTTACAGAGATAGGGAGTTATGTAGGGGCTGGAGGATGTTACAGAGATAGGGAGGTTTGTAGGCGCTGGAGGAGTTTCCAGAGACATGGAGGGTTGTTGGGGCTGGAGGAGGTTACAGAAATAGGGAGGGTTGTAGAGGGCATGGAGGAGGTTACAGAGATAGGAAGGGTTGTAGGGTCTGGAGGAGGTTACAGAGATAGGGTGGGTTGTTGGGGCTGGAGGAGGTTACAGAGATAGGGAGGATTGTAGGGGATGGAGGAGGTTACAGAGATAGGGAGGATTGTAGAGGCTGGAGGAGATTACAGAGATAGGGAGGATTGTAGGGGCCTGGAGGAGGTTACAGAGATAGGGAGGGTTGTTGGGGCTGGAGGATGTTACAGAGATAGGGAAGGTTGTAGGGGGCTGCAGCTGTTTACAGAGATGGGAGGGTTGTAGTTGGCTGGAGGAGGGTACAGAAATAGTGAAGGTTGTAGGGACTGGAGGAGGTTACAGAGATAGGGAGGGTTGTCGGGGCTGGAGGAGGTTACAGAGATAGCGTGGTATATCAGGGCTGAAGGAGGTTACAGAGATAAGAATAGTTGTAGAGGGCTGGAGGAGGTTGCAGAGAAATGGAGTGTTGTGATGCTGGAGGAGATTACAGAGTTAGAGAGGATTGTTGGCTCTGGAGGAGGTTACAGAGATCGGGAGGTTTCTGGGGCTGGAGGAGATTACAGAGGTAGGGACTGTTGTAGGAGCTGGAGGATGTTACAGAGATGGGGAGGCTCGTAGAGGCTGGAGGATGTTACAGAGATAGGGAGCGTTGTTGGGGCTGTAAGAGGTTACGGAGATAGGGAAGTTTGTAGGGTCTGGAGGAGGTTAAAGAGATAGGGAGTGTTGTAGGGGCTGTCATTAAGTTACAGAGATAGGGAGGCTTGAAGGGGCTGGAGGAGGTTACAAAGATATGGAGTGTTGTAGGGGATTGGAGGAGGTTACAGAAATAGGAACGTTTGTCGGGGCTGTATGAGGTTACAGAGATTGGGCGGGTTGTAGGGGCTGGAGGAGTTTACAGAGTTAGGGAGGGTTGTAAGGGCTGGAGGAAGTGACAGAGATAGGGAGGGGTGTAGGGCTGGAGGAGATTACAGAGAGAGGGATATTTGTAGGGGCTGGAGGAGGTTACAGATAAAGGGAGATTTGTAGGGGTTGGAGGAGGTTACAGAGTTAGGGAGAGTTGTAGAGGCTGGAGAAGGTTACTCAGATAGGGAAGGATGTAGGGAGCTGGAGCTGTTTACAGAGATGTGAGAGTTGTAGTTGGCTGGAGGAGGGTACAGAGATAGTGAGTGTGGTCGGGGCTGGAGGACATTACAGAGATAGGGAGTGTTGTAGGGGCTGGAGGAGGTTTCAGAGATAGGTAGGGTATTAGGGGCTGGAGGAGGCTGCAGAGATAGGGAGGGTTTTAGGGCCTGGAGGAGGTTACAGAGATAGGGAGGATTTTAGAGGCTGGAGGAGGTTACAGAGATAGCGAGGGTTGTAGGGTCTGAAGGAGGTTACAGATATAGGGAGGGTTGTAGGGGCTGGAAGAGGTTACAGAGATAGGGAGTGTTGTAGGGGCTGGAGGATGTTACAGAGATAGGGAGGGTTGTAGGCGCTGGAGGAGTTTACAGAGATATGGAGGATTGGAGGGGCCTGGAGGACGTTACAGAGATAGGGAGGGTTGCAGAGGGCATGGAGGAGGCTACAGAGATAGGAAGGGTTGTAGGGGCTGGAGGAGGTTACAGAGAGAGGGTGGGTTGTTGGGGCTGGAGGAGGTTACAGGGATAGGGTGGATTGTAGGGGATGGAGGAGGTTACAGAGATAGGGAGGATTGTAGAGGCTGGAGGAGATTACAGAGATCGGGAGGATTGTAGGGGCCTGGAGGCGGTTACAGAGATAGGGAGTGTTGTTGGGGCTGGAGGAGGTTACAGAGATAGGGAAGATTGTAGGGGGCTGGAGCTGTTTACAGAGATGGGAGTGTTGTAGTTGGCTGGAGGAGGGTACAGAAATAGCGAGATTGTAGGGACTGGAGGAGGTTACAGAGATAGGGAGGGTTGTCGGGGCTGGAGGAGGTTACAGAGATAGTGTGATATATCAGGGCTGAAGGAGTTTACAGTGATAAGGAGATTTGTAGGGGGCTGGAGGAGGTTACAGAGATCGGGAGGTTTGAGGAGCTGGAGGAGATTACAGAGGTAGGGACTGTTGTAGGAGCTGGAGGATGTTACAGAGATAGGGAGGCTCGTAGAGGCTGGAGGATGTTACAGAGATAGGGAGCGTTGTTGGGGCTGTAAGAGGTTATGGAGATAGGGAAGTTTGTAGGTTCTGGAGGAGGTTACAGAGATAGGGAGTGTTGTAGGGGCTGGATTAAGTTACAGTGATAGGGAGGCTTGAAGGGGCTGGAGCAGGTTACAAAGGTAGGGAGTGTTGTAGGGGACTGGAGGAGTTTACATAAATATGGAGGTTTGTAGGGGCTGGAGCAGGTTACAGAGATTGGGAGTGTTTTAGGGGCTGGAGGAGCTTACAGAGATATTGAGTGTTGTCGGGGCTGGAGGAGGTTACAGAGATAGGGAGAGTTGTAGGGGCTGGAGGAGGTTGGAGTGAAATGGAGGGTTGTGGGGTGGAGGAGATTACAGAGTTAGAGAGGGTTGTTGGGTCTGGAGGAGGTTACAGAGATAGGGAGTATTGTAGGTGCTGGAGGATGTTACAGAGATAGGGAGTGTTGTAGGCGCTGGAGGAGTTTACAGAGATATGGAGTATTGGAGGGGGCTGGAGGACGTTACAGAGATAGGGAGGGTTGTAGAGGGCATGGAGGAGGTTACAGAGATAGGAAGAGTTGTAGGGGCTGGAGGAGCTTACAGAGATAGGGTGGGTTGTTGGGGCTGGAGGAGGTTACAGAGATAGGGAGGATTGTAGGGGATGGAGGAGGTTACAGAGATAGGGAGAATTGTAGAGGCTGGAGGAGGTTACAGAGATAGGGAGGGTTGTTGGGGCTGGAGGAGGTTACCGAGATAGGGAATGTTGTAGGGGGCTGCAGCTGTTTACAGAGATGGGAGGGTTGTAGTTGGCTGGAGGAGGGTACAGAAATAGGGAAGGTTGTAGGGACTGGAGGAGGTTACAGACATAGCGTGGTATATCAGGGCTGAAGGAGGTTACAGAGATAAGGAGAGTTGTCGGGGGCTGGAGGAGGTTGCAGAGAAATGGAGTGTTGTGATGCTGGAGGAGATTACAGAGTTAGAGAGGATTGTTGGATCTGGAGGAGGTTACAGAGATCGGGAGGTTTCAGGGGCTGGAGGAGATTACAGAGGTAGGGACTGTTGTAGGAGCTGGAGGATGTTACAGAGATAGGGAGGCTCGTAGAGGCTGGAGGATGTTACAGAGATAGGGAGCGTTGTTGGGGCTGTAAGAGGTTACGGAGATAGGGAAGTTTGTAGGGTCTGGAGGAGGTTACAGAGATAGGGAGTGTTGTAGGGGCTGGATTAAGTTACAGAGATAGGGAGGCTTGAAGGGGCTGGAGCAGGTTACAAAGATAGGGAGTGTTGTAGGGGACTGTAGGAGCTTACAGAAATAGGGAGGTTTGTAGGGGCTGGAGCAGGTTACAGAGATTGGGAGGGTTTTAGGGGCTGGAGGAGTTTACAGAGTATTGAGTGTTGTCGGGGCTGAAGGAGGTTACAGAGATAGGGAGAGTTGTAGGGGCTGGAGGAGGTTGCAGAGAAATGGAGGGTTGTGGGGTGGAGGAGATTACAGAGTTAGAGAGGGTTGTTGGGTCTGGAGGAGGTTACAGAGATCGGGAGGTTTGTGGGGCTGGAGGAGATTACAGAGATAGCGATGGTTGTAGGGGTCTGGAGCTGTTTACAGAGATAGGGAGGGTTGTCGGGGCTGGAGGATCTTACAGATGTTGGGAATGTTGTAGGAGCCGGAGGATGTTACAGAGATAGGGAGGCTCGTAGAGGCTGGAGGATGTTACAGAGATAGGGAGCGTTGTTGGGGCTGTAAGAGGTTACGGAGATAGGGATGTATGTAGGGTCTGGAGGAGGTTACAGAGATAAGGACTGTTGTAGGGGCTGGATTAAGTTACAGAGGTAGGGAGGCTTGAAGGGGCTGGAGGAGGTTACAAAGATACGGAGTGTTGTCGGGGACTGGAGGAGGTTACAGAAATAGGGAGGATGGCAGGGGCTGGAGGAGGGTACAGAGATTGGGAGGGTTGTAGGGGCTGGAGGAGATTACAGAGATAGGGAGCATTGTAGGGGCTGAAGGAGTTTACAGAGATAGGGATTGTTGTAGGGGCCGGAGGAGTTTACACAGTTTGGGAGGGTTGTAGGGTCTGGAGGGAGTGACAGAGTTAGTGAGGGGTGTAGGGCTGGAGGAGGTTACAGAGAGAGGGATGTTTGTCGAGGCTGGAGGAGGTTACAGAGAAAGGAATGATTGTAGGAGCTGGAGGAGGCTACAGAGATAGGGAGAATTGTAGAGGCTGGAGGAGGTTACAGAGATAGGGAGGGTTGTAGGAGCCTGGAGGAGGTTACAGAGAGAGTGAGGGTTGTACGGGCTGGAGGAGGTTACAGAGGTAGGGAGGTTTGTTGGGACTGAAGGAGGTTACCGAGTTAGGGAGGGTTGTAAGGGCTGGAGGGGATTACAGAGATAGGGAGGGCTGTAGGTTCTGGAGGAGGTTACAGTGATAGGAACGTTTGTAGAGGCTGGAGGAGGTTACAGAGATAGGGAGGGCTGTAGGTGCTTTAGAAGGTTACAGTGATAGGAAGGGTTGTAGAGGCTGGAGGAATTTACAAAGATAGGGAGGGTTGTAGGGGCTGGATTAGGTTACAGAGATAGGGAGGCTTGAAGGGGCTGGAGGAGGTTACAAAGATACGGAGTATTTTAGGGGACTGGAGGATGTTACAGAAATAGGGAGGTTTGTAGGAGCTGGAGCAGGTTACAGAGATTGGGAGGGTTTTAGGGGCTGTAGAAGTTTACAGAGATAGGGAGTGTTGCAGTGGCTGAAGGAGTTTACAGAGATAGGGAGGGTTGTAGGGGCCGGAGGAGTTTACAGAATTAGGGAGGGTTGTAGGGGCCGGAGGATTTTACAGAGTTAGGGAGGGTTGTAGCGGCTGGAGGAAGTGACAGAGATAGGGAGGGGTGTAGGGCTGGAGGAGATTACAGAGAGAGGGATGGTTGTAGGGGCTGGAGGAGGTTACAGAGAAAGGGAGGATTGTAGGGGCTGGAGGAGGTTACAGAGATAGGGAGGGTTGTAGGGCTGGAGGAGGTTACAGAGATAGAGAGGGTTGTGGGGGCCTGGAGGAGGTTACAGAGATAGTGAGGGTTGAACGGGCTGGAGGATGTTACAGAGATAGGGAGGGCTGTAGGGGCTGGAGGAGGTTACAGCGATAGGAAGGGATGTACAGGCTGGAGGAGTTTACAAAATAAGGGAGGGTTGTAGAGGCTGGATTAGGTTACAGAGATTGGGAGGCTTGAAGGGGCTGGAGCAGGTTACAAAGATAGGGAGTGCTGTAGGGGACTGGAGGAGCTTACAGAAATAGAGATGTTGGTAGGGGCTGGAGCAGGTTACAGAGACTGGGAGTGTTGTAGGGGCTGAAGGAGTTTACAGAGATAGGGAGGGGTGTAGGGGCCGGAGGAGTTTACACAGTTAGGGAGTGTTGTAGGGGCTGGAGGAAGTGACAGAGATAGGGAGAGTTGTAGAGGGCTGGAGGAGGTTGCAGAGAAATGGAGGGTTGTGGGTTGGAGGAGGTTACAGAGATCGGGAGGTTTGTGGGGTTGGAGGAGATTACAGAGATAGGGAGGTTTGTTGGGGCTGGAGGAGGTTACAGAGATAGGGAGGGTTGTAGGGGTCTGGAGCTGTTTACAGAGATAGGGAGGGTTGTCCGGGCTGGAGGATCTTACAGAGGTAGGGAGTGTTGTAGGAGCTGGAGGATGTTACAGAGATAGGGAGACTCGTAGAGGCTGGAGAATGTTACAGAGATAGGGAGCGTTGTTGGGGCTGTAAGAGGTTATGGAGATAGGGATGTTTGTAGGGTCTGGAGGAGGTTACAGAGATAGGGCTGTTGTAGGGGCTGGATTAAGTTACAGAGATAGGGAGGCTTGAAGGGGCTGGAGGAGGTTACAAAGATACGGAGTATTGTAGGGGACTGGAGGAGGTTACAGAAATAGGGAGGATTGTAGGGGCTGGAGGAGGTTACAGAGATTGGGAGGGTTGTCGGGGCTGGAGGAGTTTACAGAGATATTGAGCTTTGTAGGGGCTGAAGGAGTTTACAGAGATAGGGAGGGTTGTAGGGGCCGGAGGAGTTTACAGAGTTATGGAGGGTTGTAGTGGCTGGAGGAAGTGACAGAGATAGGAAGAGTTTTAGAGGCTGGAGGAGGTTGTAGAGGCCTGTAGGAGGTTACAGAAATAGTGATGGTTGTACGGGCTGGAGGAGGTTACAGAGGTAGGGAGGGTTGTTGAGGCTGGAAGAGATTACAGAGATAGGGAGGGCTGTAGGGGCTGGAGGAGGTTACAGTGATAGGGAGGATTGTAGAGGCTGGAGAAGGTTACAAAGATAGGGAGGGTTGTAGGGGCTGGAGGAGATTACAGAGATAGGGAGGGCTGTAGGGGCTGGAGAATGTTACAGTGATAGGAAGGGTTGTAGAGGCTGGAGGAATTTACAAAGATAGGGAAGGTTGTAGGGGCTGGATTAGGTTACAGAGGTAGGGAGTCTTGAAGGTGCTGGAGGATGTTACAAAGAGAGGGAGTGTTGTAGGGGGCTGGAGGAGGTTACCGAAATAGGGAGGTTTGTAGAGGCTGGAGCAGGTTACAGAGATTGGGAGGGTTGTAGGGGGCTGGAGGAGTTTACAGAGATAGGGAGGGTTGTAGTGGCTGGAGGAAGTGACAGAGATAGTGAGGGGTGTAGGGCTGCAGGAGGTTACAGAGATAGGTTTGGTTGTAGGGGCTGGAGGAGGTTACAGAGAAAGGGAGGATAGCAGGTGCTGGAGGAGGTTACTGAGATAGGGAATGTTGTAGAGGCTGGAGGAGGTTACTCAGATAGGGAGGGTTGTAGGGGCCTGGAGTAGGTTACAGAGATAGGGAGGGTTGTACTGGCTGGAGGATGTTACAGAGGTAGGGAGTGTTGTTGGGGCTGGAGGAGGTTACAGAGATTGGGAGTGTTGTAGGGGCTGGAGGATGTTACAGAGATAGGGAGGGCTGTAGGGGCTGGAGGCATTTACAGTGATAGGAATGGTTGTAGAGGCTGGAGGATGTTACAAAGATAGGGAGCGTTGTAGGGGCTGGAGGAGGTTACAGAGATAGGGATGGTTGTAGGGGCTGGAGGAGGTTAGAGAGATCGGGAGGGTTGTAGTGGGCTGGAGGATGTTACAGAGATAGGGTGGGTTGTTGGGGCTGGAGGAGGTTACAGAGATAGGGAGGATTGTCGGGGCTGGAGGAGGTTACAGAGGTAGGGAGGTTTGTAGAGGCTGGAGGAGGTTACAGAGCTAGCGAGGGTTGTAGGGGCTGGAGGAGGTTACAGAGATATGGAGGGTTGTATGGGCTGCAGGAGGTAACAGAGGTAGGGAGGGATGTTGGGGCTGGAGAAGTTTACAGAGATAGATATGGCTGTAGGTGCTGGAGGATGATACAGTGATAGGAAGGGTTGTAGAGACTGGAGGGGGTTTCTAAGATAGGGAGGGTTGTCGGGGCTGGAGGAGGTTACAGAGATAGGGAGCGTTGTAGGGGCTGGAGGAGCTTAGAGAGATAGGGAGTGGTGAAGTGGGCTGGAGGTGGTCATAGAGATAGTGAGGGTTGTAGAGGGCATGGAGGAGGTTACACATATAGGAAGGGTTGTATGGGCTGGAGGAGGTTACAGAGATAGTGTGGGTTGTTGTGGCTGGAGGAGGTTACAGAGATTGGGAGGGTTGTAGGGGCTGGAGGACGTTACAGAGATAGGGAGTGTTGTAGGGGCTGCAGGAGGTTGCAGAGATAGGGCGGGTTTTAGGGGCTGGAGGAGGTTGCAGATATATGGAGGGTTTTAGGGCCTGGAGGAGGTTACAGAGGTAGGGAGGGTTGTAGAGGCTGCAGGAGGTTACAGAGCTAGCGAGGGTTGTAGGGGCTGGAGGAGGTTACAGAGACAGGGTGGTTTGTTGGGGCTGGAGGAGGTTACAGAGAAAGGGAGGATAGTAGGGGCTGGAGGAGGTTGCAGAGATAGGGAAAGTTGTCGAGGCTGGAGGAGTTTACAGAGATAGGGAGGGAGGTAGGGGCCTGGAGGAGGTTACAGAGATAGGGAGGGTTGTAGGGGCTGCAGGAGGTTACAGATGTAGGGAGGGTTGTTGGGGCTGGAGAAGGTTACAGAGATACGTATGGCTGTCGGTGCTGGAGGATTATACAGTGATAGGAAGGGTTGTAGAGACTGGAGGAGGTTTCTAAGATAGGGAGGATTGTAGGGGCTGGAGGAGCTTAGAGAGATAGGGTGTGGTGAAGTGGGCTGGAGGTGGTCATAGAGATAGGGTGGGTTGTAGAGGGCATGGAGGAGGTTACAGTTATCGGAAGGGTTGTAGGGGCTGGAGGAGGTTACAGAGATAGTGTGGGTTGTTGGGGCTGAAGGAGGTTACAGAGATAGGGAGGATTGTAGGGGCTGGAGGAGGTTACAGAGATTGGGAGGGGTGTAGGGGCTGGAGGACGTTACAGAGATAGGGAGTGTTGTAGGGGCTGCAGGAGGTTGCAGAGATAGGGAGGGTTTTAGGGGCTGGAGGAGGTTGCAGAAATAGGGAGTGTTTTAGGGCCTGGAGGAGGTTACAGAGATAGGGAGGGTTGTAGAGGCTGGAGGAGGTTACAGAGATAGCGAGGGTTGTAGGGGCTGGAGGAGGTTACAGAGATAGGGAGGGTTGTAGGGGCTGGAAGAGTTTACAGAGATAGGGAGGGTTGTAGGGGCTGGAGGAGCTTACAGAGATAGGGAGGGTTGCAGGGGCTGGAGGAGGTTGCAGAGATAAGGAGGATTGTAGGGGCTGTAGGACGTTACAGAGATAGGGATGGTTGTGGAGGGCATGGAGGAGGTTACAGAGATAGGGAGGTTTGTAGAGGCTGGAGGAGGTTACAGAGATAGGGAGGTTGTAGGTGCCTGAAGGCGATTACAGAGATAGGGAGGTTTGTAGGGGCTGCAGGAGGTTACAGAGATAGTGAGTGTTGTAGGGGGCTGGAGGAGGTTACAGAGATAGGGAGAGTTGTAGGGGCTGGAGGAGGTTACAGAGATAGGCAGGATTGTAGGGGACTGGAGGAGTTTACAAATATAGGGAGGGTTGTAGGGGCTGGAGGAGGTTACATACATAGGGAGGGTTGTAGGGGACTGGAGGAGGTTACAGAGATACGGAGGGTTGTGGAGCTGGAGGAGATTACAGAGTTAGAGAGGGTTGTTGGGGCTGGAGGAGGTTAGAGAGATCGGGATGGTTGTACTGGGCTGGAGGAGGTTACAGAGATAGGGTGGGTTTTTGGGGCTGGAGGAGGTTACAGAGATAGGGAGCATTGTTGGGGCTGGAGGAGGTTACAGAGCTAGCGAGGGTTGTAGGGGCTGGAGGAGGTTACAGAGATAGGGAGGTTTGTTGGGGCTGGAGGAGGTTATTGAGAAAGGGAGGATAGTAGGGGCTGGAGGAGGTTACAGAGATAGGGAAAATTGTAGAGACTGGAGGAGGTTACAGAGAAAGGGAGGATTGTAGGGGCAGGAGGAGGTTACAGAGATAGGGATTGTTGTAGGGGCTGGAGGACGTTACAGAGATAGGGAGTGTTGTAGGGGCTGGAGGAGGTTTCAGAGATAGGGACTGTTGTAGGGGCTGGAGGAGGTTGCAGAGATAGGGAGGGCTTTATAGCCTCGAGGAGGTTACAGAGATAGGGAGGTTTGTGGAGGCTGGAGGAGGTTACAGAGATAGCGAGGGTTGTAGGGGCTGGAGGAGGTTACAGACATAGGGAGGGTTGTAGGGGCTGGAGGAGGTTACAGAGATAGGGAGGTTTGTAGGGGCTGGAGGAGGTTACAGAGATAAGGAGGATTGTAGGGGGCTGGAGGAAGTTACAGAGATCGGGAGGGTTGTAGAGGGCATGGAGGAGGTTACAGAGATAGGGATGGTTGTAGGGGCTGGAGGAGTTTACAGAGATTGGGAGGGTTGTTGGGGCTGGAGGAGTATACAGAGATCACCAGGTTTGTGGGGTTGGAGGGGATGACAGAGATAGGGAGGGTTGTTGGCGCTGGAGGAGGTTACAGAGTTGGGGAGATTTGTAGTGGGCTGGAGGGGCTTCCAGAGATAGGGAGGGTTGTTGGGGCAGGAGGAGCTTACTGAGATAGGGAGTGTTTTAGGGGACTGGAGGAGGTTACAGAGATAGGGAGGTTTGTGGGGGCTGGAGGCAGTTACAGAGATAGCGAGGGTTGTCAGTGCTGAAAGAGGTAACAGAGATCGGGAGAGTTGTAGGGGGCTGGAGGAGGTTGCAGAGATAGGGAGGGTTGTAGTGGGCTGGAGGAGGTTACAGAGATAGGGAGGGTTGTAGGGGCTGGAGGAGGTTGCAGACATAGGGAGGTTTGTCGGGGCTGGAGGAGGTTACAGAGATAGGGAGTGTTGTAGGGGGCAGGAGGAGCTTACAAAGATAGGGAGGGTTGTAGGGTCTGGAGGAGGTTACAGAGATAGGCAGGGTTGCAGGGGACTGGATGTGTTTACAGAGATAGGGATGGTTGTAGGTGCTGGAGGAGTTTACGGACATAGGGAGAGTTGTAGGGGACTGGAAGATGTTACAGAGATAGGGAGGGTTGTAGCGGCTGGTGGATGTTACAGAGATTGGCAGAGTTGTCGGGGCTGAAGGACGTTACAGAGATAGCGAGAGTTGTTGGGGGCTGGAGACGGTTGCAGAGATAGGGAGGGTTGTGGGGCTGGAGGAGATTGCAGAGTTAGAGAGGGTTGTGGGGGCTGGAGGAGGTTACAGAGATCCGGAGGTTTGTGGGGCTGGAGGAGATTTCAGAGATAGGGAGGGTTGTTGGGGCTGGAGGATGTTAAAGAGATAGGGAGGGTTGTCGGGGCTGGAGGATCTTACAGAGGTAGGGAGTGTTGTAGGGGCTCTAGGATGTTACAGAGATAGGGAGGCTTGTAGGGGCTGGAGGATGTTACAGAGTTAGGGATGGTTGTAGGGCTGGACGAGGTTACAGAGTTAGGGAGGGTTGTAGGGCTGGAGGATGTTCCAGAGATAGGGAGCATTGTACTGGCTGGAAGAGGTTATGGAGATAGGGATTTTTGTAGGGGCTGGATTAGGTTACAGAGAGAGGGAGGCTTGAAGGGGCTGGAGGAGGTTACAAAGATAGGGATTGTTGTAGGGGACTGGTGGAGGTTACAGAGATAGGGAGGTTTGTAGGGGCTGGAGGAGGTTACAGAGATAGGGAGGGTTGTGGGAGCTGGAGGAGGTTACAGAGATAGGGATGGTTGTAGGGGCTGCAGGAGGTTACAGAGATAGGGATGGTTGTAAGGCTGGAGGATGTTCCAGAGATAGGGAGCATTGTAGGGGCTGGAAGAGGTTATGGAGATAGGGAGGTTTGAAGGGGCTGGAGGAGATTACAGAGATAGGGAGGCTTGAAGGGGCTGGAGGAGGTTACAAAGATAGGGTTTGTTGTAGGGGACTGTTGGAGGTTACAGAGTTAGGGAGGTTTGTAGGGGCTGCAGGAAGTTACAGAGATTGGGTGGGTTGTAGGGGCTGAAGGAGTTTACAGAGTTAGGGAGGGTTGTCGGGGCTGGAGGACGTTACAGAGTACAGAGATAGGGAGTGTTGTAGGGGCTTTAGGAGGTTACAGAGATAGGGAGTGTTGTAGGGGCTGGAGGAGGTTACAGAGATAGGGAGTGTTGTAGGGCTGGAGGATGTTCCAGAGATAGGGAGCATTGTAGGGGCTGGAAGAGGTTATGGAGATAGGGAGGTTTGCAGGGGCTGGAGGAGATTACAGAGATAGGGAGGGTTGTAGGGGCTGGAATAGGTTACAGAGATAGGGAGGCTTGAAGGGGCTGGAGGAGGTTACAGAGATAGGGATTGTTTTAGGGGACTGGTGGAGGTTACAGAGATAGGTAGGTTTGTAGGGGCTGCCGGAGGTTACAGAGATTGGGTGTGTTGTAGGGGCTGTTTTTGGGCTGGAGGAATTTACAGAGAAAAGTAGGATTTTAGGGGCTGGAAGAGGTTACAGAGATAGGGAGGGTTGTAGGGGCTGGAAGAGGTTACAGAGTTTGGGAGGGTTGTAGGGGCTGGAGGAGGTTACAGAGAAAAGCACGGTTGTAGGGCTGGAGGATGTTGCAGAGATTGGGAGCATTGTCGGGGCTGGAAGAGGTTATGGAGATAGGGAGGTTTGTAGGGGCTGGAGGAGATTACAGATATAGGGATCTTTGTAGGGGCTGGATTAGGTTACAGAGATCGGGAGGTTTGTAGGGGCTGGAGGAGTTTACAGAGATAGGGATGGTTGTAGGGCTGGACGAGGTTACAGAGATAGGGAGGGTTGTAGGGCTGGAGGATGTTCCAGAGATAGGGAGCATTGTAGGGGCTGGAAGAGTTTATGGAGATTGGGAGGTTTGTAGGGGCTGGAGGAGATTACAGATATAGGGAGTTTTGTAGGGGCTGGATTAGGTTACAGAGATAGGGAGGCTTGAAGGGACTGGAGGAGGTTACAGAGATAAGGAGGATTGTAGGGGGCTGGAGGAGTTTGCACAGACAGGGAGGGTTTTAGGGGCTGGAGGAGTTTACAGAGATAGGGAGGGTTGTAGGGGCTGGAGGACGTTACAGAGATAGGGAGTGTTGTAGGGGCTGGAGGAGCTTTCAGAGATAGGGAGAGTTTTAGGGGCTGGAAGAGGTTAAAGAGATAGGGAGGGTTGTAGGGGCTGGAAGAGGTTACAGAGATAGGGATGGTTGTAGGGGCTGGAGGAGTTTTCAGAGATAGGGAGAGTTTTAGGGGCTGGAAGAGGTTAAAGAGATAGGGAGGGTTGTAGGGGCTGGAAGAGGTTACAGAGATAGGGATGGTTGTAGGGGCTGGAGGAGTTTACAGAGATAAGGAGGATTGTAGGGGGCTGGAGGAAGTTACAGAGATCGGGAGGGTTGTAGAGGGCATGGAGGAGGTTACAGAGATAGGGAGGGTTGTAGTGGCTGGTGGAGGTTACAGAAATTGGGAGGGTTGTTGGGGCTGGAGGAGTATACAGAGATCACCAGGTTTGTGGGGTTGGAGGAGATTACAGAGATAGGGAGGTTTGTTGGGGCTGGAGGAGGTTACAGAGTTAGGGAGAGTTGTAGTGGGCTGGAGGGGCTTACAGAGATAGGGAGGGTTTTTGGGGCAGGAGGAGCTTACTGAGATAGGGAGGTTTGTAGGGGCTGGAGGAGGTTACAGAGATAGGGAGGGTTGTAGGGGGCTGGAGGAGGTTACAGAGATAGGGAGGTTTGTCGGGACTGGAGGAGTTTACAGAGATAGGGACTGTTGTAGGGTCTGGAGGAGGTTACAGAGATAGGGACTGTTGCAGGGGACTGGATGTTTTTACTGAGATAGGGATGGTTGTAGGGGCTGGAGGAGTTTACAGACATCGGGATAGTTGCAGGGGACTGGAAGATGTTACAGAGATAGGGAGGGTTGTAGTGGGCTGGAGGAGGTTACAGAGATAGGGAGGTTTGTCGGGACTGGAGGAGTTTACAGAGATAGGGACTGTTGTAGGGTCTGGAGGAGGTTACAGAGATAGGGACTGTTGCAGGGGACTGGATGTTTTTACTGAGATAGGGATGGTTGTAGGGGCTGGAGGAGTTTACAGACATCGGGATAGTTGCAGGGGACTGGAAGATGTTACAGAGATAGGGAGGGTTGTCGGGGCTGAAGGACGTTTCAGAGATAGCGAGAGTCGTAGGGGGCTGGAGACGGTTGCAGAGATAGGGAGGGTTGTGGGGCTGGAGGAGATTACAGAGTTAGAGAGGGTTGTTGGGGCTGGAGGAGGTTACAGAGATCAGGAGGTTTGTGGGGCTGGAGGAGATTTCAGAGATAGGGAGGGTTGTTGGGGCTGGAGGATGTTACAGAGATAGGGAGGGATGTAGGGGGCTGGAGCTGTTTACAGAGATAGGGAGGATTGTCGGGGCTGGAGGATCTTACAGAGGCAGGGAGTGTTGTAGGGGCTGTAGGATGTTACAGAGATTGGGAGGCTTGTAGGGGCTGGAGGAGGTTACAGAGATAGGGATGGTTGTAGCGCTGGACGAGGTTATAGAGTTAGGGAGGATTGTAGGGCTGGAGGATGTTCCAGAGATAGGGAGCATTGTAGTGGCTGGAAGAGGTTATGGAGGTAGGGAGGTTTGTAGGGGCTGGAGGAGATTACAGATATAGGGATTTTTGTAGGGGCTGGATTAGGTTACAGAGATAGGGAGGCTTGAAGGAGCTGGAGGTGTTTACAAAGATAGGGATTGGTGTAGGGGACTCGTGGAGGTTACAGAGATAGGGAGGTTTGTAGGGGCTGCAGGAGGTTACAGAGATAGGGATGGTTGTAGGGCTGGACGAGGTTACAGAGATAGGGAGTGTTGTAGGTCTGGAGGATGTTCCAGAGATAGGGAGCATTGTAGGGGCTGGAAGAGGTTATGGAGATAGGGAGGTTTGTAGGGGCTGGAGGAGGTTACAGAGATAGGGAGGCTTGAAGGGGCTGGAGGAGGTTACAAAGATAGGGATTGTTGTAGGGGACTGGTGGAGGTTACAGAGATAGGGAGGTATGTAGGGGCTGCAGGAGGTTACAGAGATTGTGTGGGTTGTTGGGGCTGAAGGAGTTTACAGAGTTAGGGAGGGTTGTCGGGGCTGGAGGAGTTTACAGAGTTAGGGAGGGTTGTCGGGGCTGGAGGATGTTACAGAGATAGGGAGTGTTGTAGGGGCTGGAGGAGGTTACAGAGATAGGGAGGGTTGTAGGGCTGGAGGATGTTCCAGAGATAGGGAGCATTGTAGGGGCTGGAAGAGGTTATGGAGATAGGGAGGTTTGCAGGGGCTGCAGGAGATTACAGATATGGGGAGTTTTGTAAGGGCTGGATTAGGTTACAGAGATAGGGAGGCTTGAAGGGGCTGGAGGAGGTTACAAAGATAGGGTTTGTTGTAGGGGACTGTTGGAGGTTACAGAGATAGGGAAGTTTGTAGGGGCTGCAGGAGGTTACAGAGATTGGGTGGGTTGTAGGGGCTGAAGGAGTTTACAGAGCTAGGGAGGGTTGTCGGGGCTGGAGGACGTTACAGAGATAGGGAGGATTATAGGGACTGGAGGAGGTTACAGAGATTTGGAAGGTTGTAGGGCCTGGAGGAGTTTACAGAGATAGGGTGCGTTGTATTGGCTGAAGGAGTTTACAGAGAAAGGGAGGGTTGTAGGTGCTGGAGGATGTTACAGAGCTACGGAGTGCTTTAGAGGCTGGAGGAGGTTACAGAGATAGGGAGGGTTGTAGGGGCCTGGAGGAGGTTACAGAGATAGTGAGGGTTGTACGGGCTGGAGGATGTTACAGAGATAGTGAGGGTTGTACGGGCTGGAGGATGTTACAGAGGTAGGGAGGGTTGTTGGGGCTGGAGGAGGTTACACAGATAGCGAGGGCTGTAGGGGGCTGCAGGAAGTTACAGTGAAAGGAATGTTTGTAGAGGCTGGAGGAGTTTACGAATAGAGGGAGGGTTGTAGGTGCTGGAGTAGGTTACAGAGATCGGGAGGCTTGAAGGGGCAGGAGGAGGCTACAAAGATAGGGACTGCTGTAGGGGACTGGAGGAGGTTACAGAAATAGGGAGGTTTGTAGGGGCTGGAGCAGGTTACAGAGGTTGGGAGGGTTTTAGGGGCTGGAGGAATTTACAGAGATAGGGAGGGGTGTAGGGCTGGAGGAGTTTACAGAGATAGGGAGGGTTGTAGGGGCCGGAGGAGTTTACAGAATTAGAGAGGGTTGTAGGGGCTGGAGGAAGTGACAGAGATAGGGAGGGGTGTAGGGCTGGAGGAGGTTACAGAGAAAGGGTTGGTTGTCGGGGCTGGAGGAGGTACAGAGAAAGGGAGGATTGTAGATGCTGGAGGAGGTTACAGAGATAGGGAAATTTGTAAAGGCTGGAGGAGGTTACACAGATAGGGAGGGTTGTAGGGCCCAGGAGGAGGTTACAGAGGTTGGGAGTTTTGTAGGGGCTGGAGGATGTTACAGAGATAGGGAGGGCTGTAGGGGCTGGAGGATGTTTCAGTGATAGGAAGGTTTGTAGAGGCTGGAGGAGGTTACAACGATAGGGAGCGTTGTAGGGGCTGGAGGATGTTACAGAGATAGGGAGGGTTGTAGGGCCTGGAGGTGCTTAGAGAGATCGGGAGGTTTGTAGTGGGCTGGAGGAGGTTACAGAGATAGGGTGGGTTGTTGGGCTGGAGGATGTTCCAGAGATAGGGAGCATTGTAGGGGCTGGAAGAGGTTACAGAGATAGGGAGTTTTGTAGGGGCTGCAGGATGTTACAGAGTTAGGGAGGGTTGTCGGGGCTGGAGGACGTTACAGGGATAGGGAGTGTTGTAGGGGCTGGAGGAGGTTACAGAGATAGGGAGTGTTGTAGGGGCTGGAGGAGGTTACAGAGATAGGGAGGGTTGTAGGGCTGGAGGATGTTCCAGAGATAGGGAGCATTGTAGGGGCTGGAAGAGGTTATGGAGATAGGGAGGTTTGTAGGGGCTGGAGGAGATAACAGATATAGGGAGTTTTGTAGGAGCTGGATTAGGTTACAGAGATAGGGAGGCTTGAAGGGGCTGGAGGAGGTTACAAAGATCGGGATTGTTGTAGGGGACTGGTGGAGGTTACAGAGATAGGGAGGTTTGTAGGGGCTGCAGGAGGTTACAGAGATTGGGTGGGTTGTAGGGGCTGAAGGAGTTTACAGAGATAGGGAGGGATGTAGGGGCTGGAGGACGTTACAGAGATAGGGAGGGTTTGTAGTGGCTGGAGGAGGTTACAGAGATAGGGAAGGTTGTAGGGGCTGGAGGACGTTACAGAGATAGGGAGTGTTGTAGTGTCTGGAGGAGGTTTCAGAGATAGTGAGGGTTTTAGGGGCTGGAGGAGGTTGCAGAGATAGGGAGGGTTTTAGGACCTGGAGGTGGTTACAGAGATAGGGAGGGTTGTAGGGGCTGGAGGAGTTTACAGAGAAAAGGAGGATTTTAGGGGCTGGAACAGGTTACAGAGATAGGGAGGGTTGTAGGGGCTGGAAGAGGTTACAGAGATAGGGAGGGTTGTAGGGGCTGGAGGAGTTTACAGAGATAAGGAGGATTGTAGGGGGCTGGAGGAAGTTACAGAGATCGGGAGGGTTGTAGAGGGCATGGAGAAGGTTACAGAGATAGGGAGGTTTGTAGGGGCTGGAGGAGGTTACAGAGATTGGGAGGGTTGTAGGGGCTGGAGGAGTTTACAGAGATAGGGAGCATTGTAGTTGGTTGGAGGACGTTACAGAGATAGGAGGGTTGTAGGGTCTGGAGGAGTATACAGAGATAGGGAGTGTTGTAGGGGACTGGATGAGGTTACAGAGATAGGCGGAGATGTAGGGGCTGGAGGAGGTTACAGGAATAGGCAGGGTTGCAGGCGACTGGAGGTGTTTACAGAGATAGGGAGGGTTGTTGGGACTGGAGGAGGTTACAGACATATGGAGGGTTGTAGGGACTAGAGGAGGTTACCGAGATAGGGAGGGTTGTCGGGGCTGGAGGAGGTTTCAGAGATAGGGAGGTAAGTCAGGGCTAAAGGAGGTTACAGAGATAGGGAGAGTTGAAGGGGGCTGGAGGAGATTGCAGAGAAATGGAGGGTTGTGGGGCTGGAGGAGATTGCAGAGTTAGAGAGGGTTGTAGGGGTCTGGAACTGGTTACAGAGATAGGGAGTGTTGTAGGAGCTGGAGGATGTTACAGAGATAAAGAGACTCATAGAGGCTGGAGAATGTTACAGAGATAGGGAGCGTTGTTGGGGCTGTAAGAGGTTACGGAGATAGGGAGGCTTGAAGGGGCTGGAGGAGGTTACAAAGATACGGAGTGTTGTAGGGGACTGGAGGAGGTTACAGAAATAGGGAGGATTATAGGGGCTGGAGGAGGTTACAGAGATTGGGAGGGTTGTAGGGCCTGGAGGAGTTTACAGAGATAGGGAGCGTTGTATTGGCTGAAGGAGTTTACAGAGAAAGGGAGGGATGTAGGGGCCGGAGGAGTTTACAGAGTTAGGGAGGGTTGTAGGGGCTGGAGGAAGTGACAGAGATAGGGACAGGTGTAGGGCTGGAGGAGGTTCCAGAGAGAGGGGTGGTTGTAGGGGCTGGAGGAGGTTACAGAGAAAGAGGGGATTGTAGGTGCTGGAGGATGTTACAGAGATACGGAGTGTTGTAGAGGCTGGAGGAGGTTACAGAGATAGGGAGGGTTGTAGGGGCCTGGAGGAGGTTACAGAGATAGTGAGGGTTGTGCGGGCTGGAGGATGTTACAGAGGTAGGGAGGGTTGTTGGGGCTGGAGGAGGTTGCAGAGATAGGGAAGTTTGTAAGGGCTGGAGGAGGTTACAGAGATAGGGAGGGCTGTAGGGGCTGCAGGAAGTTACACTGATACGAAGGGTTGTAGAGGCTGGAGGAGGTTACAAAGAAAGGGAGGGTTGTAGGGGCTGGAGGAGGTTACAGAGATAGGGAGGGCTGTAGGGGCTGGAGGAGGTTACAGTGATAGGAATGTTTGTAGAGGCTGGAGGAGTTTACGAAGAGAGGGAGGGTTGTAGGGGCTGGAGTAGGTTACAGAGATAGGGAGGCTTGAAGGGGCTGGAGGAGGTTACAACGATAGGGACTGCTGTAGGGGACTGGAGGAGGTTACAGAAATAGGGAGGTTTGTCGGGGCTGGAGCAGGTTACAGAGGTTGGGATGATTTTAGGGGCTGGAGGAATTTACAGAGATAGGGAGTGTTGTAGGGGCTGAAGGAGTTTACAGAGATAGGGAGGGTTGCAGGGGACGGAGGAGTTTACAGAGTTAGGGAGGGTTATAGGGGCTGGAGGAAGTGACAGAGATAGGGAGGGGTGTAGGGCTGGAGGAGGTTACAGAGATAGGGTTGGTTGTAGGTGCTGGAGGAGGTTACAGAAATAGGGAAAGTTGTAAAGGCTGGAGGAGGTTACACAGATAGGGAGGGTTGTAGGGGCCTGAAGGAGGTTACAGAGATAGGGAGGGTTGTACGGGCTGGAGGATTTTACAGAGGTAGGGAGGGATGTTGGGGCTGGAGGAGGTAAACAGAGATTGGGAGTTTTGTAGGGGCTGGAGGATGTTACAGAGATAGGGAGGGCTGTAGGGTCTGGAGGAGGTTACAGTGATAGGAAGGGTTGTAGAGGCTGGAGGAGGTTACAACGATAGGGAGCGTTGTAGGGGCTGGAGGACGTAACAGAGATAGGGAGGGTTGTAGGGGCTGGAGGAGCTTAGAGAGATCAGGAGGGTTGTAGTGGGCTGGGGGATGTTACAGAGATAGGGTGGGTTGTTGGGGCTGGAGGAGGTTACAGAGATAGGGAGGATTGTCGGGGCTGGAGGAGGTTACAGAGATTGGGAGGTTTGAAGGGGCTGGAGGGCGTTACAGAGATAGGGAGTGTTGTAGGGGCTGGAGGAGGTTGCAGAGATAGGGAGGGTTTTAGGGGCTGGAAGAGGTTGCAGATATAGGGAGGGTTTTAGGGCCTGGAGGAGTTTACAGAGATATGGAGGGTTGTCGGGGCTGGAGGAGGTTACAGAGATAGGGAGGGTTGTAAGGGCTGGAGGAGGTTACAGAGATAGGGAGGGTTGTAGGGGCTGGAGGAGGTTTCAAAGATAGGAGGGTTGTAGGGGGCTGGAGGGGCTTACAGAGATAGGGATGGTTGTTGGGGCAGGAGGAGCTTACTGAGATAGGGAATCTTTTAGGGGACTGGAGTAGGTTACAGAGATAGGGAGGTTTGTAGGGGCAGGAGGATGTTACAGAATTAGGGAGGGTTGTCAGTGCTGAAAGAGGTAACAGAGATAGGGAGAGTTGTAGGGGGCTGGAGGAGGTTGCAGAGATAGGGAGGTTTGTCGGGGCTGGAGGCGGTTCCAGAGATAAAGCGGGTTGTAGAGGCTGCAGGAGGTTACAGAGATAGAGAGGGTTGTAGGGGCTGGAGGAGGTTACAGAGATAGGGATGGTTGTAGGGCTGGACGAGGTTACAGAGATAGGGAGGGTTGTAGGGCTGGAGGATGTTCCAGAGAAATGGAGCATTGTAGGGGCTGGAAGAAGTTACAGAGATAGGGAGGCTTGAAGGGGCTGGAGGAGGTTACAAAGATAGGGATTGTTGTAGGGGACTGGTGGAGGTTACAGAGATAATGAGGTTTGTAGGGGCTGCAGGAGGTTACAGAGATTGGGTGGGTTGTAGGGGCTGAAGGAGTTTACGGAGTTAGGGAGGGTTGTTGGGGCTGGAGGACGTTACAGAGGTAGGGAGTGTTGTAGGGGCTGGAGGAGGTTACAGAGATAGGGAGTGTTGTAGCGGCTGGAGGAGGTTACAGAGATAGGGAGGGATGTAGGGGCTGGAGGACGTTACAGAGATAGGGAGTGTTGTAGGGGCTGGAGGAGTTTGCAGAGATAGGGAGGGTTTTAGTGGCTGGAGGAGGTTGCAGAGATAGGGAGGGTTTTAGGTCCTGGAGGAGGTTACAGAGATATGGAGGGTTGTAGATGCTGGAGGAGGTTATAGAGATAGCGAGGGTTGTAGGGGCTGGAGGAGTTTACAGAGAAAAGGAGGGTTTTAGGGGCTGGAAGAGGTTACAGAGATAGGGAGGGTTGTAGGGGCTGGAAGCGGTTACAGAGATAGGGCGGGTTGTAGTGGCTGGAGGAGTTTACAGAGATAAGGAGGATTGTAGGGGGCTGGAGGAAGTTACAGAGATCGGGAGGGTTGTAGAGGGCATGGAGGAGGTTACAGAGATAGGGAGGGTTGTAGGGGCTGGAGGAGGTTACAGAGGTTGGGAGGGTTGTAGGGGCTGGAGGAGTTTACAGAGATAGGGATGGTTGTAGGGGGCTGGAGCAGTTTACAGAGATAGGGAGCGTTGTAGTTGGTTGGAGGATGTTACAGAGATAGGGAGGGTTGTAGGGTCTGGAGGAGTATACAGAGATAGGGAGTGTTGTAGGGGACTGGATGAGGTTACAGAGATAGGCGGAGTTATAGGGGCTGGAGGAGGCTACAGAGATAGGCAGGGTTGGAGGGGACTGGAGGTGTTTACAGAGATAGGGAGGGTTGTTGGGGCTGGAGGAGGTTACAGACATATGGAGGGTTGTAGGGACTAGAGGAGGTTACAGAGATAGGGAGGGTTGTCGGGGCTGGAGGAGGTTACAGAGGTAGGGAGGTAAGTCAGGGCTGAAGGAGTTTACAGAGATAGGGAGAGTTGTAGGAGGCTGGAGGATGTTGCAGAGAAATGGAGGGCTGTGGGACTGGAGGAGATTGCAGAGTTAGAGAGGATTGTTGGGGTCTGGAGCTGGTTACAGAGATACGGAGTGTTGTAGGAGCTGGAGGATGTTACAGAGATAGGGAGACTCATAGAGGCTGGAGGATGTTACAGAGATAGGGAGCGTTGTTGGGGCTGTAAGAGGTTACGGAGATCGGGAGGCTTGAAGGGGTTGGAGGAGGTAACAAAGATACGGAGTGTTGTAGGGGACTGGAAGAGGTTACAGAAATAGGGAGGATTATAGGGGCTGGAGGAGGTTACAGAGATTGTGAGGGTTGTATGGCCTGGAGGAGTTTACAGAGATAGGGAGCGTTGTATTGGCTGAAGGAGTTTACAGAGAAAGGGAGGGTTGTAGGGGCCGGAGGAATTTACAGAGTTAGGGAGGGTTGTAGGGGCTGGAGGAAGTGACAGAGATAGGAAGGAGTGTAGGGCTGGAGGAGGTTACCGAGAGAGGGGTGGTTGTAGGGGCTGGAGGAGGTTACACCGATAGGGAGTGTTGTAGAGGCTGGAGGAGGTTACAGAGATAGGGAGGGTTGTAGGGGCCTGGAGAATGTTACAGAGATAGGGAGGGTTGTACGGGCTGGAGGATGTTACAGAGATAGTGAGGGTTGTACGGGCTGGAGGATGTTACAGAGGCAGGGAGGGTTGTTGGGGCTGGAGGAGGTTACAGAGATAGGGAGGGTTGTAGGGGCTGGAGGAGGTTACAGTGATAGGAATGTTTGTAGAGGCTGGAGGAGTTTACAAAGAGAGGGAGGGTTGTAGGGGCTGGAGTAGGTTACAAAGATAGGGACTGCTGTAGGGGACTGGAGGAGGTTACAGAAATAGGGAGGTTTGTAGTGGCTGGAGCAGGTTACAGAGATTGGGAGGGTTTTAGGGGCTGGAGGAATTTACAGAGATAGGGAGTGTTGTAGGGGCTGAAGGAGTTTACAGAGATAGGGAGGGTTGTAGGGGCCGGAGGAGTTTACATAGTTAGGGAGGGTTGTATGGGCTGGAGGAAGTGACAGAGATAGGGAGGGGGGTAGGGCTGGAGGAGGTTACAGAGATAGGGTTGGTTGTAGGGGCTGGAGGAGGTTACAGAGAAAGGGAGGATTGTAGGTGCTGGAGGATCTTACAGAGATAGGGAAAGTTGTAAAGGCTGGAGGAGGTTACACAGATAGGGAGGGTTGTAGGGGCCTGGAGGAGGTTACAGAGATAGGGAGGGTTGTACGGGCTGGAGGATGTTACAGAGATAGGGAGGGATGTTGGGGCTGGAGGAGGTTACAGTGATAGGAAGGGTTGTAGGGGCTGGAGGAGGTTGCAGAGATAGGGAGGGTTTTAGGGGCTGGAAGTGGTTGCAGATATAGGGAGGGTTTTAGGGCCTGGAGGATGTTACAGAGATAGGGAGGGTTGTAGAGGCTGGAGGAGGTTACAGAGACAGGAAGGTAGTTGGGGCTGGAGGAGGTTACAGAGAAAGGGAGGATTGTAGGGGCTGGAGGAGTTTACAGAGATAGGGAAAGTTGTAGAGGCTGGAGGAGGGAGGTTGCAGAGAAAGGGAGGATTGTAGGGGCTGGAGGAGGTTACAGATATAGGGAAAGTTGAAGAGGCTGGAGGAGATTACAGAGACAGGGAAGGTGGTAGAGGCCTGGAGGAGTTTACAGTGATAGGGAGGTTTGTATGGGCTGGAGTAGGTTACAGAGGTAGGGAGGTTTGTAGCGGCTGGAGGAGATTACAGTGATCGGAAGATTTGTAAAGGCTGGAGGATTTTACAAAGAGAGGGAGGGTTGTAGGGGCTGGAGTAGGTTACAGAGATAGAGAAGCTTGAAGGGGCTGGAGGAGGTTACAAAGATAGGGACTGCTGTAGGGGACTGGAGGAGGTTACAGAAATAGGGAGGTTTGTAGGTGCTGGAGCAGGTTACAGAGATTGGGAGGGTTTTAAGGGCTGGAGGAGTTTACAGAGATAGGGAGTGTTGTAGGGGCTGAAGGAGTTTACAGAGATAGGAAGGGTTGTAGGGGCTGGAGGAGTTTACAGAGTTAGGGAGGGTTGTAGGGGCTGGAGGAAGTGACAGAGATAGGGAGTGTTGTAGGGGCTGGAGGATGTTACAGAGATAGGGAGGGCTGTAGGGGCTGGAGGAGTTTACAGTGATAGGAAGGGTTGTAGAGGCTGGAGGAGGTTACAAAGATAGGGAACGTTGTTGTGGATGGAGGAGGTTACAGAGATAGGGAGGGTTGTAGGGGCTGGAGGAGCTTAGAGAGATCGGGAGGGTTGTAGTGGGCTGGAGGAGGTTACAGAGATAGGGTGGGTTGTTGGGGCTGGAGGAGGTTACAGAGATTGGGAGGTTTGTAGGGGCTGGAGGACGTTACAGAGATAGGGAGTGTTGTTGGGGCTGGAGGAGGTTGCAGAGATAGGGAGGGTTTTAGGAGCTGGAGGAGGTTGCAGATATAGGGAGGGTTTTAGGGCCTGGAGGAGGTTACAGAGATAGGGAGGGTTGTAGATGCTGGAGGAGGTTACAGAGATAGCGAGGGTTGTAGGGGCTCGAGGAGGTTGCAGAGACAGGAAGGTTTGTTGGGGCTGGAGGAGGTTACAGATAAAGGGGAGATTGTAGGGGCTGGAGGAGGTTACAGAGATAGGGAATGTTGTAGAGGCTGGAGGATGTTACAGAGATAGGGATGGTTTTAGGGGCTGGAGGAGGTTACAGAGAAAGGGAGATTTGTAGAGGCTGGAGGAGGTTACAGAGATAGGGAAATTTGTAGAGGCTGGAGGAGATTACAGAGATAGGGAAGGTGGGAGAGGCCTGGAGGAGGTTACAGAGATAGGGAGGGTTGTATGGGCTGGAGGAGGCTACAGAGGTAGGGAGGGTTGTAGGGGCTGGAGGAGGTTACAGAGATAGGGAGGGTTGTAGGGGCTGGAGGATGTTACAGAGATAGGGAGGGCTGTAGGTGCTGGAGGAGATTACAGTGATAGGAAGGGTTGTAGCGGCTGGAGGAGGTTACAAAGATAGGGATGTTTGCAGAGGCTGTAGGAGGTTACAGAGATAGGCAGGGTTGTAGGGGCTGGAGGAGCTTACAGAGATAGGGAGAGTTGTAGGGCGGATACAGGTGATGTTACACAGTTGGAATTATCTCTCTCTCCATCGCTTCAGGTGGACATCTCAAATGGAGCTTGAGTATCTTCAACTGGCCAACCTCAGCGACATTCCTCAGGAGGTCATGGTGACTGCAGGCCATCCCGGCGTTCAAAGAGCGATGCACGCCTTCACCACGGCGATCTACATCGTCACGTTCATCTTGGGTGTGACGGGCAACGGACTTGTCATCTGGGCAGCCGGCTACAAGATGAAACGAACAGCCACCACGGTCTGGTACGTGGGCCTCGCCGTCGCCGACTTCACCTTCGCCCTCCTGCTGCCGCTTTCCATCGCCTACATCCTTCTGGGCTTCCACTGGCCGTTCGGCCGGGCGCTCTGCAAGCTGAGCAGCGGGGCGGTCGTGCTGACTGAGTATGCCAGCATGCTGACGCTGGCCGCCATCAGCGTGGACCGCTGCGTCTCAATGGCGCTGCCCATCTGGGCCCAGAACCATCGCGGGCCGCGCCTGTCCTCCCTGCTCAGCCTGGGGGTGTGGCTTGCGGCCACCGTCCTGAGCGCACCGATCTTCGCCTACTGGGACACGGCGGACTTGGGCAACCGCACTTCGTGCAACACCAACTTCCTGCTGGAGAGCGAGTGGGAGGCGCTGGCCGACATGGAATACGGAAGCGTGGATTACGCGGACGCAGTGGAGGCCGTGAAGAAGGTGGTGGCCGCCAGGCACCGTTCGATTGCCCTCACCTGCTTCTGCGGCGGGTTCCTCCTCCCGCTCCTGGTCATTTGCGCCAGCTACACCGTCATCGGGCTGCGGCTGAGGCGCAACCGGCTGGTGGCCCGCGGCAAGCCCTTCAAGGTCATTGCCGCCGTCCTTGCGGCCTTCCTCCTGTGCTGGACGCCCAGCCACGTCTTCATGTTGCTGGAGCTATCCCGCCCGGACGAGGAGGAGGAGCCGCCGTTGGCGCTGAGGGTGGGCATCCTGCTCAGCAGCAGCCTCGCCTGCATCAACAGCTGCCTCAACCCCATCCTCTACATCTGCATGGGGCAGGACTTCAGGGACAAGCTCAAGAGGTCGCTCCGCAAGGCCCTGGAGAACGCCCTGAAGGAAGACTCGGCCCAGTTCTCCCACTCGGGCAGGAGCAGGACCAAGCCCCTGGTGCTGGGAGATGAGGCCAGCGTTTCCGTTTAACTCCCCTTTCAGCATTCCGTAGGGACCGCTCCCTCCGAGACACCCTAGTCCACTCCTCTATCACCCCCAGCACCCCTTCCCCTTCGACCGGCACCTTCCCGTGCAAGCACAGGAGATGCAACACCTGCCCTTATACCTCCCCCCCTTCCCATTGTCCAGAGCCCCAAACACCCCTTCCAGGTGAAACAGCGATTTACTTGCACTTCTCGCAACCTAGTATACTGTATTCGCTGCTCACGATGTGGTCTCCCCTACAGTGGGAAGACCAAACGCAGATTGGGTGACCGCTTTGCGGAACACCTCCGTTCAGTCCGTAAGGGGGACCCCGAGCTTCCGGTCGCCTGCCATTTTAATTCACCGCCCCATTCCCACTCGGATCTCACCGTCCTTGGCCTCTTGTATTGTTCCACGGAAGCTCAACGTAAACTCGAGGAACAGCACCTCATCTTCCGATGAGGCACTTTACAGCCTTCCGGACTAAATATCGAGTTCAACAATTTCAGATCATAACCTCGGCCCCCATTACATTTTTACTTATATTTTGTATCCACACCTTTGTTTTGGCCCTTTCCCTCCCCACCTTTCTTTTTTTTCTCTCTCCCACATGGCAGCTGTCTCCCATTCTGCCAGCGCATTTCACACCTAATCTAGAGCCATCTTTTGTCTCCACTAGTCCTATCACCATCTCGTCTCATCTTGAATACCTCTTAATGTCTCTTCACTCCTCTTTTGTTCTCTCTCAGCCTGGGCTCTTTATCTATTTCATTTCCTGTGCTTCTTTAGTCTTCATAAAGGGTTTTCACCCGAAACGTTGACTCCAATTTCTCTCCACGGATGTTGCCTGGCCTGCTGAGTTTTTCCAGCATTTTCTGTTGTTAGTTCGGATTTCCAGCATCCGCAGTATTTTGCTATTGTTTCTGTTTAACTCTTTGGGTGCCCGTTTTCTTGGGTGGGACTTGTGGTGGGGGAACTGTGATTAGAGTCAACACACACTCGCACACACAGAAACATAGAAACATAGAAACATAGAAGATAGGAGCAGGAGTCGGCCATTCGGCCCCTCGAGCCCACTCCGCCATTTAATGAGATCATGGCTGATCATCCAAATTCAGTACCCTGTCCCTGCCTTCTCCCCATATCCCTTGATCCCTTTAGCCTTAAGAAATATATCCAACTCCTTCTTGAATATATTTAATGAAATGGCCTCTATGGCCTTCTGTGGTAGAGAATTCCATAGGTTCACCACTCTCTTGGTGAAGAAATTCCTCCTCATCTCTGTCCTAAATGGCTTACCCCTTATCCTTAGACTGTGACCCCTGGTTCTGGACTCCCCCGCCATCGGGAACATCCTTCCTGCATCTAGTCTGTCTAGTCCTGTCAGAATTTTATAAGTTTCAATGAGATCCCCTCTCAGTCTTCTAAACTCCAGCGAATATATGCCCAATTGACCCAATCTCTCCTCATACGTCATTCCTGCCATCCCAGGTATCAGTCTGGTGAATCTTCGCTGCACTCCCTCCATGGCAAGAACATCCTTCCTCAGACAAGGCGACCAAAATGGCAGGATTAGAGCAAAGGCCGATCGCTCAGACTGCACCCTTGGCCCCACACGGACAAGATTCAGGGCAAAGATCGCCTGCATTGATATAGCGCCTTTAACGTAGTTATACATCCCAAGGGGCTTCACAGGAGCGATTATCAAACACAATTTGACACCGAGCCACATCAGGAGATAGTAGTACGGAGGACTTGCATTTCTACAGAACTCAGCACGTCCCAAACACTTTACAGCCAATGAAGTATTTTTTGAAGAGTGGTCACTGTTGTAATGTAGCAAATGCGGCAGCCAATTTGCGCACAGCAAACTCCCACAAACAACAATGTCAGAATGGCCAGATCATCTGTTTTTTTAGTGATGTTGGTTGAGGGATAAATATCGGCCCCAGGACAATGGGGAGAACTCCCCCCTGCTCTTCTTCCAAATCCTGCCCATGAAAAGTGCGGCGCTCCCTCAGTACTGCCCCTCCCAAAGTGTAATGCTCCCTCAGTACTGTCCCTGCGACAGTGCGGCGCTCCCTCAGTACTGTCCCTGCGACAGTGCGGCGCTCCCTCAGTACTGTCCCTGCGACAGTGCGGCGCTCCCTCAGTACTTCCCCTCCCATAGAGTAACGCTCCCTCAGTACTGTCTCTCTGACAGTGCAACGCTCCCTCAGTACTGTCTCACTGACAGTGCAACGCTCCCACAGTCTGGCTCCTCCGACAGTGCGGCGCTCCCTCAGTACTGTCTCTCTGACAGTGCAACGCTCCCTCAGTACTGTCTCACTGACAGTGCAACGCTCCCACAGTCCCGCCCCTCCGACAGTGCGGCGCTCCCTCAGTACTGCTTCTCCGACAATGCAGCACTCCCTCAGTACTGCCCGTCCAACAGTGCGGCGCTCCCTCAGTACTGCCCCTCCGACAGTGCAGTGCTCCCTCAGTACTGCCCCCTCAACAGTGCAGCACTCCATGAGTACTGCCCATCCGACAGTGCAGCGCTCCCTCAGTATTGCCCCTCCGACAATGCATCGCTCCCTCAGTACTGCCCCTCCGACAGTGCGGCGCTCCCTCAGTACTGACACTCCGACAGTGCGGCACTCCCTCAGTACTGCCCCTCCGACAATGCAGCGCTCCCTCAGTACTGCCCCTCCAACAGTGCAGCGCACCCTCAGTACTGCCCCTCCAACAGTGCGGCACTCCCTCAGTATTGCCCCTCCGACAGTGCAGCGCTCCCTCAGTACTGCCCCTCCGGCAGTGCGGCGCTCCCTCAGTACTGCCCCTCCGACAGTGCGGCGGTCCCTCAGTACTGACACTCCGACAGTGCGGCACTCCCTCAGTACTGCCCCTCTGCCAATGCAGCGCTCCCTCAGTACTGCCCCTCCAACAGTGCAGCGCTCCCTCAGTACTGCCCCTCCAACAGTGCAGCGCGCCCTCTGTACTGCCCCTCTGACAGTTTGGCGCTCCCTCAATACTGCCCCTCCGACAGTGCGGGGCTCCCTCAGTACTGCCGCTCTGAGAGTGCGGCACTCCCTCAGTACTGTCCCCTCCGACAGTGAGGCGCTCCCTCAGTACCATCCCTCCAACAGTGCGGTGCTCCCTCAGCACTGCCCCTCTGACAGTGCGTCGCTCCCTCAGTACTGCCCCTCCAACAGTGCGGTGCGCCCTCAGTACTGCCCCTCCGACAATGCAGTGCTCCCTTGAAGGGATAATTGCTAGTCCTAGCCCTGTTCGGGCAACCCCAGATCAGGCGTATTCCCCAGACGTTTAACTGCAGCTAAAGTTAGAGATAGCCAAACTCTATAAGATGCTTAAATGGGTCTAAAGTTTCAGGCTACCTCTCCATAAAGGAAAGGAATGACTGAAGATGTTACCGTCCTCCGGATAGCACTTTTAAGAAGCTGAAATAGACTGTAACCTTCCGGATATTATGAGGGTCCGGAATACCCCCCAGAATTCTGCAACTCCTTACAAAAGAATGTACAGAAATTGTGTTCGCGAGTCTATACAGAAATACTCTTTGAGACAATTCTAAAAATATATAGTTTTATTTAAGAGACGACATTCAGTTAACATCTGTTGAATCAGTCGCAACATTAACAATTCAAAATACAATTAGCTTACATTTCTTATTTCTCAGAGATCCTTATTTTCAAATCTTTACTTCGTTACATTTCTACATTTCTTACTTATTTCTAAATCCAGTACATCCACCAAAATCAAATACCTTGATTATCCGAGACTCAAAGTTAAAAACTCACAGAGCGTGCCTGTGAAGTTGAGAAACGCTTGCCCGTTCAGCGACTTCTGACTTTCTGTTTGAAAAGCTCTTATTTTTATACCTTTTTTGAATGGTTTGTACTTTGAAGTTTCCTGCTGATGTAAGCTAATTGTCTTATTCATTCTCTCTGTTGGATCCTTTCTATTCTTACTGTCATTTCAGCAGCTGCAGGCATAATTATGTCTCGATCTTTAGGTGTTCAATAGGTATCATAAAAGCAATATGACAGCAATGGTCTCTGTTTTACAATTTTAAAAAATTCTTTCATTCAATTCTTAATATTGGTTTAATTGGTTTTTAGCAGATGTTGTGACTCCATAGGGCTCCAAGTTCAATACAAAAACAATGTAATTGCTCGGTGCATCTATAGAAGTCATATCTTCAAAATGTGCTGCAGGTATCATATTTACTATATGTAAATCAAAACCACTTTAACTAGGATGGTTTACTTGTTTTCTCACTATCTCAATTGGTTGCATATTTAATCGTGTCTCCTGTCTTCCAGGTTTAACATAAAAATTATTTGACCAACAGGTGTTTATTTCACTTGATGTCATCTTTTCAAAGGCACATGATTTTTTAATATTCTGTTTCTGTTTCCCTGAGTGTTAGATCTTTAACACTTTAAACTGGGTATTTCATTGCGTTCCCTCCAAACTCCACACGTTTTGGAAGCGCCAAACTGCTATTTCAATAGGGCCTTTGTTTTAGTATATATAACCAATTCCCATTTCAAAAGCTTGTGGTGTTTATAACGTTGTTAACACTTCATCTTATCTCAGAAGCATGTTTTCTGTTTGCAGCCTGTGCCTCCGAGGCTTTAGATTTTTAAACTCAGTATATCATGTATTAATAAATATCAGGATTCTGTTCATATTATGGTGTATCTTTCTGAAATATGGCTTATTCATTCACACCCTCAGTACTGCCCCTCCGACAGTTCGTCGCTCCCTCAGTACTGCCCCTCTGACAGTGCGGCGCTCCCTCAGCACAACCCCTCCGACAGTGTGGCACTCCCTCAGTACTGCCCCTCCGACAGTACGGCACTCCATCAGTACTGCCCCTCCGACAGTGCTGCGCTCCATCAGTATTGCCCCTCCGGCAATGCGGCGCTCCCTCAGTGCTGCCCCTCCGACAGTGCGGCGCTCCGTCAGTACTGACCCTCCGACAGTGCGGAGCTCCGTCAGTACTGCCCCTCCGACAGTGCGGCGTTCCCTCAGTACTGCCCCTCTGAAAGTGCGGCACTCCATCAGTACTGCCCCTCCGACAGTGTTGCGCTCCCTCAGTACTGCCCCTCCGACAGTGCGGTGCTCCCTCAGTACGGCCCCTCCGACAGTGCGGCGCTCCCTCAGTACTGCCCCTCCGACAGTGCTGCACTCCCTCAGTACTGCCCCTCTGACATTTCGGCGATCACTCAGTCCTCACCTCCGACAGTGTGGCACTCCCTCCGTAATGCCCATCTGACAGTGCGACGCTCTCTCAGCACTGCACCTCCGAGAGAGCAGCACTCCCTCAGTACTGCCCCTCCGACAGTGCAGCGCTCCGTCAGTACTGCCCGTCTGACAGTGTTACAATCCCTCAGTTCTGCCTCTCCAACAGTGCAGCGCTCCCTCAGTACTGACCCTCTGACAGTGCGGCGCTCCCCCAGAATCGCCCCTCCGACAGTGCGGCGCTCCCTCAGTACTGCTCCTCTGACAGTGCGGCGCTCCCTCAGTACTGTCCCTCCGACAGATCAGCACTCCCTCAGTACTGCCCCTCCGACAGTGCGGCACTCCCTCAGTACTGCCCCTCTGACAGTGCGGCACTCCCTCAGTACTGACCCTCCGACAGTGCAGCGCTCCCTCAGTACTGCCCCTCCGACAGTGCGGCACTCCCTCAGTACTGCCCCTCTGACAGTGCTGCGCTCCCTCAGTACTGCACCTCCGACAGTGCAGCGCTCCCTCAGTACTGACCCTCCGACAGATCAGCACTCCCTCAGTACTGCCCCTCCGACAGTGCGGCACTCCCTCAGTACTGCCCCTCTGACAGTGCGGCACTCCCTCAGTACTGACCCTCCGACAGTGCGGCACTCCCTCAGTACTGCCCCTCCGACAGTGCGGCGCTCCCTCAGTACTGCCCCTCTGACAGTGCCGCGCTCCCTCAGTACTGCACCTCCGACAGTGCGGCGCTCCCTCAGTACTGCCCCTCCGACAGTGCGGCGCTCCCTCAGTACTGCCCCTCTGACAGTGCCGCGCTCCCTCAGTACTGCACGTCTGACAGTGCGGCGCTCCCTCAGTACTGCCCCTCCGACAGTGCGGCGCTCCCTCAGTACTGCCCCTCTGACAGTGCGGCGCTCCCTCAGTACTGCCCCTCCGACAGTGCGGCGCTCCCTCAGTACTGCCCCTCCGACAGTGCGGCGCTCCCTCAGTACTGCCCCTCCGACAGTGCGGCACTCCCTCAGTACTGCCCCTCCGACAGTGCGGCGCTCCCTCTGTACTGCCCCTCCAACAGTGCGGCACTCCCTCGGTACTGCCCCTCCGACAGTGCGGCGCTCCCTCAGTACTGCCCCTCCGACAGTGCGGCACTCCCTCAGTACTGCCCCTCCGACAGTGCGGCGCTCCCTCTGTACTGCCCCTCCAACAGTGCGGCACTCCCTCAGTACTGCCCCTCCGACAGTGCGGCACTCCCTCAGTACTGCCCCTCCGACAGTGCGGCGCTCCCTCAGTACTGCCCCTCCGACAGTGCCGCGCTCCCTCAGTACTGCCCCTCCGACAGTGCGGCGCTCCCTCAGTACTGCCCCTCTGACAGTGCGGCGCTCCCTCAGTACTGCCCCTCCGACAGTGCGGCGCTCCCTCAGTACTGCCCCTCCGACAGTGCGGCGCTCCCTCAGTACTGCCCCTCCATCAAGAAGGCTCACCACCCACTTCCCAAGTGGTAACTAGGGATGGGCAATAAATGCCGGCCTTGCCAGCAACGTCCATATCCCATGAATGAAACCAGACTCGAGGGGCTGAATGGCCTCCTGCTTTTCCTCCATTCGAATCAGCTGAATCTTACTGTTAAATTTATAAAGCAGCTTCTCACATCCTGAGAGCGAGTTACAACCCTCTACAATCAATGGATTGCTTTTGATGTGTGGTCACTATTGTAAACGCGACAGCCAAATTGCGCACAGCAAGCTCCCACAAACAGCATAGAAACAGAGAAGGTAGGAGCAGGAGTAGGCTATTCAGCCCCTCGAGTTATCAGCCTGGTGAATATTCGCTGCACTCCCTCCATGGCAAGAAAATCCTTCCTCAGATAATGCGACCAAAACTGCACACAATACTCAAGGTGTGGGATAGCAAAATACTGCAGATGTTGGAAATCCGAAATAACAACAGAAAATGCTGGAAAAACTCAGCAGGTCAGGCAACATCCGTGGAGAGAGGCCCTGTACAACTGCAGCAAGACATCCTTGTTCCTGTACTCAAACCCTCTCGCTACGAAGGCCAACATACCATTTGCCTTCTTAACCGCCTGCTGAACCTGCATGCTTACCTTCAGCGACTGGTGCACAAGGACACCCAGGTCTCGTTGCACTTCCCCTTCTCCCAATCTATTGCCATTCAGATAATAATCTGCCTTCCTGTTTTTGACACCAAAGTGGTTAACCTCGCATTTATCCACGTTATATTGCATCTGCCATGCTTCTGCCCAATCACCCAACCTGTCCAAATCATACTGGAGTTTCTCGGCATCCTCCTCACAGCACACATGCCCACCCAGCTTTGTGTCATCTGCAAATGTGAGAATGACCCAGATCATCTGTGTTTTTTTGTCAAAGATTTTGGTTGAGGGATAAATATCGGCCCCAGGACACCGGGGAGGACTCTGCCCCCTTTGCTCATCTTCCAAATAGTGACCGCGGGCTCCTTTGCCGGCACGGTGGGCGAATGGCCTCCTTCTGTGCTGTCCGATACAGTGACAGACATCGCGGGTGGTTAGCGAGCTGTTGAAAATAATCGTGAAGTGAGATCACAGGAAGCTCATGCCTCGTAATTCTAATTCTGGACTCAAAAAGCTGATGTGAGGAAGTCTCAGGAAACGGCCGTAGTGAAAGGCCTGCACTTCACTGCACCGAGTCCCCTCACAGCCTCAGTAGCTCTCCCAGGAACTCAGTGAGACCCACGCAGGAAGAAGAGGCCACCTCGACCGTTCAACCCCCCCGAGAAGCACCTTCAAAGCCGGTAGGACGGAAATTTCAATCGACAGGGCTTAGGAACACAGGAACAGGAGGAGGCCCATTCAGGCCCACTCGAGCCTGTTACCATAGGAACAGGAGGAGGCCCATTCAGGCCCACTCGAGCCTGTTACACAGGAACAGGAGGAGGCCCATTCAGACCCTCAAGCCTGTGACACAGGAACAGGAGAAGACCCATTCAGCCCCTCGAGTCTGTTACACAGGAACAGGAGGAGGCTCATTCAGACCCTCGAGCCTGTTACACAGGAACAGGAGAAGACCCATTCAGCCCCTCGAGCCTGTTACACAGGAACAAGAGGAGGCTCATTCAGCCCCTCCTCGAGCCTGTTAACATGAACAGGAGGAGGCCCATTCAGCCCCTCGAGCCTGTTACACAGGAACAGGAGGAGGCCCATTCAGCCTCTCGAGCCTGTTACACAGGAACAGGAGGAGGCCCGTTCAGTACCACTCGAGCCTGTTACACAGGAACAGGAGGAGGCCCATTCAGCCCCTCGAGCCGGTTACACATGAACAGGAGGAGGACCATTCAGCCTCAGCGAGCCTTTTACACAGGAACAGGAGGAGGCCCATTCAGCCCCTCGAGCCTGTTACACAGGAACAGGAGGAGGCGCATTCAGCCCCCTCAAGCCTGTTACACAAGAACAGGAGGTGTCCCATTCAGACCCTCGAGCCTGTTACACAGGAATAGGAGGAGGCCCATTCAGCACCTCGTGCCTGTTACACAGGAAAAGGAGGAGGCCCATTCAGCCCCTCGAGCCTGTTACACAGGAACAGGAGTAGGACCATTCAGCCTCAGCGAGCCTTTTACACAGGAACAGGAGGAGGCGCTTTCAGCACCTCGTGCCTGTTACACAGGAAAAGGAGGAGGACCATTCAGCCTCAGCGAGCCTTTTACACAGGAACAGGAGGAGGACCATTCAGCCCCTCTTCGATATAGTGACCGTGGGATACTTTGCACCCACTTGAGAGAGCAGATGGGGCCTTGGTTTAACGTCGGATCGGAAAGACGGCACCTACGACAGTGTGGTGATCCCTCGGTAATGCACATCCGACATTGCGGTGCTCCCTCAGTACTGCCCCTCCGACAGTGCGGCGCTCCCGCAGTACTGCCCCTCCGACAGTGCGGCGCTCCCTCAGCACTGCCCCTCCGACAGTGCAGCGTTCCCTCAGGACTGCCCCTCCAACAGTGCGGCGCTCCCTCTGTACTGCCCCTCCGACAGTGCGGCGCTCCCTCAGTACCGCCCCTCCGATGGTGTGGCACTGCCTCAGTACTTCCCCTCCGACACTGCGGCGCTCCCTCAGTTCTGCCCCTCCGACATTGCGGCGCTCCCTCAGTACAGCCACTCCGACAGTGCGGCGCTCCCTCAGTACTGCCCCTCCGACAGTGCGGCGCGCACTCAGTACTGACCCTCCGACAGTGCGGCGCTCCCTCAGTACTGCCCCTCCGACAGTGCGGCGCTCCCTCAGTACTGCCCCTCCGACAGTGCGGCGCTCCCTCAGTACTGCCCTCAGACAGTGCGGCGCTCCCTCAGTACTGCCCCTCCGACAGTGCGGCGCGCCCTCAGTACTGCCCCTCCGACAGTGCGGTGCTCACTCGGTACTGCCTCTCCGACAGTGCGGCGCTCCCTCAGTACTGCCCCTCCAACAGTGCGGCGCGCCCACAGTACTGCCCCTCCGACAGTGCAGCGCTCCCTCAGTACTGCCCCTCCGACAGTGCGGCGCTCCCTCAGTACCGCTCCTCCGACAGTGCCGCACTGCCTCAGTACTTCCCCTCCGACACTGCAGCGCTCCCTCAGTAATGCCCCACCGACATTGCGGTGCTCCCTCAGTACAATCCCTCCGACAGTGCGGCGCTCCCTCAATACTGCCCATCCAACAGTGCGGCGCGCCCTCAATATTGCCCCTCCGACAGTGCGGCGCTCCCTCAGTACTGCACCTCCGACAGTGCGGCGCCCCTCAGTACTGCCTCTCCAACAGTGCGGCGCTCCCTCAGTACTGCCCCTCCGACAGTGCGGCTCTGCCTCTTTACTGACCCTCCGACAGTGCGGAGCTCCCTCAGTACTGACCCTCCAAAAGTTCGGCTCTCCCTCAGAACTGCCGCTCCGACAGTGCGGCGGTCCCTCAGTACTGCACCTACGACAGTGCGGCATTCCCTCAGTACTGACCCTCCGACAGTGTGGCACTCCCTCAGTACTGCTCCTCTGACACTGCGGCGCTCCCTCAGTACTGCCCCTCCGACAGTGCGGCGCTCCCTCAGTACTGCCCCTCCGACAGTGCGGCGCTCCCTCAGTACTGCCCTTCCGACAGTGCGGCGCTCCCTCTGTACTGCCCCTCCGACAGTGCGGCGCTCCCTCAGTACTTCCCCTCCGACAGTGCAGCACTCCCTCAGTACTGCCCCTCTGACAGTGCTGCGCTCCCTCAGTGCTGCCCCTCCGACAGTGCGACGCTCCCTCAGTACCGCCCCTCCGACAGTGCGACGCTCCCTCAGTACTGCCCCTTCGACAGTGCGTTGCTCCCTCAGTACTGCCCCTCCGACAGTGCTGCGCTCCCTCAGTACTGCCCCTCCGACAGTGCGGCGCTCCCTCAGTACTGCCCCTCCGACAGTGCGGTGCTCCCCCTGTACTGCCCCTCTGTCAAGAATGCTCACCACCACCTTCCGAAGGGGTAACTATGGGTGGGCAATAAATGCTGGCCTTGCCAGCGACGTCCGTATTCCATGAATGAAACCGGACTCGAGGGGCTGAACGGCCTCCTGTTGTTCATCCGATCTAATCAGCTGAACCTTACTGTTAAATTTATAAAACATCTTCTCACATCCTGAGAGCGAGTTACAACGCTCTGCAATCAATGGATTGCTTTTGATGTGTGGTCACTATTGTAAATGCGACAACCAAATTGCGCACAGCAAGCTCCCACAAACAGCATAGAAACATAGAAGATAGGAGCAGGAGTAGGCTATTCAGCCCCTCGAGTTATCAGCCTGGTGAATCTTCGCTGCACTCCTTCTGTGGTGTATGTGCCTTTAAGAGCAATTGTGGTGTATGTGCCTTTAAGAGCCCCAGGTGTGCGCAATGCCGGTAATTGCCACTTGGGCTATATAAGCCTGTGTATTGTGTATATCCTTTAGAAACCCCCCCCAGACTTGCTTAGTAAATACCTATGAACCAACGCCTGTCTTCAGTGTCTTTATCTACACACGGACACTACACCTTCCATGGCAAGAACATCCTTCCTCAGATAATGCGACCAAAACTGCACACAATACTCAAGATGTGGTCTCACCAAGGCCCTGTACAACTGCAGCAAGACATCCTTGTTCTTGTACTCGAACCCTCTCACTATGAAGGCCAACATACCATTTGCCTTCTTAACCATCTGCTGCACGTGCATGCTCACCTTCAGCGACTGGTGCACAAGGACACCCAGGTCTCGTTGCACTTCCCCTTCTCCCAATCTATTGCCATTCAGATAATAATCTGCCTTCCTGTTATTGACACCAAAGTGGATAACCTCGCATTTATCCACGTTATATTGCATCTGCCATGCTTCTGCCCAATCACCCAACCTGTCCAAATCATACTGGAGTTTCTCGGCATCCTCCTCACAGCACACACGTCGTCTGCAAATGTGCGAATGACCCCGATAATCTGTGTTTTTTTTTCAGTGATGTTGGTTGAGGGATAAATATCGGCCCCAGGACACCGGGGAGAACTCCGCCCCCTTTGCTCATCTTCCAAATAGTGACCGCGGGCTCCTTTGCCGGCACGGTGGGCGAATGGCCTCCTTCTGTGCTGTCCGATACAGTGACAGGCATCGTGGGTGGTTTGCGAGCTGTTGAAAATAATCGTGAAGTGAGATCACAGGAAGCTCATGCCTCGTAGTTCTAATTCTGGACTCAAAAAGCTTATGTGAGGAAGCCTCAGGAGACGGCCACAGTGAAAGGCCTGCACTTCACTGCACCGTGACCCCTCACAGCCTCAGTAGCTCTCCCAGGATCTCAGTGAGACCCATGCAGGAAGAAGAGGCCACCTCGACCGTTCAACCCCGCCGAGAAGCACCTTCAAAGCCGGTAGGACGGAAATTTCAAGCGACAGGGCTTTGGAACACAGGAACAGGAGGAGGCCCATTCAGCCCCTCGAGCCTGTTACACAGGACCAGGAGGAGGCCCATTCAGCCCCTCGAGCCTGTTACACAGGAACAGGAGGAGGCCCATTGAGCCCCTCGAGCCTGTTACACAGGAACAGGAGGAGGCCCATTCAGCCCCTCGAGCCTGTTACACAGGAACAGGAGGAGGCCCATTCAGCCCCTCGAGCCTGTTACACAGGAACAGGAGGAGGCCCATTCAGCCCCTCGAGCCTGTTACACAGGAACAGGAGGAGGCCCATTCAGCCCCTCGAGCCTGTTACACAGGAACAGGAGGAGGCCCATTCAGCCCCTCGAGCCTGTTACACAGGAACAGGAGGAGGCCCATTCAGCCCCTCGAGTCTGTTACACAGGAACAGGAGGAGGCCCATTCAGCCCCTCGAGTCTGTTACACTGGAACAGGAGGAGGCCCATTCAGCCCCTCGAGCCTGTTACACAGGAACAGGAGGAGGCCCATTCAGCCCCTCGAGCCTGTTACACAGGAACAGGAGGAGGCCCATTCAGCCCCTCGAGCCTGTTACACAGGAACAGGAGGAGGCCCATTCAGCCCCTCGAGCCTGTTACACAGGAACAGGAGGTGGCCCATTCAGCCGATCGAGCCTGTTACACAGGAACAGGAGGAGGCCCATTCAGCCCCTCGAGCCTGTTACACAGGAACAGGAGGAGGCCCATTCAGCCCCTCGAGTCTGTTACACAGGAACAGGAGGTGGCCCATTCAGCCGATCGAGCCTGTTACACAGGAACAGGAGGAGGCCCATTCAGCCCCTCGAGCCTGTTACACAGGAACAGGAGGAGGCCCATTCAGCCTCTCTTCGAAATAGTGACCGTGGGATTCTTTACATCCACTTCAGAGAGCAGATGGGGCATCGGTGTAACGTCTCAATGGAAAGACGGCACCTCCGACAGAGGAGGCTGAGGGGAGATTTAATTGAGGTGTATAAAATGATGAGGGGCTTAGATAGAGTGGATAGGAAGGACCGATTTCCCCTAGCAGAGAGGTCAATAACCAGGGGGCAGAGATTTAAAGTAATTGGTGGAAGGATTAGAGGGGAGTTGAGGAGAACTTTTTTCACCCAGAGGGTGGTGGGGGTCTGGAACTCACTGCCTGAAAGGGCGCGAGAGGCAGAAACCCTCATCACATTTACAAAGTTCTTGGATATGCCCTTGAAGTGCCGTAACCTACAGGGCCATGGACTGAGAGCTGGAAAGTGGGATTAGAGTGGATCGCTCATTGGGCTGGCACAGACAAGATGGGCCGAATGGTCAACTTCTGTGGTGTAAATTTGTATGATTCTATGATTCTATGAAGGATGGAGTCAGTGTGGGTTGGAGAGATAGTTGCCATCATGCCAGATATCTCAGATAAAGATTCAGTGTTGCTGAAACTGCAGCCACCGATCAGATCTAAAGGGTATCCACCCTGTTGCTGTTTACACGGTGCCGAGTCAAGATCTGACAACATCCACTTCCCCAGTAATGTCATGGGGTATAGCTTCAGAAAGGAAACGGTGTGGTCAGCACAGGAGATGCAGGAAGTGTCTGAGCACTGAAATCCCCGGCTGTCAGCCAGCAGGTCGGACGGACAGGGCCTCTCCACCGCTGTGCCTCTTGTACATTCACCTGGAGCCCATCAGACCACAGGTAATTCTACAGATGACCATCTACTTTAAGGATTAGCAAGGGGTTCGATAGGGTTCAGTAGACTGATTCCTGGGAGGAGAGGGATTGTCCTATGGGGAGAGATTGAGTATAATGGGCCTCTACACCCTGGAGTTTAGAAGAATGAGAGGTCATCTCATAGAGTCATCGAGTTATACAGCACAGAGAGAGGCCCTTCGGCCCATCGTGTCCGCGCCGGCCATCAAGCCCTGTCTATTCTAATCCCATTTTCCAGCACTTGGTCCGTAGCCTTGTATGCTATGGCGTTTCAAGTGCTCATCTAAATGCTTCTTGAATGTTGTGAGGGTTCCTGCCTCTACCACCCTTTCAGGCAGTGAGTTCCAGATTCCAACCACCCTCTGGGTGAAAAGGATTTTCCTCAAATCCCCTCTAAACCTCCCGCCCCTTACCTTGAAACTATGCCCCCTGGTTATTGACCCCTCTACTAAGGGGAAAAGTTCCTTTCTATCTACCCTATCTATGCCCCTCATAATTTTGTACACCTCAATCAGGTCCCCCCTCAGCCTTCTCTGCTCTAAGGAAAACAACCCCAGCCTGTCCTGTCTCCCTTCATAGCTGAAGCGCTCCAGCCCAGGTAACATCCTGGTGAATCTCCTCCACACCCTCTCCAATGCAATCACATCCTTCCTATAGTGTGGCGACCAGAACTGCACACAGTATTCCAGCTGTGGCCTAACTAGCGTTTTGTACAGCTCATTGAATCATGTAAGATTCTGAGGGGGATTGACAGGGTAGATGCTGAGAGGATGTTTCCCCCTGGGCTGGAGAGTCTAGAACCAGGGGTCACAGTCTGAGGTTAAGGGGTCGGCCATTGAGGACTGAGATGAGGAGGAATTTCTTCACTCAGAGGGCGGTGAATCTTTGGAATTCTCTGCCCCAGAGGGCTGTGGAGGCTCAGTCGTTGAGTATATTCAAGGCTGAGATCGATAGATTTTGGACTCATGGGGAATCTAGGGATCTGGGGATCGGGCAGGAAAGTGGAGTTGAGGTCGATGATCAGCCGTGATCTGATTGAATGGTGGAGCAGGCTCGAGGGGCCGAATGGCCGACTCCTGTTGCTATTTTTTATGTTCTTATGTTCTGTTCTTATGGTAGATGTAGAGAAGATGTTTCCACTTGTGTGCGGAGACCAGAACTAGGGGCTATCGATATAAGATAGTCACTAATAAATCCAATAGGGAATTCAGGAGAAACTTCTTTACCCAGAGAGTGGTGAGAATGGGGAACTCGCTACCACATGGAGTGGTTGAGGTGAAGAGCAGAGATGCCTTTAAGGGGAAGCTGGATAAACACAAGAGGGAGAAAGGAATAGAAGGATATGGTGCTGGGGTGAGATGAAGAGCGGTGGGAGGAGGCTGGTGTTGATGGGGTGAGATGAAGAGGGGTGGGAGGAGGCTGGTGTGGATGCGGTGCGATGAAGAGGGGTGGGAGGAGGCTGGTGTTGATGGGGTGAGATGAAGAGGGGTGGGAGGAGGCTGGTGTTGAGGGGGTGAGATGAAGAGGGGTGGGAGGAGGCTGGTGTTGATGGGGTGTGATGAAGAGGGGTGGGAGGAGGCTGGTGTTGAGGGGGTGAGATGAAGAGGGGAGGGAGGAGGCTGGTGTTGATGGGGTGAGATGAAGAGGGGTGGGAGGAGGCTGGTGTTGATGGGGTGAGATGAAGAGGGGTGGGAGGAGGCTGGTGTTGATGGGGTGAGATGAAGAGGGGTGGGAGGAGGCTGGTGTTGATGGGGTGGGAGGAGACTGGTGTTGAGGGGGTGAGATGAAGAGGGGTGGGAGGAGGCTGGTGTTGATGGGGTGAGATGAAGAGGGGTGGGAGGAGGCTGGTGTTGATGGGGTGAGATGAAGAGGGGTGGGAGGAGGCTGGTGTTGAGGGGGTGAGATGAAGAGGGGTGGGAGGAGGCTGGTGTTGATGGGGGGAGATGAAGAGGGGTGGGAGGAAGCTGGTGTTGATGGGGTGAGATGAAGAGGGGTGGGAGGAGGCTGGTGTTGAGGGGGTGAGATGAAGAGGGGTGGGAGGAGGCTGGTGTTGATGGGGTGAGATGAAGAGTGGTGGGAGGAGGCTGGTGTTGAGGGGGTGAGATGAAGAGGGGTGGGAGGAGGCTGGTGTTGCTGGGGGGAGATGAAGAGGGGTGGGAGGAAGCTGGTGTTGATGGGGTGAGATGAAGAGGGGTGGGAGGAGGCTGGTGTTGAGGGGGTGAAATGAAGAGGGGTGGGAGGAGGCTGGTGTTGATGGGGTGAGATGAAGAGGGGTGGGAGGAGGCTGGTGTGGATGGGGTGAGATGAAGAGGGGTGGGAGGAGGCTGGTGTTGAGGGGGTGAGATGAAGAGGGGTGGGAGGAGGCTGGTGTTGAGGGGGTGAGATGAAGAGGGGTGGGAGGAGGCTGGTGTTGATGTGCTGAGATGAAGAGGGGTGGGAGGAGGCTGGTGTTGATGGGGTGAGATGAAGAGGGGTGGGGAGGAGGCTGGTGTTGAGGGGGTGAGATGAAGAGGGGTGGGAGGAGGCTGGTGTTGATGGGGTGAGATGAAGAGGGGTGGGAGGAGGCTGGTGTTGCTGGGGTGAGATGAAGAGGGGTGGGAGGAGGCTGGTGTTGAGGGGGTGAGATGAAGAGGGGTGGGAGGAGGCTGTTGTTGATGGTGTGAGATGAAGAGGGGCGGGAGGAGGCTGGTGTTGAGGGGGTGAGATGAAGAGGGGTGGGAGGAGGCTGGTGTTGATGTGCTGAGATGAAGAGGGGTGGGAGGAGGCTGGTGTTGATGGGGTGAGATGAAGAGGGGTGGGGAGGAGGCTGGTGTTGAGGGGGTGAGATGAAGAGGGGTGGGAGGAGGCTGGTGTTGATGGGGTGAGATGAAGAGGGGTGGGAGGAGGCTGGTGTTGAGGGGGTGAGATGAAGAGGGGTGGGAGGAGGCTGGTGTTGATGGGGTGAGATGAAGAGGGGTGGGAGGAGGCTGGTGTTGAGGGGGTGAGATGAAGAGGGGCGGGAGGAGGCTGGTGTTGATGGGGTGAGATGAAGAGGGGTGGGAGGAGGCTGGTGTTGAGGGGGTGAGATGAAGAGGGGTGGGAGGAGGCTGGTGTTGAGGGGGTGAGATGAAGAGGGGTGGGAGGAGGCTGGTGTTGATGGGGTGAGATGAGGAGGGGTGGGAGGAGGCTGGTGTTGATGTGGTGAGATGAAGAGGGGTGGGAGGAGGCTGGTGTTGACGGGGTGAGATGAAGAGGGGTGGGAGGAGGCTGGTGTTGATAGGGTGAGATGGAGAGGAGTGGGAGGAGGCTGGTGTTGATGGGGTGAGATGAAGAGGGGTGGGAGGAGGCTGGTGTTGAGGGCGTGAGATGAAGAGGGGTGGGAGGAGGCTGGTGTTGATGGGGTGAGATGAAGAGGGGTGGGAGGAGGCTGGGGTGGATGGGGTGAGATGAAGAGGGGTGGGAGGAGGCTGGTGTGGATGGGGTGAGATGAAGAGGGGTGGGAGGAGGCTGGTGTTGATGGGGTGAGATAAAGAGGGGTGGGAGGAGGCTGGTGTTGATGGGGTGAGATGAAGAGGGGTGGGAGGAGGCTGGTGTTGATGGGGTGAGATGAAGAGGGGTGGGAGGAGGCTGGTGTTGAGGGGGTGAGATGAAGAGGGGTGGGAGGAGGCTGGTGTTGATGGGGTGAGATGAAGAGGGGTGGGAGGAGGCTGGTGTTGATGGGGTGAGATGAAGAGGGGTGGGAGGCGGCTGGTGTTGATGGGGTGAGATGAAGAGGGGTGGGAGGAGGCTGGTGTTGATGGGGTGAGATGAAGAGGGGTGGGAGGAGGCTGGTGTTGATGGGGTGAGATGAAGAGGGGTGATAGGAGGCTGGTGTTGTTGGGTGAGATGAAGAGGGGCGGGAGGAGGCTGGTGTTGATGGGGTGAGATGAAGAGGGGTGGGAGGAGGCTGGTGTTGATGGGGTGAGATGAAGAGGGGTGCGAGGAGGCTGGTGTTGATGGGGTGAGATGAAGAGGGGTGGGAGGAGGCTGGTGTTGAGGGGGTGAGATGAAGAGGGGTGGGAGGAGGCTGGTGTTGAGGGGTTGAGATGAAGAGGGGTGGGAGGAGGCTGGTATTGATGGGGTGAGATGAAGAGGGGTGGGAGGAGGCTGGTGTTGAGGGGGTGAGATGAAGAGGGGTGGGAGGAGGCTGGTGTTGAGGGGGTGAGATGAAGAGGGGTGGGAGGAGGCTGGTGTGGATGGGGTGTGATGAAGAGGGGTGGGAGGAGGCTGGTGTTGACGGGGTGAGATGAAGAGGGGTGGGAGGAGGCTGGTGTTGATGGGGTGAGAGGAAGAGGGGTGGGAGGAGGCTGGTGTTGATGGGGTGAGGTGAAGAGGGGTGGGAGGAGGCTGGTGTTGACGGGGTGAGATGAAGAGGGGTGGGAGGAGGCTGGTGTTGATGGGGTGAGATGAAGAGGGGTGGGAGGAGGCTGGTGTTGACGGGGTGAGATGAAGAGGGGTGGGAGGAGGCTGGTGTTGACGGGGTGAGATGAAGAGGGGTGGGAGGAGGCTGGTGTTGATGGGGTGAGAGGAAGAGGGGTGGGAGGGGGCTGGTGTTGATGGGGTGAGATGAAGAGGGGTGGGAGGAGGCTGGTGTGGAGCAGATGGGCCGAATGGCCTGTTTATGTGCTGTGAATTCGATGTAAATCTTTACAATTACCGGGGCGAGATAACCCAGGGGTATTTCATATTCGACAAACAGAGCAAGTCTTGAAATTAATAGGAATCCTCCCAGATCTCTGCGCTCCTCCAATTCCGGCCTCTTGCGCATCGCCCCGATTTCCATCGCTCAACCATTGGCGGCCGTGCCTTCAGCTGCCTGGGCCCCAATCTCTGTAAATCCCTCCCTAAACCTCTCCGCCTCTCTCTCCTCCTCCTTTAAGACCCGCCAATGGTGGAGCAATGGGAATCGGGGGATGCGCAAGAGGCCAGAATTGGAGGGCAGCAGAGATCTGGGAGGGTGGTAGGGGCTGCAGGAGGTTACAGAGATAGGGGGGGTTGTAGGGGCTAGAGGAGGTTACAGAGATAGGGAGGGTTGTAGGGGGCGAGGATGTTACAGAGATAGGGAGGGTTGTAGGGGGCGAGGAGGTTACAGAGATAGGGAAGGTTGGAGGGGGCTGCAGGAGGTTACAGAGATAGGGAGGTTTGTAGGGGCTGGAGGATGTTACAGAGATAGTGAGGGTTGTAGGGGCTGGAGGATGTTACAGAGATAGCGAGGGTTGTAGGGGCTGGAGGAGGTTACAGCGATAGGGAAGGTTTTAGGGGGCTGGAGGAGGTTACAGAGATAGGGAGGGTTGTAGGGGGCTGGAGGAGGTTACAGAGATAGGGAGGTTTGTAGGGGCTGGAGGATGTTACAGAGATAGGGAGGGTTGTAGGGGCTGGAGGAGGTTACAGCGATAGGGAAGGTTTTAGGGGGCTGGAGGAGGTTACAGAGATAGGGAGGGTTGTAGGGGGCTGGAGGAGGTTACAGAGATAGGGAGGTTTGTAGGGGCTGGAGGATGTTACAGAGATAGGGAGGGTTGTAAGTGGCTGGAGGATGTTACAGAGATAGGGAGGGTTGTAGGGGCTGGAGGAGGTTACAGCGATAGGGAAGGTTTTAGGGCACTGGAGGAGGTTACAGAGATAGGGAGGGTTGTCGGGGGCTGGAGGAGGTTACAGAGATAGGGAGGTTTGTAGGGGCTGGAGGATGTTACAGAGATAGGGAGGGTTGTAAGTGGCTGGAGGAGGTTACAGAGATAGGGAGGTTTGTAGGTGCTGGAGGAGGTTACAGAGATAGGGAGGGTTGTAGGGGGCGAGGAGGTTACAGAGATAGAGAAGTTGTCGAGGGCTGGAGGAGGTTACAGAGATAGGGAGGGTTGTAGGGGACTGGAGGTGGTTACAGGGATACGGAGGGTAGTAGGGGTTGGAGGAGGTTACAGAGATGGGGAGGGTTGTAGGGGCTGGAGGAGGTTACAGAGATAGGGAGAGTTATAGGGGGCTGGAGGAGGTTACAGTGATAGGGAGGGTTGTAGGGGCTGGAGGAGGTTACAGAGATAGGGAGAGTTGTAGGGGCTGGAAGTGGTTACAGAGATAGGGAGGTTTGTCGGGGCTGGAGGAGGTTACAGAGATAGGGAGTGTTGTAGGGGCTGGAGGATGTTACAGAGATAGGGAGTGTTGTAGGGGGCTGGAGGAGGTTACTGATATAGTGAGGGTTGAAGTGGCTGGAGGAGGTTACAGAGATAGGGAGGGATGTAGGGCCTGGAGGAGGTTACAGAAATAGAGAGGGTTGTAGGGGCTGGAGGTGGTTACAGAGATAGGGAGGGTTGTAGGGCCTGGAGGAGGTGACAGAGATAGAGAGGGTTGTAGGGGCTGGAGGAGGTTACAGAGATAGAGAGGGTTGTAGGAGGCTGGAGGAGGATACAGAGATAGGGAGGGTTGTAGGGGCTGGAAGTGGTTACTGAGATAGGGAGCTTTGTATGGGGCTGGAGGAGGTTGCAGAGATAGGGAGGGTTGTGAGGCTGGAGGAGATTAAAGAGATAGGGAGGGATGTAGGGGCTGGAAGAGGTTACAGAGATAGGGCGTGTTGTAAGGGCTGGCGGAGATTACAGAGATAGGGAGGGTAGTAGTGGCTGGAGGAGGTTACAGTGATAGGGAGGATTGTAGGAGCTGGAAAATGTTACAGAGATAGGGAGGGTTGTAGTGGCTGGAGGAGGTTAAAGAGATAGGGAGGGTTGTAGGGGTCTGGAGCTCTTTACAGAGATAGGGAGGTTTGTCGGGGCTGGAGGATCTAACAGAGGTAGGGAGTGTTGTCGGGGCTGGAGGATGTTACAGAGATAGGGAGGGTTGTAGGAGCTGGAAGATGTTACAGAGATAGGGAGGGTTGTAGGGGGCGAGGCGGTTGCAGAGATAGGGAAGCTTGGAGGGGGCTGGAGGAGGTTACAGAGATAGGGAGAGTTGTAGGGGGCTGGAGGATGTTACACCAATAAGGAGGGCTGTAGGGGGCTGGAGGATGTGACAGAGATACTGAGGGTTGTAGGGGCTGGAGGAGGTTACAGCGATAGGGAAGGTTTTTGGGGGCTGGAGGAGGTTACAGAGATAGGGAGGGTTGTCGGGGGCTGGAGGAGGTTACAGAGATAGGGAGGGTTGTAGGGGCTGGAGGTGGTTACAGGGATAGGGTGGGTTGTAGAGGCTGGAGGAAGTTACAGAGATGGGGAGGGTTGTAGGGGCTGGACGAGGTTACAGAGATAGGGAGAGTTGTAGGGGGCTGGTGGATGTTACACAGATAGAGAGGGCTGTAGTGGGCTGGAGTAGGTTACAGAGATAGTGAAGGTTGTAGGGGCTGAAGAATGTTACAGAGATAGGGAGGGTTGTAGGGGCTGGAGAAGGTTACAGAGATAGGGAGGGTTGTAGAGGGCGAGGAGGTTACGGAGATAGGGAAGCTTGTCGAGGGCTGTAGTAGGTTACAGAGATAGGGAGGTTTTTGGGGGCTGGAGGAGGTTACAGAGATAGGGAGTGTTGTAGGGGCTGGAGGATGTTACAGAGATAGGGAGAGTTATAGGGGGCTGGAGGAGGTTACAGTGATAGGGAGGGTTGTAGGGGCTGGAGGAGGTTACAGAGATAGGGAGGGTTGTAGGAGCTGGAAGATGTTACAGAGATAGGGAGGGTTGTAGGGGGCGGGGAGTTTACAGAGATAGGGAAGGTTGGAGGGGGCTGGAGGAGGTTACAGAGATAGAGAGAGTTGTAGGGGGCTGGAGGATGTTACACCGATAAGGAGGGCTGTGGGGGGCTGGAGGAGCTGACAGCGATAGAGAGGGTTGGAGGGGCTGGAGGAGGATACAGAGATAGGGAGGGTTGTAGGGGGCTGGAGGACGTTACTGATACATTGAGGGTTGTAGGGGCTGGAGGCTGTTACAGAGATCGGGAGGGCTGTAGGGGGCTGGAGGAGGTGACAGCGATAGAGAGGGTTGGAGGGGCTGGAGGAGGTTACAGAGATAGGGAGGGTTGTAGGGGCTGGAGGTGGTTATGAGATAGGGTGTTTTGTACGGGGCTGGAGGAGGTTGCAGAGATAGGGAGGGTTGTGGGGCTGGAGGAGATTACAGAGATACGGAGGGTTGTAGGGGCTGGAGGAGGTTGCAGAGATAGGGAGGGTTGTGAGGCTGGAGGAGATTAATGAGATAGGAAGGGATGTAGGGGCTGGAAGAGGTTACAGAGATAGGGCGTGTTGCAAAGGCTGGCGGAGGTTACAGAGATAGGAAGGGTAGTAGTGGCTGGAGGAGGTTACAGAGATAGGGAGGGTTGTAGGAGCTGGAAGATGTTACAGAGATAGGGAGGGTTGTAGTGGCTGGGGGAGGTTAATGAGATAGGGAGGGTTGTAGGGGTCTGTAGCTCTTTACAGAGATAGGGAGGTTTGTCGGGGCTGGAGGATCTTACAGAGGTAGGGAGTGTTGTAGGGGCTGCAGGATGCTACAGAGATAGGGAGGGTTGTAGGAGATGGAAGATGTTACAGAGATAGGGAGTGTTGTAGGGGGCGAGGAGGTTACAGAGATAGGGAAGTTTGTCGAGGGCTGGAGGAGGTTACAGAGATAGGGAGGGTTGGAGGGGACTGGAGGTGGTTACAGGGATGGGGAGGGTTGTAGGGGCTGGAGCAGGTTACAGAGGTAGGAAGGGTTGTAGGGGCTGGAGCCGGTTACAGAGATAGGGAGGGTTGTAGGGCTTGGAGGAGGTTACAGAGATAGAGAGGGTTGTAGGGTCTGGAGGAGGTTACAGAGATAGGGAGGTTTGTAGGGGGCTGGAGGAGGATATAGAGATAGGAAGGGTTGTAGGGGGCTGGAGGACATTACTGATACAGTGAGGGTTGTGGGGCTGGAGGATGTTTCAGAGATAGGGAGGGCTGTAGGGCCTGGAGGATGTTACAGCGATAGAGAGGTTTGGAGGGGTGGAGGAGGTTACAGAGATAGGCAGGGTTGTACGGGGCTGGAGGAGGATACAGAGATAGGGAGGGTTGTAGGGGCTGGAGGAAGTTACTGAGATAGGGAGTTTTGTATGGGGCTGGAGGAGGTTGCGGAGATAGGGAGTGTTGTGGGGCTGGAGTAGATTACAGAGATACGGAGGGTTGTAGGGGCTGGAGGAGGTTGCAGAGATAGGGAGGGTTGTGAGACTGGAGGAGATTAAAGAGATAGGGAGGGATGTAGGGGCTGGAAGAGGTTACAGAGATAGGGCGTGTTGTAAGGGCTGGTGTAGTTTACAGAGTTAGGGAGCGTAGTAGGGGCTGGAGGAGGTTACAGAGATAGGGAGGGTTGTAGGAGCAGGAAGATGTTACAGAGGTAGAGCGGGTTGTAGTGGCTGGAGGAGGTTACAGAGATATGGAGTGTTTTTGGGGGCTGGAGGCGGTTACAGAGATAGGGAGGGTTGTAGGGGCTAGAGGAATTTACAGATTTTAGTTGAGTTGTAGGAGGCTGGAGGAGGTTACAGAGATAGGAAGATTTGTAGCGGCTGGAGGAGGTTACAGAGATAGGGAGGGTTGAAGGGGGCTAGAGGAGGTTACAGAGATAGGGAGAGTTGTGGGGGGCTGGTGGAGGTTACAGCGATAGGGAGGGTTGTAGGGTCTAGAAAATGTTGCAGAAATACTGAGTGTTGTGGGGGCTGGATTAGGTTTCAGAGATAGGGAGGGTTTTAGGGGCTGGAGGAGGTTACAGAGATAGGGAGGTTTGTAGGAGCTGGAGGAGGTTACAGAGATAGAGAGGGTTGTAGGGGCTGGAGGAGGTTACAGAGATAGGGAGGGATGTAGGGGGCTGGAGTAGGATACAGAGATAGGGAGGTTTGCAGTGGCTGGAGGAGATTACGGAGATAGGGAGTTTTGTAGGGGCTGGAGGAGGTTACAGAGATAGGGAGTGTTGTACAGGACTGGAGGAGGTTGCAGAGATAGGGAGGGTTGTGGGGCTGCAGGAGATTACAGAGATACTGAGGGTTGTAGGGGCTGGAGGAGGTTGCAGAGATTGGGAGGGTTGTGAGGCTGGAGGAGATTACAGAGATAGGGAGGGATGTAGGGGCTGGAAGAGGTTACAGAGATAGGGCGTGTTGTAGGGGTTGGTGGAGTTTACAGAGATAGAGAGGGTTGTAGGGGCTGGAGGAGGTTACAGAGATAGAGGGTGTTGTAGGGGCTGGAAGATGTTACAGAGATAGGGAGATCTGTGGAGGCTGGAGGAGGTTACAGAGTTAGGGAGGGTTGTAGGGGCTGGAAGATGATACAGAGATAGGGTGGGTTGTAGGGGCTGGAGGAGGTTACATAGATATGGAGGGTTGTAGGTGCTGGAGGAGGTTACAGTGATAGGGAGGGTTGGAGGGGCTGGAGGAGGTTACAGAGATAAGGAGAGTTTTAGGGGGCTGGAGGAGGTTATAGAGATAGTGAGTGTTGTGGGGGCTGGAGGAGGTTACAGAGATAGAGATGTTTGTAAGGGCTGGAGGAGGTTACAGAGATACAGAAGGTTGTAGGCGCTGGTGGAGGTTACAGAGATAGGGAGTGTTGTAGGAGCTGGAGGAGGTTACACAGACATGGAGGGTTGTAGGGGTTGGAGTAGGTTACAGAGATAGGTAGGGGTTGTAGGGGCGGGAGGAGTTTACAGAGCTAGGAATGGTTGTAGGGGCTGGAAGAGGTTACTGATATAGGGAGGGTTGTAGGGGCTGGAGGAGGTTACAGAGATAGGGATGGTTGTAGGGCCTGGAGTAGGTTACAGAGATAGAGAGGGTTGTAGGGGCTGGAGGAGGTTACAGAGATAGGAAGTGTTGTACCGGGCTGGAGGAAGTTGCAGAGATAGGGAGCGTTGTGTGGCTGGCGGAGATTACAGAGATATGGAGGGTTGTGAGGCTGGAAGAGGTTACAGAGATAGGGCGTGTTGTAGCGGCTGGTGGAGTGTACAGAGATAGGGAGGGTTGTAGGGGCTTGAGGAGGTTACAGAGATAGGGATGGTTGTAGGGCCTGGAAGATGTTACAGATATGGGGAGATCTGTAGAGGCTGGAGGAGCTTATAGAGATAGGTAGGGTTGTAGGGGCTGGAGGAGTTTACAGAGATAGGGAGGGTTGTAGGGGCTGGAAGATGATACAGAGATAGGGAGGGTTGTAGTGGCTGGAGGAGGTTACAGAGGTACGGAGCGTTGTAGGTGCTGGAGGAGGATACAGCGATAGGGAGGGTTGTAGGGGCTGGAGGATGTTACAGAGATAGGGAGAGTTGCAGCGGCTGGAGGAGGTTACAGAGACAGGGAGGGTTGTAGGGGGCTAGAGGAGGTTACAGAGATAGGGAGAGTTGTAGGGGGCTGGAGGAGGTTTGAAATAAAGAATAGATTTGCCTTTCTAATCTCGGCTTTATTAACTTAAAAATCCTGTAGCTCATCTTCAACACCCAGTCCCAACTAAAGGCTGGAAAGAACTGAATTTAAGATGGCCACCACAAATCACATGACATCAACTACCAATGAGATTACAGCATATATCCCAAGGCAGGAAACAAACAACCAATCACAATACATCTTACTAAACATAAAGAATAATCACCACATTCACCCCTCCTTTTAAAACATACTCCAACCTAAATAACCTTTACAATTTATAATTAATTATTTACAACTAAAACTATGCACAGACAAAATTAAACTATTCAACATGACACAATACTAAGTGAGCAACAACAAATAGTAACATTGCACATAAGTATTAAGTATCTCTCAACTAAAACAATATAATATAATATTTCAACAATTTTAAATCATTACTATCAATTTAAAGGTCCATTTTCAATCGGTCGACCGGATATCTTGTTCGTGTCGACCTTCTTAACCTTGGTGAAATTCCTTGCCCTCCCACACCAGGAGACACAGAAGTATCTTCTGCAGGAAGGCTATCCATATCCTGATTTTCAATGGTTTCCGGATTAGAAATCCCATCAGGAGGTAAACTGGGACGGTCATGAACATCCATCGAGGGCTGACTAATAGAAGTATAATTATCTGCAGTCGGATTGGAAATATTCGTAGTATCTGTAACAGCATCCACATTATCTGAATCATGACTATTGTTAATATCCTCAGAAGAGGGCTGGCCACCACAAGGAGCCAAGTCTTTAATTGAAACGGTACTTTCTTTCCCATCTTGGAATCGAATATGAGCATATTGGGAATTTGCCTCCAACAGCTCCACCTCCTCCACTAAAGGATCATACTTTGACAATCTAACATGGCGTCGAAGCAGCACAGGTCCCTGCATAGTAAGCCATGAAGGTACCGAATATCCTGTAGTAGATCTCCGTGGATAGTTAAAGAGCCTTTCATGGGGGGTCACATTAGTAGCCGTTGAAAGCAATGATCTAATGGAATGCAGGGCATCAGGCAGTACCATTTCCCACTGTGTATTCTTAAGGTTCCGGGATGTCAAAGCCAACATAACTGCCTTCCAGATCACCCCATTGTATCGTTCGCACTGTCCATTACCCTGGGGAGTATAGGTGGTAGTTCTGCTAGTAGAAATTCCCCTACTCTGAAGGTATTCCTTCAACTGGGAAGACATAAAAGAACTTCCCTGATCCGAATGGATATACGCAGGCATCCCAAAGATGACAAAAAGTTGAGTCAGACATTTGATAACTGTAGCAGCTGATACATCTGCGCAAGGAAAAGCAAAAGGGAACCTTGAAAACTCATCCACAACAGTAAATACATATCGGTTTTGAGTAGTTGAAGGAAGAGGCCCCTTAAAATCGACGCTCAAACGTTCAAAAGGAGAAGTAGCCTTTATAAGATGAGCTCGTTGAGGCTTAAAGAAATTCGGTTTACACCGAGCACAGATAGAACATGATGAAGTCATACGCTTGACGTCTTCAACTGAAAAGGGCAAATTCTTACTGCGTACGAAGTGTATCATCCTCGTAACCCCAGGATGGCATAAGGCATTGTGAAGATTAATAAGCGTATCTCCGTGAATCACAGAACAATAAGCCCTCGACAGCGCATCAGCAGCAACATTATCCTTCCCCGGACGATAAACTATATCAAAATGGTAACATGCCAACTCAATCCTCCACCTCATTATTTTATCATTCTTAATCTTTCCAAAATGTTTGACATCAAACATAAAGGACACAGACTTTTGATCAGTTACCAACGTAAAATGTCGCCCCGATAAATAATGTCTCCATTTACGCAGTGCTTCTACTATTGCATACGCCTCTTTCTCTATTGAAGAATGCCTTTTTTTACTATTGTTCAAGGTACGTGAGAAAAAGGCCACAGGTCTTCCATTTTGGTTCAGAGTAGCCCCAATTGCAAAATCAGAAGCGTCTGTCTCAATCACAAAAGGAACCTGCTCATCAATAGAATGCACAACTGCTCCAAGGGTATCCTTTTTAAAATTATCAAAACACGTCCTGGCCTCCCATGATAAAGGATATGTTGTAACCCGAATAAGAGGCCGGATCTTCTGTGAAAAATTTGCAATCCAATTAGAATAGTAAGAAAAAAGTCCAACAACTCGTTGCAAAGCCTTAGAATTAGTAGGACAAGGTAAATCAATCAATGGTCGCAGACGTTCTGGGTCTGGTTTAATCTTGTTTCCCGAGATAATGTACCCCAGTAGATTTACCTCAGTGGTCGAAAAGGTACACTTCTCTTTATTAAAAGTTAAACCAACTTTTTCCGCAGCTTGGAGGAATCTTTCTAAATTAGAATCATGCTCCACCCTTGATTTGCCACACACCGTGATGTCATCTAAGTATGAAAAGGTGTCAGAGAGAGAGTTATCACTTAGAAAAGCATCCATTGCCCATTGAAAACAAGCAACACCATTAGTAACACCAAATGGTATTCGGCAAAACTGATACAGCTTTCCACCAGCCTCAAAGGCCGTATATGGTTGATCCTTCTTAACAATAGGAATCTGATGATAAGCACTCTTTAGGTCAATAGTGCTAAAAACCTTATACTGAGATACTTTATTGATAAGCTCATCAATCTTAGGCAAAGGGTACGCATCTAATTGAGTATACCTATTAATAGTTTGGGAATAGTCTATCACCATTCGTTTCTTATGTCTCTTGTTAGTCGTGACAACTACCTGTGCCCGCCAAGGCGAACAACTAGGTTCAATGATTCCTTCCAATATGAGACGTTGAACTTCAGAATTAATAAATTCTCTATCCTGACTGCTTTACCTTCTTGACTTGGTAGCAATTGGCTTACAATCCGGCATCAAATTGGAAAAAAGTGATAATGGAGAAATGGATAAAGAGGTTAATCCACAAATAGATAAAGGCGGCTTAGTCCCTCCAAATGAAAGACTGAGAGACTCGTGTAACTGAAGCACATCATGACCAATCAAAATATCCGCACAGAGATTAGGCAAAACAGATAGGCGTATATCAGTATACGTATTACCTAGAAGAATCAATTTCACAAGGCAACAACCAGCTACTTGTGAAGTGAGAGTCGTCTGAGCCATACACACCTGATAGGAAACAGGCGAAATTTTCAAATGCTTCTCCTTTGCAAACTGAAGACTTATAAAACTCTCGGTACTGCCCATATCTATAAGGGCCTTCACTTCCAACCCATTAACTTGGGCCGTAACTATAGCTTTGTTTAGGCCATGAGCAAATGCAGCAGAAATTGATGTAATAAACGCCCTATCTAAAGGCTGAATAGTCACAGAGGAGGTAGTTGAACCTGATGATTTACACACATGTGCGTAATGACCTCTCTTGCCGCATTTACTACACACAGCCTCCCGAGCAGGACACTTCAGACGAGGGTGCCGGACGTTCCCACAAAAATAACACTTCTGAATCCTAGAGGCAACAGCCGCTGAAGTAGAAACTGTTTCAGAATCTAGTAAACCACTCCTATTAAGTCCACATAATTCCTTTTCATCCGGAACTGCCGAAACCACAGTCACAGGCCGATTAAAAAGAGCATAAGAATCCGAACTTCTCTGAGCCACATCCAATGTAGAAGCTTGCTCAAAAGCACTCTTAAGATCCAAAGTCTTATTTTCTAACAACCACTGACGAATTGATCTAGACAGTAATCCATTAATGAAAGCATCCCGTACCGATTCTTCCTTATATTCTTCAGCCATCACGGCCTTATAATTACAGTTAACACGAAGGCACCGAAGTGCCTGTAAATAAGTATCCAAAGGTTCTCCCACCTGCTGCCTACGGGCAGATAGAAGGTGACGTGCAAATACCTCATTCTTTGGTTTAACAAAAATCTTTTCCAATGTAGAAATAGCCACTTCGTAAGTTTTACAGTCCAGAATATACTTATACACATCCGGAGCAATGTAGTTGATCAGCATATTGAGCTTATTTAGAGACTCTTGATCCAACACGCCCAAAAAGTTTTTAAATGTACAATACCAGTGTTTCCATTTATCATCCACTCCTGCAGAATTAGGGTCAGCATTGAATCATTCTGGTTGAAGATATCGCTCCATTCTCACATAAAGTTAATAAATTGAAATAAAGAATAGATTTGTCTTTCTAATCTTGGCTTTAATAACTTAAAAATCCTGTAGCACATCTTCAACACCCAGTCCCAAATAAAGGCTGGAAAGAACTGAATTTAAGATGGCCACCACAAATCACATGACATCAACTACCAATGAGATTACAGCATATATCCCAAGGCAGGAAACAAAGAACCAATCACAACACTTCTTACTAAACATAAAGAATAATCACCACAAGGTTACAGAGATAGGGAGGGTTGTAGGGTCTAGAAGATATTATAGAGATATTGAATATTGTGGGGGCTGGAGGAGGTTACAGAGATAGGTAGGTTTGTCGGAGCTGGTGGAGTTTACAGAGATACGGAAGGTTATAGGCGCTGGAGGAGGTTACAGCGATAGGGAGCATTGTAGGGTCTGGAGGAGGTTACAGAGATAGGGATGGTTCTAGGGGTTGGAGGAGGTTACAGAGATAGGACGAGTTGTGGGGGCTGGAGGAGTTTACAGAGATAGGGAGGGTTGTAGGGGCTGGAGGATGTAACAGAGATAGGGAGCATTGTAGGGCTGGAGGAGGTTACAGAGATAGGGAGGATTGTAGTGTGCTGGAGGAGATTACAGAGATAGGGAGTGTTGTAGGGGGCTGGGGGAGGTTGCAGGTATAGGGAGGGTTGTAGAGCCTGGAGGAGGTTAAAGGTATAGGGAGGGTTGTAGAGCCTGGAGGAGGATACAGAGATAGGGAGGTTTGCAGAGGCTGGAGTAGGATACAGAGATAGGGAGGGTTGTCGGGGCTGGAGGAGATTACAGAGATAGGGAGGGTTGTAGGCGCTGGAGGACGTTACAGAGATAGGGAGGGTTGTAGGGGCTGGAGAACGATACAGAGATAGTGAGTGTTCTAGGGGGCTGGAGGAGATTACAGAGATAGGGAGGGTTGTAGGGGGCTGGAGGAGGTTACAGATATAGGGAGGTTTGTAGGGGCTGGAGGAATTTATAGAGATAGGGAGGGTTGTATTGGGCTGGATGAGGTTACTGAGATAGGGAAGATTGTAGGGGCTGGAGGAGGTTACAGAGATAGTGAGTGTTTTAGGTGCTAGATGAGGTTACAGTGATAGGGAGTGTTTTAGGGGCTGGAGGAGGTTACAGAGATAGGGAGGGTTGCAGCGTCTGGAGGAGGATACAGGGATAGGGCGGGTAGTAGGGCCTGGAAGATGTTACAGAGATAGGGAGGTTTGTAGTGGCTGGCGGTGGTTACAGCGATAAGGAGAGTTGTAGGGGCTGCAAGATGTTACAGAGATAGGGAGATCTGTAGAGGGCTGGAGGAGGTTACAGAGATAAGGAGGGGTGTAGTGGCTTGAAGAGTTTACAGAGATAGTGCGGATTGTAGGGGCTGGAGGAGTTTACAGAGATAGGGAGGGTTGTACGGGCTGGACGAGGTTACTGAGATTGGGAGGGTTGTAGGGGCTGAAGGTGGTTACAGAGATAGGGAGGTTTGTGGGGGCTGGAGGAGTTTACAGAGATAGGGAGTGTTGTAGGGACTGGAGGAGCTTACAGAGTTAGAGAGAGTTGTAGGGGGCTGGAGGAGGTTACACAGATAGGGAGGGTTGTAGGGGGCTGGAGGAGGTTACAGAGATAGGGAGGTTTGTAGGGGCTGGAGGAGTTTACAGAGATAGGGAGTGTTGTAGGGACTGGAGGAGCTTACAGAGTTAGAGAGAGTTGTAGGGGGCTGGAGGAGGTTACACAGATAGGGAGTGTAGTAGGGGGCTGGAGGAGATTACAGAGATAGGGAGGGTTGTAGGGGGCTGGATGAGGTTACTGAGATAGGGAGGATTGTAGGGGCTGCAGGAGGTTACAGAGATAGGGAATGTTTTATGGGCTGGATGAGGTTACAGTGATAGGGGGGGTTGTATGGGCTGGAGGGGTTTACAGATATAGTGATGGTTGTAGGGGCTGGAAGATGTTACAGAGATAGGGAGTTATGTGGGGGCTGGAGGAGTTTACAGAGATAAGGAGTGTTGTAGGGGCTGGAGGAGGTTACAGAGTTAGAGAGAGTTGTAGGGGGCTGGAGGAGGTTACAGATATAGGGAGGTTTGTTGGGGCTGGAGGAGTTTACAGAGATAGGGAGGGCTGTAGAGGCCGGAGGAGGTTACAGAGATAGGGAGGGTTGTAGTGGCTGGAGGAGTTTTCAGAGATAGGGAGTGTTGCAGGGGGCTGGAGGAGGATACAGAGATAGGGAGGGTTGTAGAGGGCTGGAGGAGGATTCTGAGATAGGGAGGATTGTAGGGCTGGTGGAGGTTACAGTGAAAGGAAGTGTTTTAGGGGCTGGATAAGGTTACAGAGATAGCGAGTGTTTTAGGGGCTGCAGGGGGTTGTAGAGATAGGGAGGGTTGTAGGGGCAGGAAGAGATTAAAGAGATAGGGCGGTTTGTAGGGGCTGGGGGAGGTTACAGCGATAGCGAGGGTTGTAGGGTCTGGAGGATGTTACAGAGATAGGGAGGGTTGTAGGGCTGGAGGAAGTTACAAAGATAGGGAGGGCTTTAGGGGCTGGAGGAGGTTACAGAGATAGGGAGGGTTGTAAGGGTTGGAGGAGGTTACAGAGATGGGGAGGGTTGTAGGGCTGGAGGAGGTTACAGAGATAGGGAGGCTTGTAGGGGCTGGAGGCGGTTACAGAGATAGGGAGGGTTGTAGGGCTTGGAGGAGGTTGCAGAGATAGGGAAGGTTGTGAAGCTGGAGGAGATTACAGAGATAGGGAGTGATGTAGGGGCTGCAGGAGGTTACAGAGATAGGGAGGTTTGTAGGGGCTGGAGGTGCTTACAGTGATAGGGAGGGTTGTAGAGACTGGAGGATGTTACAGAGATAGGGAGATCTGTAGAGGGCTGAAGGAGGTTACAGCGATAGGGAGGATTGTAGGTGCTGGAGGAGGTTACATAGATAGGGAGTGTTGTAGGACTGTAGGAAGTTACAGAGATAGGGAGGGTTGTAGGGGCTGGAGGGGGTTACAGAGATAGGGAGGGTTGTAGGGGTTGGAGGATGTTATAGAGATTGGGAGGGTTGTAGAGCTGGAGGAGGTTTCAGAGATATGGAGGGTTGTAGGGGCTGGAGCAGGTTACAGAGATAGGGAGGGTTGTAGTGGCTGGAGGAGGTTACAGTGGAAGGGAGGTTTGTAGGGGCTGAAGGAGGTTACAGAGTTCCGGAAGGTTGTAGGGGCTGAAGGATGTTACAGAGATAGGGAGGGTTGTAGGGGCTGGAGGAGTTTACAGAGATCGGGAGAGTTCTAGCGATTGGAGGCGGTTACAGAGATAGGGAGTGTTGTAGCGGCTGGAGGATGTTACAGAGATAGGGAGGGTTGTAGGGGCTGGAGGAGTTTACAGAGATCGGGAGAGTTCTAGCGATTGGAGGAGGTTACAGAGATAGGGAGGGCTGTGGGGGCTGGAGGAGGTTTTAGAGATAGGGAGGGTTGTAGGGGCTGGAGAATGTTACAGAGATAGGGAGCATTGTAGGGGCTGGAGATGGTTACAGAGATAGGGAGGGTTGTAGGGGCTGGAAGATGTTACAGAGTTAGGGAGGGTTGTGGGGGCTGGAGGAGGTTACAGAGACAGGGAGTGTTGTTGGGGCTGGAGGAGGTTACTGATTTACGGAAGGTTGTAGGGGCTGGGGGAGGTTACAGATATAGAGTGGTTTGCAGGGGCTGGAGATTACAGAAACAGGGATGGCTGTAGGGCCTGGAGATGGTTACAGAGATAGGGAGGGTTGTAGGGGCTGGAAGATGTTACAGAGTTAGGGAGGGTTGTGGGGGCTGGAGGAGGTTACAGAGATAGGGCGTGTTGTAGGGTCTGGCGGAGGTTACAGAGATAGGGAGTGTTGTCGGGGCTGGAGGAGGTTACAGATATAGTGATGGTTGTAGGGGCTGGAAGATGTTACAGAGATAGGGAGATCTGTAGAGGCTGGAGGAGGTTACAGAGATCGGGAGGGTTGTAGGGGCTGGAGGAAGTTACAGAAATAGGGATAGTTGTAGGGGCTGGAAAATGGTACAGAAATAGGGAGGTTTGTGGGGGCTGGAGGAGGTTACAGAGATACCCGGTGTTGTAGATGCTGGAGGAGGTTACAGCGATAGGGAGGGTTGTAGGGGCTTGAGGATTTTACAGAGATAGGGAGAGTTTTAGGGGGCTGGAGGAGGTTACAGGTATAGAGAGGGTTGTAGGGGCTGGAAGACGTTACAGAGATACGGAGGTTTGTAGGTGCTGCAGGAATTTACAGAGATAGGGATGGTTGTTGGGGGCTGTAGGATTACAGAGATATGGAGAGTTGTAGGGGGCTGGAGGTGGTTACAGAGATAGGGAGAGATGTAGGGGGCTGGAGGAGGTTACAGAGATAGGGAGGGTTGTAGGGGGCTGGAGGAGGTTACAGACATAGGGAGCGTTGTAGGGCCTGGAGGAGGTTAAAGAGATAGGGAGGGCTAGAGTGTCAGGAGTGGATAACAGAGATAGGTAGGGTTTTACGGGCTGTAGGAGTTTACAGAGATAGGGAGGGTTGTAGGGGCATGGAGGAGGTTACAGAGCTAGGGAGGTTCATAGGGGCTGGAGGAGTTTACAAAGATATGGAGGGTTGTAGGCACTGGAGGATGTTACAGGGATAGGGAGGGTTGTAGGGGCTGGAGAAGGATACAGAGATAAGGAGTGTTGTAGGGGGCTGGAGGAGATTACAGAGATAGGGAGGTTTGTAGGGGGCTGGATGAGGTTACTGAGATTGGGAGGATTGTAGGGGCTGGAGGAGGTTACAGAGATAGGGAATGTTTTATGGGCTGGATGAGGTTACAGAGATAGGGTGTTTTTTAGGGGCTGGACGAGGTTACAGAGATAGGGAGGGTTGTAGGGGCTGGAGGAGGATATAGAGATAGGGAGGGTTGCAGGGGGCTGGAGGAGGTTACAGATGTAGGGATGGTTGTAGGGGCTGGAGGAGTTTATAGAGATAGGGTGGGTTGTAGAGGGCTGGAGGAGGTTACTGAGATAGGGAGGATTGTAGGGGCTGGAGGTGTTTACAGAGATAGGGAGAGTTGTAGAGGCTGGAAGATGTTACAGAGATAGGGAGATCTGTAGAGGGCTGGAGGAGGTTACAGAGCTAGGGAGGAATGTAGAGGCTGCATGAGGTTACAGAGATATTGCGGGTTGTAGGGACTGGAGGAGGTTACAGAGTTAGGGAGGGTTGTACTGGCTGGATGAGGTTACAGAGATAGGGAGGGTTGTAGGGTCTGGAAGATGTTACAGAGATAGGGAGGGTTGTGGGGGCTGGAGGAGGTTACAGATATAGGGAGTGTTGTAGGGGCTGGAGGAGATAACAGAGATACGGAAGGTTGTAGGGGCTGGAGTAGGTTACAGAGATAGGGAGGGTTGTAGGGGGCTGGAGGAGGTTACAGATATAGGGAGGGTTGTAGAGGCTGGAGGAGGTTACAGAGATACGGAAGGTTGTAGGGGCTGGAGGAGGTTACAGAGATAGGGAGGGTTGTAGGGGGCTGGAGGAGGTTGCAGAGACAGGGAGGGTTGTGGGGCTGGAGGAGATTACAGAGATATGGAGGGTTGTAGGTGCTGGAGGAGCTAACAGAGATAGGGAAGTTTGTAGTGGCAGGAGGAGGTTACAGAGATTGGGAGTGTTTTAGGGGCTGGAGGAGGTTACAGAGTTAGGGAGGGTTGTAGGTGCTGGAGGAGGATACAGAGATAGGGTGGGTTGTATGGGGCTGGAGGAGGTTGCAGAGATAGGGAGGGTTGTGAGGCTGGAGGAGATTACAGAGATAGGGAGGGATGTAGCGGCTGGAAGAGGTTACAGAGATAGGGTGAGTTGTAGGGTCTGGAGGAGGTTACAGAGATAGGGAGGGTTGTAGGGGCTGGAGTTGGTTACAGAGAAAGGGAGAGTTGTAGGGGCTGGAGGAGTTTGCGGAGATAGGGAGGGTTGTGAGGCTGGAGGAGATTACAGAGATAGGGAGGGATGTAGCGGCTGGAAGAGGTTACAGAGATAGGGCGGGTTGTATGGGCTGGAGGATGTCACAGGGATAGGGAGGGTTGTAGGGGCTGGAGGAGGTTACAGAGATATGGAGGGTTGTCGTGGGCTGGAGGAAGGTACAGAGATAGTGAAGGTTTAGGGGCTGGAGGAGGTTACTGAGATAGGGAGTTATGTATGGGCTGGAGGTGTTTACAGATATAGGGAGAGTTGTAGGGGGCTGGAGGAATTTGCAGAGATAGGGAGCATTTTGTGGGCTGGAGGAGGGTACAGAGATAGGGAGGGTTGTAGGGGGCTGGAGGAGGTTACAGAGATTGGGAGTGTTGTAAGTGCTGGAGGAGGTTACAGAGATCGGGAGTGTTGTATGTGCTGCAGGAAGTTACAGAGATAGGGAGGGAAGTAGGGGGCTGGAGGAGGTTACAGAGATAGGGAAGTTTGTAGTGGCCTGGAGGACATTACAGAGATAGGGAGGGTTGTAGGGGCTTGAGGTGGTTACAGAGATTGGGAGGGTTGTAAGGGCTGGAGTAGGTTACAGAGATAGTGGCCTAGAAATTCAGTTGTTTGCGCCAGCCGCTAGCGCCTTAGGAGGAGGAGATGTGGGGTTCTAAGCGGCTAGCGCCCGGGCGCAGCACGATCTGCGCCTCTCACCAACTTCAGTTAAGATTTAGCGGTGGCGCCATGTCTTTGCGCCCGCTCAGCTGCGCGCGCAGATCCTGACGTCATTTCATTGTGCAACGCCCTTTGTGCGCCCCAAACCGGAAATTCAGTGGCGCCGGCCTATTGTGTGCCTGGCGCCCCTAGCGACTGGTAGAGCGGAACGGTTCCCAGTCGCTGTGGGGCGCGGGGTGCGCTAATCAAAGTGCAGTCCTCCTGCAGTAGAAATGGCAGCCATTTTGCACCACTCCTTCTTTGTGAGAGACGGATCTTTGGAGAGAGACAAAGGTAGAGAGGTTTCTGGTTTGGCTCAACACTCGCACAGGTACTTGTGGCTTCAGGCCACAGCTTTGCACTTGTCTTTAACTTCAGAGCCATAGCATTGATTGGAAACATATAATGGGGGCTGCAATGGGTGGAAATGTTGGGCTTCTCCATTGCATTCAAAGGGCTCAGAGACGCCGTGAGAGAGTGCCAGTCATGGCCAGACGGAGAAGGGGCAACAGGCATCGGCAAAGGAGGCCTTACCCACCCAGGGTATACCGCCAGCAGTTCTCATATCTGAACATGTCTGACGAGCAGTGTGTTCGGAGGCTGCGATTCAGAAGGGCGGTGGTCACTGCGATCTGCCACCTGCTTCGCGGAGATCTGCAGCCACAGCTGAGGAGCAGAACGTCTCTGTCGGTGGCAGTGAAGGTGACGGTGTCTCTCAACTTCTATGCCACCGGCTCCTTCCAATCCGCTACTGGGGACATTTCCAACAGCTCCCAGTTTGCGGTACATTGCTGCATCCACCAGGTGACCAATGCCCTTTTCAGAAGGAGACGTCAGTTCATCTCCTTCTCCATGACCGTTGACAAGCAGCAACAGCGTGCAATGGGCTTTGCAGCATTAGCAGGCTTCCCCATGCTGCAGGGCGCCATTGACTGCATGCATGTGGCTTTGCGGGCTCCTCTAGAGAATGCCGAGGATTACCGCAACCGGAAGGGCTACCATTCGCTCAACGTGCAGTTGGTGTGAGACCACAGGCAGCTCATCCAAGCTGTCAATGCCCGCTTTCCAGGCAGCAGCCACGATGCCTTCATCCTGCGCCAGACTTCTGTGGCAGACATGTTCCAGGCCCAGCCTCACCCACGAGGATGGCTTCTCGGGGACAAAGGCTATCCTTTGTGCACCTGGCTGGTGACCCCGCTCCGTGCGCCCAGCACCCCTGCTGAAGAGGGATACAATGACAGCCATCAAGCAACCAGGAACATCATTAAGCAAACAATCAGCGTCCTGAAGCAACGGTTCCGCTGTCTGGATCGTTCCGGAGGAGCCCTACAGTACTCGCCTGAGTGAGTCTCCCATTTCGTGGTCGTGTGCTGCATGCTGCACAACCTGGCTATCCGCAGGACTCAGCCACTGCCACCAGACATTGGAGGACCACCAGAGGAGGAGGAGGAGGAGGAGGAGGAGGAGGACCAGCACAGGAGGGAGGCAGAAAGTGCAAGGGCCGCCCGTCGGCAGCTTATTGCAAGTCAGTTCTAGGCCCCCTCTCAGGGAATGGCTTGTGCCAATGGCACAAGATGAATGTAGCCGCTCCACAAGCCCTCAGCCGAGCAGGGCAACCAGGACTTCCAAAAAAAAGCATGGACAGTGCGATTTCAGAAAATTTATTACTTTGATACCTCTGTGCCCTTCCCACATGACAAACTAATGGAGAGAAGCCCCCCCCAAAAAAACAAATAGACCAGTCTCGGCCTTTCCAAAAAAACAAATAGACCAGTCTCGGCCTTTACAAGTGAAACAAAACATTTGGCCACACCTTCTACTTTTTCCCCCGCGAGGGTGATGCGTTTCGCATCCGTGACTGGCCCCTGCCCGCCCTGCAGCTCCTCCTCAATGGGACCCCAGTGGCTGCAGCAAGGCTGGGGGAAGGCTGCTGAGGGTCAGATGGCGAGACGGCAGATGCCCTTGGGGGTCGGCCTGGACCAGCTCTGGGCCTGGAGGGGTCGGCTGCTGACTGCTCCAACTCTGCTTGGGCGGCAGCAGTCTGTCCAGCGGCTGGTGGCAGCTGCAATGGCGGAGTGGCAGTGTCGGCTGCAGGAATGCTGCCAACCTGACAGATCACAGGTACTCCCTGGTCGCCTGAGACATTGGCACTCGCACGGGCCAGCACTGCAGCATGCGCAGCAATCTGCTGAAGCACAGACTGCTGGGCTGCTGCGGCACGGCGAGTGCCCTGGCGATGCCTGGCTGATCCAGCGAGGGTGGCAGCAGTTAGTGCCCGTGTGGCCCTGGTCTGTGTCCGCATGACACCAGCCAGTGAATGCACGGCACGACTGAGCACTTGGCTAGAAGCCGCCTGTGCTGCCGCAAAGTCCTGCAGACTCCTGGCCTGTGCTGCACTGAATTGTTGCAGACTCCTGGCCTGTGCTGCCCCGAATTCCTGCACACTCCTTGACAGTGACTCTATGGAGTCAGGCATCCTTGCCACTGCAGCCATGAGCTCAGTGTGCCTGCGCTCAGCCTGGGCGGCCATTTCCGCTAGGAGCCGCACCTCCTCTGCGCTCACCGTAGCAGGACTGGAGGCCGCACTCACCCTCCGGGGAGAAGGCCGCCGAGCTTCCCCACCCCTCCCGCGTTGCTGCAGCCCGCTGGGCCCCGGAGCTTCACTCTCCTCCGACCCTTCCCCCCTGCTCCCCTCCAGGGAAGACGTGTCCCCATCATCGCCATGGGCTGCCTCGGCTGAGGGTGGCACTGATGGTCCGGCTTCCGCATCCTCCTCCTCGCCCTCCGATTCACTCACAGTGCCAGCTTGAGGGCCCGCCTCCTCACCTGGCGATTCAGCATCTGAAAGCAGGAAGGCACAAGAGTTGCTTTAGAGTGAGGACAGGGCGGCAGCGAGGGAGGCATAAGTGCTGCTATGCACTGCATTGGTCCGACAGTGGCAAAGGATGCTGTTCTGAGGCGCAAGTGGAAAGAGAGAGGTCAAAAAGGTGATGCCCTTACCATTGGGGCCCACAACAGGGTCGGCATCTCCACTGGCGACGGGGCCAATCAGCCGGCCTGACATAATGCGCTCCACACGCTGCTCCAGGTCAGAGAGCTGTTTGAGGTCAGGACGGCCTCCCCCGGTCTCACACTGCTGCCTTCGGTTGTGCGCCACCTTGCCCTGCAAGAGAAAGGACGGCCTCTAAGTACAGTGTGAAGCCCTGATCTTGTCTGCACTGCCTCCCATGGTGGACTAGCCCTGACAGTGTGAAGCCCTGATCTTGTCTGCACTGCCTCCCATGGTGGACTAGCCCTGACAGTGTGAAGCCCTGATCTTGTCTGCACTGCCTCCCATGGTGGAATAGCCCTGACAGTGTGTAAAGTCCTGAATGTGCAAGTGATTTTCATGACAGTCCCATAGCTGCTGGATGAGGGCTGGGCATTAGGGCTTTCAGGTCCCTTTGCCCATAAACTGAGGTGCACATGCAGGGATGAGGAGGACACTAGAAAGGGTACTCACCCTGACAACCCGAGTGAGGTCGTTGAACTTTTTTCGGCATTGTACAGGAGTCCTGGCAACCACGCTGTTGGAGGTCACCCTGTTTGACACCTCCCTCCAGGCTTTCCGACAGGCGCTGGGCAGCGGCCTCCTGCCACCTTCAGGGAACAGAACATGGCGCCTGCGCTCCACTGCGCCAACCAGCACCCTCAGGTCACCCTCGCTGAAGCGCTGCGCTCTCTCCCTGGCCTTCTCCATTGTCCTGGGCGTTGTACCGGCGCCAGAGTGTCTGCCTTCAATCAGCAACTCTCCGCACCTGCGCTGCGCCCGCCCTCGGGGGTATCGCCCCGGGCCGCCGGCTTAGCGCCTAATGATAGTCGTGCATCGCCTGTTTTAGCGCAGCAGCAACCTCTTGGGGCGATGCAACTGAATATCGGCGAAGGTGGCGCTAAGTTGCGCCGGGCGCAAACTTTAGCGGCCGCCCGGCTGTAGCGCCCCAAACGTGGCTATACTGAATTTCTAGGCCAGTGAGTGTTGTAGGGGCTGGAGGAGGTTACAGAGATAGGGAGGGTTGTAGGGGGCTGGAGGAAGTTAAAGAGATAGCGAGGGTTGTAGGGGCTGGAGGCGTTTACAGAGATGGGGAGGATTGTAGGGCCTGGAGAAGGTTACAGAGATAGGGAGTGTTGTAGGTGCTGGAGGAGTTTATAGGGATAGGGAGGGTTGTAGAGGCTGGAGGTGTTTACAGAGATAGGGAGGGTTGTAGGGGCTGGAGCATGTAACAGAGATAGGGAGCATTGTAGGGCTGGAGGAGGTTACAGAGATAGGGAGGGTTGTAGGGGGCTGGAGGAGGTAACAGAGATAGCGAGGGTTGTAGGTGCTGGAGGAGGTTACAGAGATAGGGACGGCTGTAGCGGGCTGCAGGAGGTTGCAGAGATAGGGAGGGTTGTGGAGCTGGAGCTGCTAACAGAGAAAGGGAGGGATGTAGGGGCTCGAGGATGTTACACAGATAGGGCGGTTTATAGGAGCTGGAGGAGGTTACAGAGATAGGGCGGGTTTTAGGGGCTGGAGGTGGTTACAGAGATAGGGCGTGTTGTATGGTGTTGGTAGTAGTTACAGAGATAGGGAGGTTTGTAGGGGGCTGGAGGAGGTTACAGAGATACGAAGGGTTGTAGTGGCTGGAGGAGGTTACAGAGATAGGGAGGGTTGTAGGAGCTGGAGGTGGTTACAGAGATAGTGAGGGTTGTAGGGGCTGGAGGAGGTTACAGAGATTGGGAGGGTTGTAAGAGCTGGAGGAGGTTACAGAGATAGGGAGGGTTGGAGTGGCTGGAGGAGGTTACAGAGATAGGGAAGGTTGTAGGTTCTGGAGGACGTTACACAGATAGGGAGGGTTTTAGAGGCTGGAGGTGGTTACAGAGATAGGGAGGGTTGTAGGGGCTGGAGTATGTTACAGAGATAGTGAGCGTTGTCGGGGCTGGAGGAGGTTACAGAGATAGGGAGGTTTGTAGAGGCTGGAGGAGGTCACAGAGATAGGGAGGGTTGTAGGGTCTGGAGGAGGTTACAGAGATAGGGAGGGTTGTAGGGGGCTGGAGGAGGTTAAAGAGATAGGGAGGGTTGTAGGGGCTGGAGGAGATTTCAGAGATAGGGAGGATTTAAGGCCTGGAGGAGGTTACAGAGATAGCGAGGTTTGTATGGGCTGGATGAAGTTACAGAGATAGGGAGGGTTGTAAGGGCTGGAGGAAGTTACAGAGATAGGGAGGGTTGTAGGTGCTGGAGGAGGTTACAGAGATAGGGACGGTTGTAGGGGGCTGGAGGATGTTACAGAGATAGGGAGTATTGTAGCGGGCTGGAGGAGGTTGCAGAGATAGGAAGGTTTGTGGAGCTGGAGTCAGTCAGAGGAGCAGGTTGTGTTGCCAGCTGCTCCTGCTGCTGTGGGGAGAGAGAATTGCAGACGGAGTGAATACACATGCTGAAGATGGGCTGCTGAGATTTTAGTGTTTTTAGTGTCTAAAGTGGGGGAAAAAAAAGTTTCATTTCATTTCAATTTTTAAAAAGGTTTTAAAATTAAATTTAGTTCTAGTTAAGTTAGTTTAGTTTAGGTTAGTTTAAGTTTAGATTAGTCTAAACAAAGTAGAGAAGGAAAAGACCGCCAGAAAGACTACCAAAGAAAAAAAAACACCCAGAGGAAAATAGAGGAAAAAAAAAAGCCAAAGCAAAAAAAAAAAAAGAAACAAGAGAAGAACTACACAAACCAGTGAACGGCAGCCACACGGGGCTTCAGCAGCGGTGTTTGAGTCGGCGGCATCGGGACCGAGTTCGAGGAGGCGAGGTGACTCGGGCCGCAGCCCAGCGGTCCAGCAACCGGCACAGCCGAGGGGACTCGGGCCACATCCCAGAAATCGGAACGCAGCCCGGCAACGGGCACAGCGGAGAGGACTCGGGCCACATCCCAGAAATCGGCACAGCCGAGGAGATCCGGAACGCAGCCCGGCAATCGGCACAGCGGAGAGGACTCGGGCCGCATCGCAGAAATCGGCACAGCCGAGGAGATTCGGAACGCAGCCCGGAAATCCAGCAATCAGCACAGCCGAGGGGACTCGGGCCACAGCCCAACAATCCAGCATGGGAAAGGCCCGAGGAGCCAGGCCAGCAGGCACAGAGACCTCTGAGGAGAAGGAGAGCAACCAGAAGGCTCGCAACCAAGACCGTGAGTACAGGGCCCAGGGAGGGAGGCCCAGGGAAAGGCCCGAGGAGCCAGGCCGAAACAGAGGCCCAGAGACCTCTGAGGGGGAGGGGAACAGCCCGAAGGCACCGGGAAACAGTGGCTCACAGACTCAGACCTGAGAAGGGTGAACCCAGGAGCCGAGGCCCAGGGACCACGGGGTCGGAGAGGGGGACCGGGAAAGTTCGCGAACAGGGAGAGGGTAACACCAAACCCGGGGCCCCAGAAAAGCTTATTCTAAGATCAACAATACTTTACCAAAAATGAGCGAATCAGAAGATCCACAACAGCCCCGCTTCCAGATTCCCCCCAACACCACAAAAAAAGCTATAAAAACGATCAAGCATGCTCAGATGAGAGAAAAACCAGAAACTCTCTTTACTGACTGTTACAACAATGGGACAAAAAGTAACCTCATATTCTACTCAGATCAGCCAGCGGCTTGGATCAGAGCAATAAAATCACACTATACCAGTGTTAAGCTAAAAAATACCGCAAATGGGTCCATAATGAAAATTAACACACCAGGAGACAGTTCAATCACGACTGTCAACGCGTACAATACCGGAACAATATTAGTGCAAGGCAACCTCGACAAATTTGCAACGGCCTTCAGGACACTGAAAAGATCAACTACGAGGGGAATGAACAGCCCCAGAGTGGCCCGCACTCCCCCCAACATTGACAACTTACCAGGAGAAAATCTGCATGGTCAAGGGATGAACGAGCCACACAGTTCAAACCAGACACTAACCCCGGGGAACCACAGCCACACGATACAACTGACAAACCCCAGCATAACTACCACGGAGGAAGCCACACATAGTTCCCCTACCATTCCCAGCCCACCAAGAGAAGAGCAGCATAGCCAGGAAGTGAGTGAGCCTTCCAGGGCCGACCAGCTTAGCCAGGAAGTGAGTGAGCCTTCCAGGGCCGACCAGACACATACCCCGGGATCACACAGCCAGATACAACCAAAAGATAAATTTTATCAATTAGAGATAGAGATGGTTAAACTTAGAGAGGAGGTCCTCAAATTGAATGACAAACAAAAGCAGGAGAGGGAGAGACACAAGAGAGAGCTGAATAGACTTGATAACCAGGTGAATCTACTTAAGAATCAGGTGAAAGAGCTGCAGGAAAAAGAAGAGAGCCATAGAGGAGAGAAAACACCATTAGACCAGCAACCAGAGACTAGAGATAAGACAAGACAGAGCCGGACGGAACGGCTGCACTCCCACACGGAACAAAAGCAACAGACACACAATACAAGGGGTGCCACACAGACCGACCAGCATGCTGACTCGCAATCTTCCCCCACCACCATGGAACCACAAGCGAGCCGCTCACAAGAGGTACGCACACACCAGACACCCCAGCCCAGCACACACACTATGAGTCCAGGCGAAAGCCACCAGACAGTAAACACAAACAAGGCTGACGTCGTAATACTCATAGACTCAAATGGGAAATTTCTATGGGAGAAAAAGCTCTTCCCTAGAAGTAAAGTAGAAAAGATTTGGTGCCCAACAACAGACAGAGCCATGGGATGGCTGACCAAAGCCAGATTAGGCTCCCCCCAACACATAATAATACACACGGGCACAAATGACCTAAAGGCCAAACAGAAAGAGGTAGCAACATCGCTCAGAGCAATGATTAGGAAGGCAAGCAGTACATTTCCAAACACTAGAATCACTGTTTCCACAATATTGCCGAGAACAGACTTCAACAACAACACAATTCATGAGATAAATGCCAGCATAGCAACAGAATGCGAATCAAACCACAACGTACACCTGGCCCAACACCCCACCCTCGATGAAGAATGTCTTTACGACCACGTCCACATCCAAAGGCAAAAAATATCGATCTTTGCTAAAGCCCTGAAGGACGTCGCTTTTAACCGGGTCCATACCCAGACTCCAAGAGGACCCCCCCCCGACCACCAGAGATCAGCGGGGTACATATCAGGAACACTACAAAGACCACCACCACACCAACCGAGACCGGAGAGGATCCCCATGCAAAACAACATTATCAGACCTGCACCACTCCTGTCCCACAGGGGAATAGGACCGCTACCAGCCAGACAGAGGGAGAGATGCACAGGACGTACGCAATACCTCAGACAGAAACAATCCATTAAGAGACAATAAGCAGATGTGCAGCAGCATCTACTTCCGCCTTATGGATCAAGGACTAATTAATAGAAAGAACTGTAACCAAATTGTATTAACTTTTGTAGACAACTGGGGTGATCTTTTTTTTCCCCACACTTAGACACGACAAACACGTACCACTCTTTAACCTATCATAGAAAAAGATAAAACTTAACATGAAATCCTTATATATTTCGACCTGGAATATCCAAGGTCTACGCTCTTCACTGCGAGAAGTGAAGAGTAGGACCCCAGAGTTCATAGAGGAAACTAAAGATCTAGATATTATCATTTTACAGGAAACTTGGTATAAAGGAAAAGGACACACCGGCTGTCCCCAAGGGTACACTGAGCTAGTGGTCCCCTCCAATAAATTACCAAGTGTAACCCAAGGCAGAGACTCCGGAGGCATACTGATCTGGTTTAAAACAGAACTTAAGAATTACATCAAATTTATAAAAAAGGGCGAAAACCATATGTGGCTCAAACTTGAGAGGGAGATTATCTCAAACACCCAAGATGTTTACATTTGCGCACTTTATATCCCTCCAATCGATTCCCCGTACTACAAAGAGGACACCTTCTCCAACATGGAGGGGGAAATTATCCAATACCAGGCCCAGGGGAACGTGTTGATCTGTGGGGACCTCAATTCAAGAACGGGCGAAGAACCAGACTTCACCAATAATCAGGGAAACAATTACGTATTCAGGAATAACCACTTTGACATCCCTTCCCTTCCATACAGGCATAACTGCGACAAGCAGTCAAATACCAACGGTAAACAGCTACTACAGCTCTGTCGAAACCTGGGTCTGTACATTGTCAATGGTAGGTTCATAGGAGACCTCCTAGGAAGATCGACCTACTGCTCACCTCTTGGCTGCAGCACAGTAGACTATATGATTACAGACTTGGACCCATCCTCTTTCAGAGCATTCACAGTCAAACCACAAACAACACTGTCAGATCACAGTCAAATTACTATGTTTCTCAAAAAGACAGAAACAAACAACATAGAAACACAACCCAGTAAACTGTACAACACCAAAAAATCGTACAGATGGGCCAAAAACGACACAGAAAAATACCAGAAAACAATTAGCAATGCATCAACTCAAGCTCTCTTAGACACCTTTCTGGATAACATATACACTCACAATAAAGAAGGCGTAAACCGGGCAGTTAGTAAACTAAACAATATTTTTGATAATTTGGCAACAAATGCAAACTTGAAAGCTCGCAAGAACAAACCCAAAACAAAAAACTATGAAAAATGGTTTGACCATGATTGCCATAACATGAGGAAAAAACTTAGAAAACTATCAAACCAAAAACACAGACATCCAGAAAACGAGGAATTACGCCTTACTTATTGTCAGACGCTAACACAATACAGAAACACACTCAGGACCAAAAAAGAGCAATTTATTAAGAATACACTCAGCTCCATGGAGGAATCCATTGAGTCGAATTGTTTCTGGGACAACTTGAAAACACTACACAAAAAACAACACGACGATTTGTCCATTCAAAATGGGGACACATGGGTAAACCACTTTGAAAAATTATACCAGAAAAACACACTAGGACCAGAGCAACACCAAATACGCAAAAAACTTGAAAAGCTTGAAATGGCCATAAAAGATAACCAAAACCCGCTAGACGCCATAATAACAGAAAAAGAACTTCTTGAAAAACTCAAGGACCTGCGACCAGGAAAAGCTTGCGGGACAGACGGCATACTAAACGAGATGATTAAACACGCAGACGACAAACTGAAACTGGCTATCCTAAAACTCTTCAACTTGGTTCTGAGTGTCGGTTATTTCCCTGACATCTGGAACAAAGGACTCATAACACCCATATACAAAAGTGGGGACAAAATCGACCCAAACAACTATCGAGGCATCTGTGTAAACAGTAACCTGGGGAAGGTATTCTGTAGCATCATAAACAAAAGACTTATAAACTTCCTTGAAGAGCACAATGTCTTGAGTAAAAGCCAAATTGGATTCCTGCCAAACTATAGAACATCCGATCATATCTTCACCCTACAGACCCTAATTGACAAACACGTTCACCATAACAAAAGCAAAATCTACGCATGCTTTGTAGATTTCCAGAAGGCTTTCGACTCCATCTGGCATGACGGTTTATTCCTGAAACTTATCGAAAGCGGGGTAGGAGGTAAAACATATGATGTAATTAAATCAATGTATACAAACAATAAATGTGCAGTTAAAATTGGAGACAAACAAACAAAATACTTCCCACAGGGGCGGGGGGTGACGCAGGGCTCGCCAATCTCACCGACACTCTTTAATATTTACATTAATGGATTGGCAAAACTACTTGAACAATCTACAGCACCCGGCCTCACCCTATATGAATCCAAGGTTAAATTCCTCCTCTATGCCGACGACCTGGTTCTGCTGTCACCAACTAAGGAGGGTCTACAGCAGAACCTGGACCTGCTGGAGTCGTACTGCCAGACTTGGGCCCTGACAATAAATCCCCAAAAAACCAAAGTCCTTGTGTTCCAGCAAAGATCCAAACAACATGGACCCACAATAAATTTCAGAGTAGGAACAACCAAAATTGAACAAACCACTCACTACACATACTTGGGCTTAAAAATCAGTTCTACGGGAAACTTCAAACTGGCTGTGAATGAACTGAAAGAGAAAGCAAGAAGGGCTTTCTATGCCATCAAAAAATCAATCCAAATAGAAATCCCAATTAGCATTTGGCTCAAAATTTTCAAATCAGTAATTGAACCAATTGCACTCTATGGCAGTGAGGTCTGGGGACCACTAACACAACAAGATTTTGCAAAATGGGACAAACACCCAATTGAGATCCTACATGCGGAATTCTGTAAAAGTATCCTCCGGACTCAAAGGAAAACAGTAAACAACGCATGCAGGGCGGAACTAGGCCAATACCCATTAATAATCACTATCCAAAAAAGAGCCACCAAATTTTGGAATCACCTACAAATGAGCAACCCCCAATGCTATCACTACGACGCCCTGAAATGCCAAGAGCTGACCATAAAGAAGAATACCCTCAGTCAACTAGTCCTGGGACTCAATAAAGTAACTAATAACAATACTAACAATAACCAGCCCCAGGACAGTGACAGGGTAACACAAAGAATTCGACCCAACACAATCGTCGCTAAGCAAAAGGAAAAATATCTGTCATATTGGGCAGAAACAACAAAAACCCAAAGCAAACTCAATTGCTACTTGGCCCTAAACAGACAATACAACATAGCTGATTACCTGACCATGGTAAAGGATAACAAACTGAGAAGAACCTTGACAAGGTACAGACTTAGCGAACATAGCCTAGCGATCGAAAAAGGCAGACACAGGCAGACCAGGCTGCCAAGAGAAGACAGGATATGCTCTCACTGCAGTCAGGGAGTAGTTGAGACAGAGATGCACTTCCTCACAGCCTGTGGAAAATATCAGGGCATCAGAGAGAATTTCTATCAAAAATTCTCACAAATATGCCCTGAATTCAGAAATCTGACTGACAACCAAAAACTCCCATTCCTACTGGGGGAGGAGAGAAGCTGTGTAACACTGGCGGCACACTATGTTACAGCTTGCCATGAACAGAGGGACAACCAGTAAACTAAGACAAGAGTATATATAAACAAGGCGAAAATATATTTATAAACTCAGGGATATACCTGTTTATACACTGTATGAATGGAACCGCGTTTATGTGTTCAACCATAAATGTATTTTGATGCTTTGGCAACATAAGATGTACCTTATCATGCCAATAAAGCGATTTGTATTGTATTGTATTGTATTGCTAACTGAGATAGGGAGGGTTGTTGGGGGCTTGAGGATTTTACTCAGATAGGGCGGTTTGTAGGGGCTGGAGGAGGTTACAGAGATAGGGAGGGTTGCAGGGGCTGGAGGAGGTTACAGAGATATGGCGGGTTTTAGGGGCTGGAGGTGGTTACACAGATAGGGACGGTTGTAGGGGGCTGGAGGATGTTACAGAGTTAGGGAGGGTTGTAGGGGGCTGGAGGAGGTTACTGTGATAGGGAGGATTGTAGGTTCTGGAGGAGGTTACTGAGATAGGGAGGCTTGTAGGCGCTGGAGGAGGTTACAGAGATAGGGAGGGTTTTAGGGGCTGGATGAGGTTACAGAGATAGGGAGTGTTCTGGGGGCTGGAGGAGGTTGCAGAGATAGGGAGGGTTGTGGGGCTGGAGTAGCTAACAGAGATAGGGACAGCAGTAGGGGCTCGAGGATGTTACAGAGCTAGGGCAGTTTGTAGGGGCTGGAGGATGTTACAGAGATAGGGAGGGTTGTAGGGGCTGGAGGAGGTTACAGAGATAGGGCGGGTTTTAGGGGCTGGAGGTGGTAACAGACATAGGGCGTGTTGTATGGTGTTGGAAGATGTTACAGAGATAGGGATGTTTGTAGGGTGCTGGAGGAGGTTACAGAGATAGGGAGGGTTGTAGGGCTGGAGGAGGTTACAGATATAGGGAGGTTTGTAGGGCTGGAGGAGGTTACGTAGATAGCGAGGGTTGTAGGAGCTGGAGTTGGTTACAGAGATAGGGAGGGTTTTAGGGGCTGGAGGAGATTACACAGATAAGGAGGGTTGTAAGAGCTGGAGGAGGTTACAGAGATAGGGAGGGTTGTAGGTGCTGGAGGAAGTTACAGAGATAGGGAGGGTTGTAGGGGGCTGGAGGAGGTTACAGAGATAGGGAAGGTTGTAGGGGGCTGGAGGATGTTACAGAGATAGGGAGAGTTGTAGGGGCTGGAGGAGGTTACAGAGATAGAGAGGTTTGTAATATCTGGAGGAGTTTACAGAGATAGGGAGTGTTGTAGGGGGCTGGAGGATTTTACAGAGATAGGGATGATTGTAGGGCCTGGAGGAGGATACAGAGATAGGGAGTGTTGTAGGGGCTGGAGGAGGTTACAGAGATAGGGAGGTTTGTAGAGGCTGGAGGAGGTTACAGAGATAGGGAGGGTTGTAGGGTCTGGAGGAGGTTACAGAGATAGGGAGGGCTGTAGTGGGCTGGAGGAGGTTTACAGAGATAGCGAGGGTTGTAAGGGCTGGAGGAGGTTACAGAGATAGGGCGGGTTGTAGGTGCTGGAGGAGGTTACAGAGATAGTGACGGTTGTAGGGGGCTGGATGATGTTACAGAGATAGGGAGTGTTGTATGGGCTGGACGAGGTTACTGAGATAGGGAGGACTGTAGGGGCTGGAGTAGGTTACAGAGATAGGGATTGTTATAGGTGCTGGAGGAGGTTACAGAGATAGGGAGGGTTGTAGGGGCTGGATGAGGTTACAGAGTTGGGGAGTGTTGTAGCGGGCTGGAGGAGGTTGCAGAGATAGGGAGGGTTGTGGAGCTGGAGTTGCTAACAGAGATAGGGAGGGATGTCGGGGCTCGAGCATGTTACACAGATAGGGCAGTTTGTAGGGGCTGCAGGATGTTACAGAGATAGGGAGGGTTGTAGGGGCTGGAGGAGGTTACAGAGATAGGGCGTGTTGTATGGTGTTGGAAGATGTTACAGAGATAGGGATGTTTGTAGGGTGCTGGAGGAGGTTACAGAGATAGGGAGGGTTGTAGGGCTGGAGGAGGTTACATAGATAGGGAGGGTTGTAGGAGCCGGAGGTGGTTACAGAGATAGGGAGGGTTTTAGGGGCTGGAGGAGGTTACAGAGATAGGAAGGGTTTTAGGGGCTGGAGGAGATTACACAGATAGGGAGGGCTGTAGGGCTGGAGATGGTTACAGATATAGGGAGGGTTGAAGGGGTTGGAGGAAGTTACAGAGATCTGGGAGGGATGTAGGGCTGGAGGAGGTTACAGAGATATGGAGGGTTGTAGGGCTGGAGGAGGTTACAGAGATTGGGAGGGTTGTAAGAGCTTCACAGAACTTCACAGAAACCCCACAGTGCAGATAGAGACCATTTCGGCCCATCGAGCTTGCACCGACACATATCCCACCCGATCCCCGTAACCCCTACACCGACACATATCCCACCCTATCCCCGTAACCCCACGTATTTAATCCCCCTGACACTAAGTGTCAATTTATCATAGCCAATCAACCTAACCCGCACATCTTTGGACTGTGGGAGGAAACCGGAGCACCCGGAGGAAACCCACGCAAACACGGGGAGAATGTGCAAACTCCACACAGACAGTCGCCCGAGGCCGGATTCGAACCCGGGTCCCTGGTGCTGTGAGGCAACAGTGCTAACCACTATGCCACCGTTACAGAGATAGGGAGGGTTGTAGGGGCTGGAGGAGGTTACAGAGATAGGGCGGGTTGTAGGTGCTGGAAGAGGTTACAGAGATAGTGACGGTTGTAGGGGGCTGGATGATGTTACAGAGATAGGGAGTGTTGTATGGGCTGGATGAGATTACTGAGATAGGGAGGACTGTAGGGGCTGGAGTAGGTTACAGAGATAGGGATTGTTATAGGTGCTGGAGGAGGTTACAGAGATAGGGAGGGTTGTAGTGGCTGGTTGAGGTTACAGAGTTGGGGAGTGTTGTAGCGGGCTGGAGGAGGTTGCAGAGATAGGGAGGGTTGTGGAGCTGGAGTTGCTAACAGAGATAGGGAGGGATGTAGGGGCTCGAGCATGTTACACAGATAGGGCAGTTTGTAGGGGCTGCAGGATGTTACAGAGATAGGGAGGGTTGTAGGGGCTGGAGGAGGTTACAGAGTTAGGGTGGGTTTTAGGGGCTGGAGGTGGTAACAGAGATAGGGCGTGTTGTATGGTGTTGGAAGATGTTACAGAGATAGGGATGTTTGTAGGGTGCTGGAGGAGGTTACAGAGATAGGGAGGGTTGTAGGGCTGGAGGAGGTTACATAGATAGGGAGGGTTGTAGGAGCCGGAGGTGGTTACAGAGATAGGGAGGGTTTTAGGGGCTGGAGGAAATTACACAGATAGGGAGGGTTGTAGGGCTGGAGGAGGTTACAGAGAAAGGGAGGGTTGAAGGGGTTGGAGGAAGTTACAGAGATAGGGAGGGTTGTAGGGGGCTGGAGGAGGTTACAGAGATAGGGAGGGTTGTAGGGGGCTGGAGGAGGTTACAGAGGTAGGGCGGTTTGTAGGGGCTGGAGGAAGTTACAGAGATAGGGAGGTTTGTAACATCTGGAGAAGTTTACAGAGATAGAGAGTGTTGTAGGGGCTGGAGGAGGTTACAGAGATAGTGAGAGTTGTAGGGGCTGGAGTAGGTTACAGAGATAGGGAGGTTTGTAACATCTGGAGAAGTTTACAGAGATAGAGAGTGTTGTAGGGGCTGGAGGAGGTTACAGAGATAGTGAGAGTTGTAGGGGGCTGGAGGAGGTTACAGAGGTAGGGAGGGTTGTAGGGGCTGGAGGAGGTTACAGAGATAGGGAGGTTTGTAGGGGGCTGGAGGAGGTTACAGAGATAGGGAGGGTTGTAGGGGCTGGAGGAGGTTACAGAGATAGGGAGGGTTGTAGGGGCTGGAGGAGGTTACAGAGATAGGGAGGGTTGTAGGGGCTGGAGGAGGTTACAGAGATAGGGAGGGTTGTAGGGGGCTGGAGGAGGTTACAGAGGTAGGGAGGGTTGTAGGGGCTGGAGGAGGTTACAGAGATAGGGAGGTTTGTAGAGGCTGGAGGAGGTTACAGAGATAGGGAGGGTTGTAGGGTCTGGAGGAGGTTACAGAGATAGGGAGGGCTGTAGTGGGCTGGAGGAGGTTACAGAGATAGCGAGGGTTGTAGGGGCTGGACGAGTTGACAGAGATATGGAGGATTGTATGGCCTGGAGGAGGTTACAGAGATAGCGAGGTTTGCAGGGGCTGGAGGAGGTTACAGAGATAGGGAGGGTTGTAGGGGCTGGAGGAGGTTACAGAGATAGGGAGGGTTGTAGGGGGCTGGAGGAGGTTACAGAGCTATGGAGGGTTGTAGGGTCTGGAGGATTTTACAGAGATAGGAGGGTTGTAGGGGCTGGAGGAGGTTACACAGATAGGGAGGGTTGTCGGGGCTGGAGGAGCTTATAGAGATAGGGAGGGTTGTAGTGCGGATACAGGTGATGTTACACAGTTGGAATTATCGTGCCGATCTCCGTGACTGGGGTGAACACTGATGGACTCTTCCCTCTCTTTCTCTCTCTTTCTCTCTCGCTCTCTCTCTCCATCGCTTCAGGTTGGACATCTCAAATGGAGCTTGAGGATCTTCAACTGGCCAACCTCAGCGAGGTTGCTCAGGAGGTCATGGTGACTGCAGTCCATCCCGGCGTTCAAAGAGCGATGCACGCCTTCACCACGACGATCTACTTCATCACTTTCATCTTGGGCGTGACGGGCAACGGACTGGTTATCTGGGCGGCCGGCTTCAAGATGAAACGAACGGCCAACACGGTCTGGTTCCTGGGCCTCGCGGTCGCCGACTTCACCTTCGCCCTGCTCCTGCCGCTTTCCATCGCCTACATCCTTCTGGGCTTCCACTGGCCATTCGGCCGGGCGCTCTGCAAGCTGAGCAGTGGGGCGGGTGTGCTGACCGTGTACGCCAGCGTGCTGACGCTGGCCGCCATCAGCGTGGACCGCTGCATCTCGGTGACGCTGCCCATATGGTCCCAGAACCACCGCGGGCCGCGCCTGTCCTCCCTGCTCAGCCTGGGGGTGTGGCTGGCGGCCGCCGCCCTGAGCGCGCCGCTTTTCGCCTACCGGGACACGGCAGACTGGGGCAACCGCACCACGTGCTACACCAGCTTCCTGCTGGAGAGCGAGCAGGAGGCGCTGGACGACGTGGAATATGGAGACGAGGATTACGAGGAGCTGGTGGAGGCCGCGAACAACTTGATGGCCGCCAGGCACCGTTCGGTCACTCTTGCCCGCTTCTATGGCGGGTTCCTGCTCCCGCTCCTGGCCATTTGCGTCAGCTACGCCGTCATCGGGCTGCGGCTGAGGCGCAACCGGCTGGCGGCCCGCGGCAAGCCCTTCAAGGTCATCGCCGCCGTCATTGCGGCCTTCGTCCTGTGCTGGACGCCCTACCAGGTCTTCATGTTGCTGGAGCTGTCCCGCCCGGATGAGGAGGAGGAGCTGCCGTTGGCACTGAGCGTGGGCATCCCGCTCAGCAGCAGCCTCGCCTGCATCAACAGCTGCCTCAACCCCATCCTCTACATCTGTATGGGGCAGGATTTCAGGGACAACCTCAAGAGGTCACTCCGCAAGGCCCTGGAGAACGCCCTGAAGGATGACTCGGCCCAGTTCTCCCACTCGGGCAGGAGCAGGACCAAGTCCCTGGTGCTGGGAGACGAGGCCAGCGTTTCCGTTTAACTCTTTTGGTGCCCGGTTTCTTGGGTGGGACTTGGGGTGGGGGACTGTGATTAGAGTCAACACACACCTCACACACACACATAGAAACATAGAAGATAGGAGCAGGAGGAGGCCATTTAATGAGATCATGGCTGATCATCCAAATTCAGTACCCTGTCCCTGCCTTCTCCCCATATCTCTGGATCCCTTTAGACTTAAGAAATATATCCAACTCCTTCTTGAATATATTTAATAAGTTGGCCTCAACTGCCTTGTGGTAAAGAATTCCACAGGTTCACCACTCTCTGAGTGAAGAAATTCCTCCTCATCTCAGTCCTAAATGGCTTACCCCTTATCCTTAGACTGTGACCCCCTCAGTTAAGGCGACCAAATCAGCAGGATTAAAGCAAAGGCCGATCGCTCAGGCTGCACACTTGGCCCACACACGGACAAGGTTCAGGGCAAAGATCTCCTGCATTGATATAGCGCCTTGAATGTAGCAAAACATCCCAAGGTGCTTCACAAGAGCGGTTATCAAACAATGATTGACACCGAACCACATACTGAGATAGTATTACGGAAGACTTGCATTTCTACAGAACTCAGCACGTCCCAAATACTTTACAGCCAATGAAGTACTTTTTTTGAAGTGTGGCCATTGTTGTAATGTAGGAAACGCAGCAGCCAATTTGTGCACAGCAAGCTCCCACAAACAACAATGTCAGAGTGGTCAGATCATTTGTTTTAGTGATGCTGGTTGAGGGATAGATATCGGCCCCAGGACAATGGGGAGAACTCCCCCCTGCTCTTCTTCAAAATAGTAGCCATGGCCTCAGTGCGGCGCTCCCTCAGTACTGCCCCTCTGACAGTGCGGCGCTCCCTCAGTACTGCCCCTCTGACAGTGTGGCACTCCCTCAGTACTGACCCTCCGACAGCGCAGCGCTCCCTCAGTACTGCCCCTCCGACAGTGCGGCGCTCCCTCAGTACTGCCCCTCCGACAGTGCGGCGCTCCCTCAGTACTGCCCCTCCGACAGTGCGGCGCTCCCTCAGTACTGACCCTCCGACAGTGCGGCGCTCCCTCAGTACTGCCCCTCCGACAGTGCGGCGCTCCCTCAGTACTGCCCCTCCGACAGTGCGGCGCTCCCTCAGTACTGACCCTCCGACAGTGTGGCGCTCCCTCAGTACTGCCCCTCTGACAGTGTGGCACTCCCTCAGTACTGACCCTCCGACAGTGCAGCGCTCCCTCAGTACTGCCCCTCCGACAGTGCGGTGCTCCCTCAGTACTGCCCCTCCGTCAGTGTGGCGCTCCCTCAGTACTGCCCCTCCGACAGTGCGGCGCTCCCTCAGTACTGACCCTCCGACAGTGCGGCGCTCCCTCAGTACTGCCCCTCCGACAGTGCGGCCCTCCCTCAGTACTGACCCTCCGACAGTGCGGCACTCCCTCAGTACTGCCCCTCCGACAGTGCGGCGCTCCCTCAGTACTGCCCCTCCAACAGTGTGGCCCTCCCTCAGTACTGACCCTCCAACAGTGCGGCACTCCCTCAGTACTGCCCCTCCGACAGTGCGGCGCTCCCTCAGTACTGTCCCTCCGACAGTGCGACGCTCCCTCAGTACTGCCCCTCCGACAGTGCGGCGCTTCCTCAGTACTGCCCCTCCGACAGTGCAGCACTCCCTCAGTACTGCCCCTCCAACAGTGCGGCCCTCCCTCAGTACTGACCCTCCGACAGTGCGGCACTCCCTCAGTACTGCCCCTCCGTCAGTGCGGCGCTCCCTCAGTACTGCCCATCTGACAATGCGGCGCTCCCTCAGTACTGCCCATCTGACAGTGTGGCACTCCCTCAGTTCTGACCCTCCGACAGTGCAGCGCTCCCTCAGTACTGCCCCTCCGACAGTGCGGCGCTCCCTCAGTACTGCCCCTCCGACAGTGCGGCCCTCCCTCAGTACTGCCCCTCCGACAGTGTGGCGCTCCCTCAGTACAGCCCCTCCGACAGTGCGGCCCTCCCTCAGTACTGACCCTCCGACAGTGCAGCACTCCCTCAGTACTGCCCCTCCGACAGTGCGGCGCTCCCTCAGTACTGCCCCGCCGAGAGAGCAGCACTCCCTCAGTACTGCCCCTCCGATAGTGCGGCACTCCCTCAGTACTGTCCCTCCGACAGTGCGGCGCTCCCTCAGTACTGCCCCTCCGAGAGAGCAGCACTCCCTCAGTACTGCCCCTCCCACAGTGCGGCGCTCCCTCAGTACTGCCCCTCCGACAATGCTGCGTTCCCTCAGTACTGCCCCTCCGACAGTGCAGCGCTCCCTCAGCACTGCCCCTCCGACAGTGCGGCGCTCCTTTGAAGGGTTAACTACAGTCCTAGCCCGTTTCGGGCTACCCCAGATCAGGCGTATTCCCCAGATGTTCATCTTCATCTAAAGTTAGAGAAACCCGAATTCTGTAAGATGCTTAAATGGGTCTAAAGGTTCAGGCTTTCTCTCCATAAAGGAATGGAATGACTGAAGATGTTAATATCCTCCAGATAGTACTTTTAAGAAGTTGAACTAGACTGTAACCTTCTGGATATTATGAGGGTCCGGAATACCCCCCAGAATTCTGCAACTCCTTACAAAAGAATGTACAGAAATTGGGTTCGTGAGTTTATACACAAATACTCTTTGAGACAATTCTAAAAATGTACAGTTTTATTTAAGAGCCGACATTCAGTTAACAGCTGTTGAGTCAGTCGCAACATTAACAATTCAAGAACTATTAGCTTACATTTCTTATTTCTCAGAGATCCTTATTTTCAAATCTTTACTGTGTTACACTTCTACATTTCTTACTTACTTCTAAATCCAGAACATCCACCAAAATCAAATACCTTGATTACCCGACACTCCAAGTTAAAAACCTACAGAGCGGGCCTGTGAAGTTGAGAAACGCTTGGCCCGTTCAGTGACTTCTGACTTTCTGTTTGAAAAGCTCTTATTTTTATACCCTTTTTGAATGGTTTATTCTTTGAAGTTTCCTGCTGATGTAAGCTAATTGTCTTATTCATTTTTTCTGTTGAATTCTTTCTATTCTTACTGTCATTTCAGCTGCTGCGGGCATAATTATGTCTCCAACTTGAGGTGTTCAATAGTTATCATAAAAACAATATGACAGCAATGGTCTCTGTTTTACAAATTTTACGAAATTCTTTCATTCAATTCTTAATATTGGCTTAACTGGTTTTTAGCAGACGTTGTGACTCTGTGGTGTTCCAAGTTCAATATAAAAACAATGTAATTGCTTGGTGTATTTATTGAAGTTATATCTTCAAAGTGTGCTGCAGGTATCATATTTACTATACGTAAATCAAAACCACTTTAACTAGGATGGTTTACTTTTTTTCTAGCTATCGCAATTGGTTACATATTTAATTGTGTTTCCTGTCTTCCAAGTTTAACATAAAAACTATTTGACCAGCAGGTGTTTCTTTCACTTGATGTCATCTTTTCAAAGGCACATGATTTTTTAATATTCTGTTTCTGTTTCCCTGAGTGTTAGATCTTTAACACTTTAAACTGGGTATTTTATTGTGTTCCCTCCAAACTCCACACCTTTTGGAAGCGCCAAACTGCTATTTCAATAGGGCCTTTGTTTTAGTATATATAACCAATTCCCATTTCATAACCTTGTGGTGTTTATAACGTTGTTAACACTTCATCTTATCTCAGAAGCATGTTTTCTGTTTGCAGCCTGTGCCTCCGAGGCTTTAGATTTTTAAACCCAGCATATCATGTTTTAATAAATATCAAAATTCTATTCATATTATGGTGTATCTTTCTGAAATATGGCTTATTCCTTCACACCCTCAGTACGGCCCCTACGACAGTGCGGTGCTCCCTCAGTACTGCCCCTCCAACGGTGCGGCACTCTCTCAGTCCTGATCCTCCGGCAGTGCGGCGCTCCCTTAGTACTGCCCCTCGGACAGTGCGGCGGTCCCTCAGTACTGTCCCTCCGACAGTGCGCCGCTCCCTTAGTACTGCCCCTCGGACAGTGCGGCGCTCCCTCAGTACTGCCCCTCTGACAGTGCGGTGCTCCCTTAGTACTGCCCCTCGGACAGTGCGGCGCTCCCTCAGTACTGTCCCTCCGACAGTGCGGCGCTCCCTCAGTACTGCCCCTCCGACAGTGCGGCGCTCCCTCAGTACTGCCCCTCTGACAGTGCGGTGCTCCCTCATTACTGCCCCTCCAACAGTGCAGCCCTCCCTCAGTACTGCCCCTCCGAAAGTGCGGTGCTCCCTCAGTACTGACACTCCGACAGTGTGGAACTCCCTCAGTACTGCCCCTCTGACAATGCAGCGCTCCCTCAGTACTGCCCCTCCAACAGTGCAGCGCGCCCTCAGTACTGCCCCTCCGACAGTGCGGCGCTCCCTTAGTACTGCCCCTCGGACAGTGCGGCGCTCCCTCAGTACTGTCCCTCCGACAGTGCGGCGCTCCCTCAGTACTGCCCCTCCAACAGTGCGGCGCTCGCTCAGTACTGCCCCTCCGACAGTGCGGCGCTCCCTCAGTACTGCCCCTCCGACAGTGTGGCGCTCCCTCATTACTGCCCCTCCAACAGTGCAGACCTCCCTCAGTACTGCCCCTCCGACAGTGCGGCGCTCAATCAGTACGGCCTCTCCGACAGTGCGGCGCTCCCTCAGTACTGCCCCTCCGACAGTGCGGCGCTCCCTCAGTACGGCCCCTCCGACAGTGCAGCACTCCCTCAGTACTGCCCCTCCGACAGTGCGGCGCTCCCTCATTACTGCCCCTCCAACAGTGCAGACCTCCCTCAGTACTGCCCCTCCGACAGTGCGGCGCTCACTCAGTACTGCCTCTCCGACAGTGCGGCGCTCCCTCATTACTGCCCCTCCGACAGTGCGTCCCTGTCGGAGGGGCAGTACTGAGGGAGTGCCGCACTGTCGGAGGGGCAGTACTGAGGGAGTGCCGCACTGTCGGAGGGGCAGTACTGAGCGCTCCATCTGCTCTCTCAGGTGGATGTAAAAGATCCCACGGCCACTGTTGGAAGAAGAGCAGGGGGAGTTCTCCCCGGTGTCCTGGGGCCAATATTTATCCCTCAACCAACATCTCTAAAACAGATGCTCTGGTCATTATCACACTGCTGTTTGTGGGAGCTTGCTGTGCGCAAATTGTCTGCTGCGTTTCCCACGTTACAACAGTGACCACACTTCAAAAAAAGTCCTTCATTGGCTGTGAAGCACTTTGGGACGTCCTGAGGTGGGGAAAGGCGCTGGAGAAATGGGAGTCTCTCTTTCATTCTCCCGTAAAGGGAAGGGCCATTAATGCTGCCGAATCTGCAATAGAAAAAGTGCCGACCTGGAGTGCCAAGGCAGGAATTCACGGAAAAATCCTGGAACAACAAAGGTAGGTGTTTTTCCCCACTTAGCTCGGCCACCTCGTCTTTAACCATTGTTCCCTCGCGGCCGTCGGTGTTTTTGACCGGCGGGGCGATGCGCACTCCCACGACGTCACGATCTCCGGGCGAAGGGGATTATGGCGGGAGTCGATGTCATTCATGCAAAGGCACCCCAAAAGAGTCTAATTGGGGGAGAGGAGCTGAGAGATCTGGGGTGCAGAGACACAGATCACTAAAAGTAGCGACGCGGGTTAATGAGGCCATAAAACACAGCAAGCCAAGTACTGGGGTTCATTTCTAGAGGGGTAGAATTGAAAAGCAGAGATGTTATGTTGAACTTGTACTGAACCTTGGTTAGACCACACTTGGAGCACCGTGCACAGTTGAATTGGCCTCAACTGCCTTCTGTGGTAGAGAATTCCACAGGTTCACCACTCTCTGGGTGAAGAAATTCCTCCTCATCACTGTCCTAAATGGCTTACCCCTTATGCTTAGACTGTGACCCCTGTTTCTGGACTCCCCAGCCATCGGGAACATCCTTCCTGCATCTCGTCTGTCTAGTCCTGTTAGAATTTTATAAGTTTCAATGAGATCCCCTCTCATTCTTCTAAACTCCAGTGAGTATAAGCCCAATCGACCCAATCTCTCCTCATAAGTCATTCCTGCCATCCCAGGTATCAGCCTGGTGAATCTTTGCTGCACTCCCTCCATGGCAAGAACATCCTTCCTCAGATAAGTCGACCAAAACTGCACACAATACTCAAGGTGTGGTCTCACCAAGGCCCTGTACAACTGTAGCAAGACATCCTTGTTCCTGTATTCAAACCCTTTTGCTACGAAGGCCAACATATCATTTGCCTACTTAAGCGCCTGCTGCACCTGCATGCTTACCTTCAGCGACTGGTGCACAAGGACACCCAGGACTCGTTGCACTTCCCCTTCTCCCAATCTATTGCCGTTCAGATAATAATCTGCCTTCGTTTTTATGCCACCAAAGTGGTTAACCTTGCATTTATCCACATTATACTGCGTCTGCAATGCATCTGCCCAATCACCCAACCTGTCCAAATCATACTGGAGTTTCTCGGCATCCTCCTCACAGCACACACGCCCACCCAGCTTTGTGTCATCAGCAAACTTGGAGATATTACATCTAGTTCCCTCTTCTAGATCATTAATATATATTGTGAATAATATATATTGGAGCACCGTGCACAATTCCGGTCTCCATATACCTTGTTTAGACCACACTTGGAGCACTGTGCACAGTTCTGGTCTCTATATACCTTGGTTAGACCTCATTTGGAGCATTGTGCACAGTTCTGGTCTCCGTATACCTTGGTTAGACCACACTTGGAGCACTGTGCACAGTTCTAGTTTCCGTATACCTTGGTTAGACCACACTTGGAGCACTGTGCACAGTTCCAGTCTACGTATACCTTGGTTAGACCACACTTGCAGCACTGTGCACAGTTCTAGTTTCCGTATACCTTGGTTAGACCACACTTGGAGCACTGTGCACAGTTCTAGTTTCCGTATACCTTGGTTAGACCACACTTGGAGCACTGTGCACAGTTCCAGTCTCCGTATACCTTGGTTAGACCACACTTGGAGCACTGTGCACAGTTCTAGTTTCCGTATCATGAAAAGGATATGGGGCACTAGAGAAGTTGAAAACAAAGATTTACTGGAATGATACCAGAACTGAGAGATTAAGACTTTCAGGAAAGGCTGAACATGCTGAGGGATGATCTGATAGAGATCTGCAAAATTATGAAGGGGGTTCGATAGGGTAGACGTAGAGAAGATGTTTCCACTTGTGGGGGAGACCAGAACTAGGGGCCATCAATATAAGATAGTCACTGATAAATCCAATAGGGAATTCAGGAGAAACTTCTTTCCCCAGAGAGTGGTGAGAATGGGGAACTCGCTACCACAGGGAGTGGTCGAGGCGAAGAGCAGAGATACATTTAAGGGGAAGCTGGATAAACAGACGAGGGAGAAAGGAATAGAAGGATATGGTGATGGGGTGAGATGAAGAGGGGTGGGAGGAGGCTGGTGTTGATGGGGTGAGATGAAGAGGGGTGGGAGGAGGCTGGTGTTGATGGGGTGAGATGAAGAGGGGGGGGGGGGAGGCTGGTGTTGACAGGGTGAGATGAAGAGGGGTGGGAGGAGGCTGGTGTTGATGGGGTGAGATGAAGAGGGGTGGGAGGAGGTTGGTCTTGATGGGGGGAGATGATGAGGGGTGGTAGGAGGCTGGTGTTGACGGGGTGAGATGAAAAGGGGTGGGAGGAGGCTGGTGTTGACGGGGTGAGATGAAGATGGTGGGAGGAGGTTGGTGTTGACGGGGGGAGATGATGAGGGGTGAGAGGAGGTTGGTGTTGATGGGGTGAGATGAAGAGGGGTGGGAGGAGGCTGGTGCTGACGGGGTGAGATGAAGAGGGGTGGGATGAGGCTGGTGTTGACGGGGTGAGAAGAAGTGGGGTGGGAGGAGGCTGGTGTTGATGGGGTGAGATGAAGAGGGGTGAGAGGAGGTTGGTGTTGATGGGGTGAGATGAAGAGGGGTGGGAGGAGGCTGGTGTTGATGGGGTGAGATGAAGAGGGATGGGAGGAGGCTGGTGTTGATGGGGTGAGATGAAGAGGGGTGGGAGGAGGCTGGTGTTGACGGGGTGAGATGAAGAGGGGTGGGAGGAGGCTGCTGTTGATGGGGTGAGATGAAGAGGGGTGGGAGGAGACTGGTGTTGGTGGGGTGAGATGAAGAGGGGTGGGAGGAGGCTGGTGTTGATGGAATGAGATGAAGAGGGGTGGGAGGAGGCTGGTGTTGGGGTGAGATGAAGAGGTGTGGGAGGAGGCTGGTGTTGACGGGGTGAGAGGCAGCGGGGAGGGAGGAGACTGGTGTTGACGGGGTGAGAAGAAGAGGGGTGGGAGGAGGCTGGTTTTGATGGAGTGAGATGAAGAGGGGTGGGAGGAGGCTGGTGTTGATGGGGTGAGATGAAGAGGGGTGGGAGGAGGCTGGTGTTGATGGAGTGAGATGAAGAGGGGAGGAAGGACGCTGGTGTTGATGGGGTGAGATGAAGAGGGGTGGGAGGAGGCTGGTGTTGATGGGGTGAGATGAAGAAGGGTGGGAGGAGGCTGGTGTTGATGGAATGAGATGAAGAGGGATGGGAGGAGGCTGGTGTTGATGGGCTGAGATGAAGAGGTGTGGGAGGAGGCTGGTGTTGACGGGGTGAGAGGCAGCGGGGAGGGAGGAGACTGGTGTTGACGGGGTGAGATGAAGAGGGGTGGGAGGAGGCTGGTTTTGATGGAGTGAGATGAAGAGGGGTGGGAGGAGGCTGGTGTTGATGGGGTGAGATGAAGAGGGGTGGGAGGAGGCTGGTGTTGATGGAGTGAGATGAAGAGGGGATGGAGTGAGATGAAGAAGGGAGGAAGGACGCTGGTGTTGATGGGGTGAGATGAAGAGGGGTGGGAGGAGGCTGGTGTTGATGGGGTGAGATGAAGATGGGTGGGAGGAGGCTGTTGTTGATGGGGTGAGATGAAGAGGGGTGGGAGGAGGCTGGTGTTGACGGGGTGAGATGAAGAGGGGTGGGAGGAGTACTGCCCCTCCGACAGTGCAGCTCTCCCTCAGTACTGCCCCTCCGACAGTGCGGCGCTCCCTCATTACTGCCCCTCCAACAGTGCAGACCTCCCTCAGTACTGCCCCTCCGACAGTGCGGCGCTCACTCAGTACTGCCTCTCCGACAGTGCGGCGCTCCCTCATTACTGCCCCTCCGACAGTGCGTCCCTGTCGGAGGGGCAGTACTGAGGGAGTGCCGCACTGTCGGAGGGGCAGTACTGAGCGCTCCATCTGCTCTCTCAGGTGGATGTAAAAGATCCCACGGCCACTGTTGGAAGAAGAGCAGGGGGAGTTCTCCCCGGTGTCCTGGGGCCAATATTTATCCCTCAACCAACATCTCTAAAACAGATGCTCTGGTCATTATCACACTGCTGTTTGTGGGAGCTTGCTGTGCGCAAATTGTCTGCTACGTTTCCCACGTTACAACAGTGAGCACACTTCAAAAAAAGTCCTTCATTGGCTGTGAAGCACTTTGGGACGTCCTGAGGTGGGGAAAGGCGCTGGAGAAATGGGAGTCTCTCTTTCATTCTCCCGTAAAGGGAAGGGCCATTAATGCTGCCGAATCTGCAATAGAAAAAGTGCCGACCTGGAGTGCCAAGGCAGGAATTCACGGAAAAATCCTGGAACAACAAAGGTAGGTGTTTTTCCCCACTTAGCTCGGCCACCTCGTCTTTAACCATTGTTCCCTCGCGGCCGTCGGTGTTTTTGACCGGCGGGGCGATGCGCACTCCCACGACGTCACGATCTCCGGGCGAAGGGGATTATGGCGGGAGTCGATGTCATTCATGCAAAGGCACCCCAAAAGAGTCTAATTGGGGGAGAGGAGCTGAGAGATCTGGGGTGCAGAGACACAGATCACTAAAAGTAGTGACGCGGGTTAATGAGGCCATAAAACACAGCAAGCCAAGTACTGGGGTTCATTTCTAGAGGGGTAGAATTGAAAAGCAGAGATGTTATGTTGAACTTGTACTGAACCTTGGTTAGACCACACTTGGAGCACCGTGCACAGTTGAATTGGCCTCAACTGCCTTCTGTGGTAGAGAATTCCACAGGTTCACCACTCTCTGGGTGAAGAAATTCCTCCTCATCACTGTCCTAAATGGCTTACCCCTTATGCTTAGACTGTGACCCCTGTTTCTGGACTCCCCAGCCATCGGGAACATCCTTCCTGCATCTCGTCTGTCTAGTCCTGTTAGAATTTTATAAGTTTCAATGAGATCCCCTCTCATTCTTCTAAACTCCAGTGAGTATAAGCCCAATCGACCCAATCTCTCCTCATAAGTCATTCCTGCCATCCCAGGTATCAGCCTGGTGAATCTTTGCTGCACTCCCTCCATGGCAAGAACATCCTTCCTCAGATAAGTCGACCAAAACTGCACACAATACTCAAGGTGTGGTCTCACCAAGGCCCTGTACAACTGTAGCAAGACATCCTTGTTCCTGTATTCAAACCCTTTTGCTACGAAGGCCAACATATCATTTGCCTACTTAAGCGCCTGCTGCACCTGCATGCTTACCTTCAGCGACTGGTGCACAAGGACACCCAGGACTCGTTGCACTTCCCCTTCTCCCAATCTATTGCCGTTCAGATAATAATCTGCCTTCGTTTTTATGCCACCAAAGTGGTTAACCTTGCATTTATCCACATTATACTGCGTCTGCAATGCATCTGCCCAATCACCCAACCTGTCCAAATCATACTGGAGTTTCTCTGCATCCTCCTCACAGCACACACGCCCACCCAGCTTTGTGTCATCAGCAAACTTGGAGATATTACATCTAGTTCCCTCTTCTAGATCATTAATATATATTGTGAATAATATATATTGGAGCACCGTGCACAATTCCGGTCTCCATATACCTTGTTTAGACCACACTTGGAGCACCGTGCACAGTTCTGGTCTCTATATACCTTGGTTAGACCTCATTTGGAGCATTGTGCACAGTTCTGGTCTCCGTATACCTTGGTTAGACCACACTTGCAGCACTGTGCACAGTTCTAGTTTCCGTATCATGAAAAGGATATGGGGCACTAGAGAAGTTGAAAACAAAGATTTACTGGAATGATACCAGAACTGAGAGATTAAGACTTTCAGGAAAGGCTGAACATGCTGAGGGATGATCTGATAGAGATCTGCAAAATTATGAAGGGTTCGATAGGGTAGACGTAGAGAAGATGTTTCCACTTGTGGGGGAGACCAGAACTAGGGGCCATCGATATAAGAGAGTCACTGATAAATCCAATAGGGAATTCAGGAGAAACTTCTTTACCTAGAGAGTGGTGAGAATGGGGAACTTGCTACCACAGGGAGTGGTTGAGGCGAAGAGCAGAGATACATTTAAGGGGAAGCTGGACATACACACGAGGGAGAGAGGCATAGAAGGATATGGTGATAGGGTGAGATGAAGAGGGGTGGGAGCAGGCTGGTGTTGGGCTGAGATGAAGAGGGGGGGGAGGAGGCTGGTGTTGACAGGGTGAGATGAAGAGGGGTGGGAGGAGGCTGGTGCTGACGGGGTGAGATGAAGAGGGGTGGGAGCAGGCTGGTGTTGACAGGGTGAGATGAAGAGGGGTGGGAGGAGGCTGGTGCTGACGGGGTGAGATGAAGAGGGGTGGGAGCAGGCTGGTGTTGGGCTGAGATGAAGAGGGGTGGGAGGAGGCTGGTGTTGATGGGGTGAGATGAAAAGGGGTGGGAGGAGGCTGGTGTTGATGGGGTGAGATGAAGAGGGGTGGGAGGAGGTTGGTGTTGATGGGGGGAGATGATGAGGGGTGGTAGGAGGCTGGTGTTGACGGGGTGAGATGAAAAGGGGTGGGAGGAGGCTGGTGTTGACGGGGTGAGATGAAGAGGGGTGGGAGGAGGCTGGTGTTGATGGGGTGAGATGAAGATGGTGGGAGGAGGTTGGTGTTGACGGGGGGAGATGATGAGGGGTGAGAGGAGGTTGGTGTTGATGGGGTGAGATGAAGAGGGGTGGGAGGAGGCTGGTGCTGACGGGGTGAGATGAAGAGGGGTGGGATGAGGCTGGTGTTGACGGGGTGAGATGAAGAGGGGTGGGAGGAGGCTGGTGTTGACGGGGTGAGATGAAGAGGGGTGGGAGGAGGCTGGTGTTGACGGGGTGAGATGAAGAGGGGTGGGAGGAGGCTGGTGCTAATGGAGTGAGATGAAGAGGGGAGGAAGGACGCTGGTGTTGATGGGGTGAGATGAAGAGGGGTGGGAGGAGGCTGGTGTTGATGGGGTGAGATGAAGAAGGGTGGGAGGAGGCTGGTGTTGATGGAATGAGATGAAGAGGGGTGGGAGGAGGCTGGTGTTGATGGGGTGAGATGAAGAGGTGTGGGAGGAGGCTGGTGTTGACGGGGTGAGAGGAAGCGGGGAGGGAGGAGACTGGTGTTGACGGGGTGAGATGAAGAGGGGTGGGAGGAGGCTGGTTTTGATGGAGTGAGATGAAGAGGGGTGGGAGGAGGCTGGTGTTGATGGGGTGAGATGAAGAGGGGTGGGAGGAGGCTGGTGTTGATGGAGTGAGATGAAGAGGGGAGGAAGGACGCTGGTGTTGATGGGGTGAGATGAAGAGGGGTGGGAGGAGGCTGGTGTTGATGGGGTGAGATGAAGAAGGGTGGGAGGAGGCTGGTGTTGATGGGGTGAGATGAAGAGGGGTGGGAGGAGGCTGGTGTTGACGGGGTGAGATGAAGAGGGGTGGGAGGAGTACTGCCCCTCCGACAGTGCGGCTCTCCCTCAGTACTGCCCCTCCGACAGTGCGGCGCTCCCTCAGTACTGCCCCTCTGACAGTGCGGCGATCACTCAGTACTGCCCCTCCGACAGTGCGGCGCACCCTCAGCACTGCCCCTCCGACAGTGCGGCGCTCCCTCAGTACTGCCCCTCCGACAGTGCGGCGCTCCCTCAGTACTGCCCCTCCGACAGTGCAGCACTCCCTCAGTACTGCCCCTCCGACAGTGCAGCACTCACTCAGTACTGCCCCTCCGACAGTGCAGCACTCACTCAGTACTGCCCCTCCGACAGTGCACCGCTCCCTCAGTACTGCCCCTCCGACAGTGCACCGCTCCCTCCGTACTGCCCCTCCGACAGTGCGGCGCTCCCTCAGTACTGCCTCTCCGACAGTGCGGCGCTCCGTCAGTACTGCCCCTCCAACAGTGCAGCACTCCCTCAGTACTGCCCCTCCGACAGTGCAGCACTCCCTCAGTACTGCCCCTCCGACAGTGCAGCACTCACTCAGTACTGCCCCTCCGACAGTGCACCGCTCCCTCAGTACTGCCCCTCCGACAGTGCACCGCTCCCTCAGTACTGCCCCTCCGACAGTGCACCGCTCCCTCAGTACTGCCCCTCCGACAGTGCTGCGCTCCCTCAGTACTGCCCCTCCGACAGTGCGGCGCTCCCTCAGTACTGCCCCTCCGACAGTGTGGCGCTCCCTCAGTACTGCCCCTCCGACAGTGCGGCGCTCCCTCACTTCTGCCCCTCCGACAGTGCGGCTTTAAGGGCCAATCACTGTATCGTGTGAATGTATGTGTAAGTGTGTGTGTGTATGTTTATTGCAGATTTCCTTGAATAAATCCAGCTGGCTTCCAGTGGATGCGGTGACCGTTTAACGGCTGCTGCGCCCACCCCAATCGCAGCATCGCACGAGAACAATCCCGACTCCCTTTTAGCCAGGATCGCTGGTTTTATTCAGTGAAATGTGCAGGTGCTGTTGCTGCTGTTTTGAGGAACCTGGTGTCACGGAAGCTCAAGGCTATTCTTGGCCATCGAAACTGAGCGAGGAATCTTGTCGAACCTGAAATCACAGCTGCAAAGTGTCACCATCCATAGAGGAGCCACTTTGATTTAAGGATCCCTGGGCTTTTTGTTACTCATTCTCAGGTGATGTGGGCATCGCTGCCGAGGCCAGCATTTATTGCCCATCCCTAATTGCCCCTCGAGAAGCTGTCTTGAACCCCTGACGGCTCCGTACTGGAAATCCCGCGCTAACTCCATCTTCCAAATCGCTCGCGAGGTTTCGGGCTCAGTGAGTTCGCAGGCACAGCATGTATCGACTGTTATCAAAGAGGATCTCAAAGTGACCCAACACCCAGCGATGAGCTAAATTTCCTCTATTCCAAGTGGAAACACCAGCTCGTGCAAAGATTCTTTAATTCTGAGAATTTGGACATTCGCGGCATCCACGTAACCAAGGAGACAAACTGCGAGCGAGAAAGGAAGAGGATTAAATGAAGAAGTAATGAAAGCCCAGGAGGGAGAGACAATTGGGGTTGGTGAGGAGGAAGGATGGAAGAATAATGTGGAGGATCGGGGATTCAGAGCTTAGAAGCAGATGAGCTTGACGGGATTGAAGGCCGATAAATCCCCAGGGCCTGATAATCTACATCCTAGGGTACTTAAGGAAGTGGCCCTAGAAATAGTAGATGCATTGCTGGTCATCTTCCAAAATTCGATAGACTCTGGAACAGGTCCCATGGATTGGAGGGTAGCTAATGTTACCCCACTATTCAAAAAAGGTGGTAGAGAGAAAACGGGGAATTATAGACCGGTAAGCCTGACATTGGTAGTGGGGAAAATGCTTGAGTCCATTATAAAAGATGTAATAGCAGAGCACTTGGAAAACAGTGACTGGATCGGACAAAGTCAACATGGATTCACAAAAGGTAAATCGTGCTTGACTAATCTACTGGAATTTTTTGAGGATGTAACTGGTAGAATAGATAAGGGAGAACCAGTGGATGTGGTGTATCTGGACTTTCAGAAGGCCTTCGATAAGGTCCCGCAAAAGAGATTAGCGTGCAAAATTAAGGCACATGGGATTGGGGGCAAGATTGACTTGGATAGAGAACTGGTTGGCAGACAGGAAGGAAGGAGTTGGAATAAACGAGTCTTTTTCCAAGTGGCAGGTAGTGACTAGTGGGGTACCGCAGGGATCGGTCCCAGGACCCCAGTTATTCACAATATATATTAATGATCAAGACGAGGGAACTAGATGTAATATCTCCAAGTTTGCAGACGACACAAAGCTGGGTGGCCGTGTGTGCTGTGAGGAGGATGCCGAGAAACTCCAGTATGATTTGGACAGGTTGGGTGATTGGGCAGAAGCATGGTAGATGTAATATAACGTGGATATTTGCGAGGTTATCCACTTTGGTGGCAAAAACAGGAAGGCAGATTATTATCTGAACGGCAATAGATTGGGAGAAGGGGAAGTGCAACAAGACCTGGGTGTCCTTGTGCACCAGTCGCTGATGGTAAGCATGCGCAGTGCATGCAGGAAATCGGAGAGGCAGTACTGAGGGAGTGCTGGATTGTAGGAAGGTCAGTGCTGAGGGAGCGCCGCACTGTCAGAGGGGCAGTACTGAGGGAGCGCCGCACTGTTGGAGCGGCAGTACTGTGGGAGCGCAGCACTGTGGGAGGGTCCGTACTGAGAAAGCGCCGTAATGTCGGCGGGGCAGTACTGAGGGAGCACTGCACTATCGGAGGGGCAGGACTGAGGGAGCACCGCACTGTTGGAGCGGCAGTACTGTGGGAGCGCCACACTGTCAGAGGGGCAGTACTGAGGGAGCACCGCACTGTTGGAGCGGCAGTACTGTGGGAGCGCAGCACTGTGGGAGGGTCCGTACTGAGAAAGCGCCGTAATGTCGGCGGGGCAGTACTGAGGGAGCACTGCACTATCGGAGGGGCAGGACTGAGGGAGCACCGCACTGTTGGACGGTCAGTACTGAGGGAGCGCCACACTGTCAGAGGGGCAGTACTGAGGGAGCGCCGCACTGTTGGAGCGGCAGTACTGTGGGAGCGCAGCACTGTGGGAGGGTCCGTACTGAGAAAGCGCCGTAATGTCGGCGGGGCAGTACTGAGGGAGCACTGCACTATCGGAGGGGCAGGACTGAGGGAGCACCGCACTGTTGGAGGGTCAGTACTGAGGGAGCGCCACACTGTCAGAGGGGCAGTACTGAGGGAGCACCGCACTGTCAGAGGGGCAGTACCGAGGGAGCGCCGCACGGTCAGAGGGGCAGTACTGAGGGAGCGCCGCACTGTCAGAGGGGCAGTACTGAGGGGGTGCCGCACTGTCGGAGGGGCAGTACTGAGCGCTCCATCTGCTCTCTCAGGTGGATGTAAACGATCCCACGGCCACTATTGGAAGTAGAGCAGGGGGAGTTCTCCCCGGTGTCCTGTGGCCAATATTTCTCCCTCAACCAACATCTCTATAACAGATGCTCTGGTTATTATCACACTGCTGTTTGTGGGATCTTGCTGTGCGCAAATTGTCTGCTGCGTTTCCCACGTTACAACAGTGACCACACTTCAAAAAAAGTCCTTCATTGGCTGTGAAGCACTTTGGGACGTCCTGAGGTGGTGAAAGGCGCTGGAGAAATGGGAGTCTCTCTTTCATTCTCCCGTAAAGGGAAGGGCCATTAATGCTGCCGAATCTGCAATAGAAAAAGTGCCGACCTGGAGTGCCAAGGCAGGAATTCACGGAAAAATCCTGGAACAACAAAGGTAGGTGTTTTTCCCCACTTAGCTCGGCCACCTCGTCTTTAACCATTGTTCCCTCGCAGCCGTCGGTGTTTTTGGCCGGCGGGGCGATGCGCACTCCCACGACGTCACGATCTCCGGGCGAAGGGGATTATGGCGGGAGTCGATGTCATTCATGCAAAGGCACCCCAAAAGAGTCTAATTGGGGGAGAGGAGCTGAGAGATCTGGGGTACAGAGACACAGATCACTAAAAGTAGCGACGCGGGTTAATGAGGCCATAAAACACAGCAAGCCAAGTACTGGGGTTCATTTCTAGAGGGGTAGAATTGAAAAGCAGAGATGTTATGTTGAACTTGTACTGAACCTTGGTTAGACCACACTTGGAGCACCGTGCACAGTTGAATTGGCCTCAACTGCCTTCTGTGGTAGAGAATTCCACAGGTTCACCACTCTCTGGGTGAAGAAATTCCTCCTCATCTCTGTCCTAAATGGCTTACCCCTTATCCTTAGACTGTGACCCCTGTTTCTGGACTCCCCAGCCATCGGGAACATCCTTCCTGCATCTCGTCTGTCTAGTCCTGTTAGAATTTTATAAGTTTCAATGAGATCCCCTCTCATTCTTCTAAACTCCAGTGAGTATAAGCCCAATCGACCCAATCTCTCCTCATAAGTCATTCCTGCCATCCCAGGTATCAGTCTGGTAAATCTTTGCTGCACTCCCTCCATGGCAAGAACATCCTTCCTCAGATAAGTCGACCAAAACTGCACACAATACTCAAGGTGTGGTCTCACCAAGGCCCTGTACAACCGTAGCAAGACATCCTTGTTCCTGTATTCAAACCCTTTCGCTACGAAGGCCAACATATCATTTGCCTACTTAAGCGCCTGCTGCACCTGCATGCTTACCTTCAGCGACTGGTGCACAAGGACACCCAGGACTCGTTGCACTTCCCCTTCTCCCAATCTATTGCCGTTCAGATAATAATCTGCCTTCGTTTTTATGCCACCAAAGTGGTTAACCTTGCATTTATCCACATTATACTGCATCTGCCATGCATCTGCCCAATCACCCAAACTGTCCAAATCATACTGGAGTTTCTCTGCATCCTCCTCACAGCACACACGCCCACCCAGCTTTGTGTCATCAGCAAACTTGGAGATATTACATCTAGTTCCCTCTTCTAGATCATTAATATATATTGTGAATAATATATATTGGAGCACCGTGCACAATTCCGGTCTCCATATACCTTGTTTAGACCACACTTGGAGCACCGTGCACAGTTCTGGTCTCCGTATACCTTGGTTAGACCTCATTTGGAGCATTGTGCACAGTTCTGGTCTCCGTATACCTTGGTTAGACCACACTTGCAGCACTGTGCACAGTTCTAGTTTCCGTATACCTTGGTTAGACCACACTTGCAGCACTGTGCACAGTTCTAGTTTCCGTATACCTTGGTTAGACCACACTTGCAGCACTGTGCACAGTTCTAGTTTCCGTATACCTTGGTTAGACCACACTTGCAGCACTGTGCACAGTTCTGGTCTCCGTATACCTTGGTTAGACCACACTTGGAGCACTGTGCACAGTTCCAGTCTCCGTATACCTTGGTTAGACCACACTTGGAGCATTGTGCACAGTTCCAGTCTCCGTATACCTTGGTTAGACCACACTTGGAGCACTGTGCACAGTTCCAGTCTCCGTATACCTTGGTTAGACCACACTTGGAGCACTGTGCACAGTTCCAGTCTCCGTATACCTTGGTTAGACCACACTTGGAGCACTGTGCACAGTTCCAGTCTCCGTATACCTTGGTTAGACCACACTTGCAGCACTGTGCACAGTTCTAGTTTCCGTATCATGAAAAGGATATGGGGCACTAGAGAAGTTGAAAACAAAGATTTACTGGAATGATACCAGAACTGAGAGATTAAGACTTTCAGGAAAGGCTGAACATGCTGAGGGATGATCTGATAGAGATCTGCAAAATTATGAAGGGGTTCGATAGGGTAGACGTAGAGAAGATGTTTCCACTTGTGGGGGAGACCAGAACTAGGGGCCATCGATATAAGAGAGTCACTAATAAATCCAATAGGGAATTCAGGAGAAACTTCTTTACCCAGAGAGTGGTGAGAATGGAGAACTCGCTACCACAGGGAGTGGTTGAGGCGAAGAGCAGAGATATATTTAAGGGGAAACACACGAGGAAGAAAGGAATAGAAAGATGTGGTGATGGGGTGAGATGAAGAGGGGTGGGAGGAGGCTGGTGTTGATGGGGTGAGATGAAGAGGGGTGGGAGGAGGCTGGTGTTGATGGGGTGAGATGAAGAGGGGTGGGAGGAGGCTGGTGTTGACGGGGTGAGATGAAGAGGGGTGGGAGGAGTACTGCCCCTCCGACAGTGCGGCTCTCCCTCAGTACTGCCCCTCCGACAGTGCGGCGCTCCCTCAGTACTGCCCCTCTGACAGTGCGGCGATCACTCAGTACTGCCCCTCCGACAGTGCGGCGCACCCTCAGCACTGCCCCTCCGACAGTGCGGCGCTCCCTCAGTACTGCCCCTCCGACAGTGCGGCGCTCCCTCAGTACTGCCCCTCCGACAGTGCAGCACTCCCTCAGTACTGCCCCTCCGACAGTGCAGCACTCACTCAGTACTGCCCCTCCGACAGTGCAGCACTCACTCAGTACTGCCCCTCCGACAGTGCACCGCTCCCTCAGTACTGCCCCTCCGACAGTGCACCGCTCCCTCCGTACTGCCCCTCCGACAGTGCGGCGCTCCCTCAGTACTGCCTCTCCGACAGTGCGGCGCTCCGTCAGTACTGCCCCTCCAACAGTGCAGCACTCCCTCAGTACTGCCCCTCCGACAGTGCAGCACTCCCTCAGTACTGCCCCTCCGACAGTGCAGCACTCACTCAGTACTGCCCCTCCGACAGTGCACCGCTCCCTCAGTACTGCCCCTCCGACAGTGCACCGCTCCCTCAGTACTGCCTCTCCGACAGTGCACCGCTCCCTCAGTACTGCCCCTCCGACAGTGCTGCGCTCCCTCAGTACTGCCCCTCCGACAGTGCGGCGCTCCCTCAGTACTGCCCCTCCGACAGTGTGGCGCTCCCTCAGTACTGCCCCTCCGACAGTGCGGCGCTCCCTCACTTCTGCCCCTCCGACAGTGCGGCTTTAAGGGCCAATCACTGTATCGTGTGAATGTATGTGTAAGTGTGTGTGTGTATGTTTATTGCAGATTTCCTTGAATAAATCCAGCTGGCTTCCAGTGGATGCGGTGACCGTTTAACGGCTGCTGCGCCCACCCCAATCGCAGCATCGCACGAGAACAATCCCGACTCCCTTTTAGCCAGGATCGCTGGTTTTATTCAGTGAAATGTGCAGGTGCTGTTGCTGCTGTTTTGAGGAACCTGGTGTCACGGAAGCTCAAGGCTATTCTTGGCCATCGAAACTGAGCGAGGAATCTTGTCGAACCTGAAATCACAGCTGCAAAGTGTCACCATCCATAGAGGAGCCACTTTGATTTAAGGATC